>NW_021848439.1:668346-753940 GCF_003651465.1 Formica exsecta | reverse complement strand
AATATATTTTACTTTTATTTTTGTACTATATATTATTAAATTATATATATTTTTAAAAATTTTTATTAAATTTATTAAAACTGAGAAATATTATATCAATTATGTTCTGTAAGTAGAATATTATTTCGTTAAAAGCTTTATAAATCTTTTATAAGTATGTATAATATTCTATTAATGTCGTATGTAATAACAAACTGACTGAAAGCTTTATAAGATTAATTTATATCCAACATGAGAGGGGGGAACACATTTCTTGTCTCATAGAAAGAAATTCCTGCTTACTTTGCATAAGATAATATAGTAAGATTATGTTCGCGCGTGCGATAAGATGTCTCGGATATTTTTATCATAAATCTCTTCATCTGTAATTACATTATTATGCTATGAAAGAATAGATAAATGGAACTAACAGAAACGAATGTACGCGATGACTTTCTCAGAAGTACAGGTGAAATATCTTCGAACATGTTTCGCGTGGGCGAGGAATATAAAATCTCTTGACACCAGTGTCATGAAATTTACAGATACATGTTTGAACTTGCTTGAAATTGATTTTTTTTTTCTCAACAAAAATATCAAGACGTTGATTATTTTTATGAATGAGATAAAAATTTTTTCGCCAAGTCTCGGCAATAAAATTAAACAATTTTATATTCTCTCTTTTATATATTTAATTTTTAATAGAATTTATTTTATCAAAATATATTTTTTAATTCGATCAAGTTACTTGTATCAAGATATTTAAAAAAAACAAATTTTTATACTAAAGAGAAATCGACTCCGATTTGAACAAAAAAATATCCTCGTCGTCGTAGTCTGTGCCGAGCATGTTCTAGAATCATCCAGTATATAGGTTTCTCTCGAATGATACGTGATATCCTGTCGGATAGGTTGGCGCCTCCTTAATTGTCGAAGGAATAATTATGGCTTGCTTTCGAGCGATTGCCTTATCTCCCGTGAGGAACTGCATAATGTCGCAGACGAAACAGACACATTCCGTGAAAAAAAGAATTTCTCTCTCCCTCTCCCTGTACAATTTACATTCTCGAAAATATCATAAGTCTAACATGTTAACGCCGTGTTTGATTTCTATGGCTTATTTCTCGAGACTCTCGAGAGATAAGCTATCCACGAATAAACGGAACTATGCTCATCTTGCCGGAATGAGACTCACGTTACTTATGAACCGTTGTAACGATGTAAACTCAGAAAGGTTTTTTTTTTACCCTGGGATATGCCATGCTGATGTATAAGACATTTTTGCGCAAAAATTCATTTCGCCCGCGGCTGAAAAATGCGAAGAATGTGAAACGCACTTTGACTTTAAATGTATCAAATTAAAAAATGCGCCAATACACACAATAATCTCGAATTTATTCATGTTTTATCAAATATTGTTGTACATATAATAATCTCGAATTGGTCATGCTTTATCAAATATTTTCGGTAAACGCACATTCATATTTTTACATTTATTAATTTATGAGAATTCCTTGAGAGTTTTTCCAGGTACAAAAGATATCTCTGAAAAATAAATATTTCAGATTTTCCATATTTTTCCAGGAAGTAGACACCCTGTATTTCAAAATATAACGATGTATATAATTATTTCGCGTATTTCGGGAAAGCGATATCGAAAGAGTTGAGGGAAAATGCAACGCTTTATCAGAAACGCACGAACAATTATCACGATTGGCAAATTATTTAGGCCAACAACATGTCTACTCGCGTAATTAAATCGAGTTAAAGGTACGCGCGTTCCTCGTCTATAGGGTGCAACTATAAAAATACGATATCGAAATGCGCGCGTTTCGAAATTCTCAAATGAACGCTATTATATTCGATCGCGCGACTATTGTTGGTCGATATCGATGTCGAGGGGGACTTGGCTTCGACAACTTTCAAATCCAACATTAAGGTTGCATTGCGCAAGCCGTACGTTCGCGGTATCCGAGAGATACGGGAGAAATACGCGGAAAACGCAGCAATGCAGGTAGCGTATCAAACAAATCAATTCCCGGTTATGGCATACGATTATGTGAAAAATGCGCGGTCATTTAATCCGCTCCTCGCATTTTTCTTTTTAGATACACGACTGTTTCAAGAATGGATCAATCCAAACTCTACGATTATCCAAACGGTATACTATCACGAATTAAATAAAACTATCAAATTTAATCCAGCAATAGAAAAATGAATCATTAATCTTATATTATTATAAATAAATAAAATAAATAGTATATTAATATATTCTAAGAATTCCACGATGTTGCGCGCAATTTCAGATCACAAATAAGATATATTCTATTATAAAAAAAAAATATTTTATAAAAAAAAGATCTCGTACAACTACTTGTGTATCTCAAGGATTTCTCCATTTGTTGCAATTTAACACAGAAGTATATTACACATTTTTATTTTATTATGCTATTATACCTTATTGAAAGCGTTCAGTTATAAAGTTGTTCACTTATAAAAAACATTATCTAATGCTTGAAATAAAAAAGTGACATTTATTCTGCGAAAAAGAATTTTAAAGAAGATGAATGATGAAATTATCTTCAAGGTATTAAACTCGAATGCCCTTATTATGGACTTCGGAAGGCATCAACGTCGGAATTCGAGCATTAGCAACGCATCATCTGGATTTCCTCGGAGAGCGAGAAGAACGGATCGTTTGTATGAAGGAAAATAAATCGGCGAGATTGCAGCTACGATTCTTAAAACAACTCGCGTAATTGAATTTAATGCCGATTCAAGGCGCCTTAACACGGCGATTTACACGCACGTCTCCCATTACGATGATATCGATTCGAAACAGAGCACGATGATGACGTTTTATGTAGGAATAGACGTCTATCATCCGCGAGCAAAAAATTAAACGAACGCAAAGATAAGAGTTTCAAACGCAAACTGTCCGATCGTGATGTGTTATATTACATATAAATATACACAGAGTGCTGAATCTCTTCAAAGTCGATGTTTATATATGCAGTTCTCCGTTTGAGGAGATAAATGTACGAATATATCTTATTTTATAACTGAAAACAATAAAAAGTTATAATTTTATTTTCCTCGACATTACAAATCTTATAATACAGATCGATCTCTTTTATCCCTCCAATATATTTTTTTTCGCATTACGTTTTTTAGTGCGACTCGTTAAGAGTTTATGAAATACAAGGAAACAATTATTTTCTTAATCATCGTTTAAGCCATTTTTAATGAAAGAAATATGTATATGTATATTCTATAAACTTATTTTCTTTGCAAATATATTCCATAAATAAATATAAAAAATTAATATTCTATTAAATACAATAACAATAAGATTACAAAAAAATATTCTCTCTATCAATATTAAAACTATTTTATTTGTAATAAAATTTTATATCTCAAAAATAAAATATTAATGGGCTAATCAGCTTCCTTCGTTAGCATAGACGCGAAGTAGCAAACACGATCTGCAGAAATAATACGTTATCGCAAAGGGACGCGGGCAATGAGAGAAGAAATCCCGACTCGCCGAAAGGCAATATCCACTCTTCTCCCTTCAACGGCGATAAGCGTGCGAGAGCACGAGCGTAAATTTACCCTCTCAGCCGCCACTGCTGCACGAAGCTCCAGTCCGCCTTGAACCCGCTCGTGTCCCCCGGCAAGGACCAATAGTCCTCCAGCTGGCTCTCGTCCTCCTCTATCCTCAGCACGTCTTCCCTGCTAGGGCTGATGTTCACCACGATCTCGTGCACGGCCTTGGGATCGCCGTTCTCCATCGCGGAATCTCGTCGTCCGGCATCGCCCTTCTCATCATCCTGGTCCATCGAGTCGCCGAGAATCTCGTCGTTACGCGGTCGCAACGGCGAAGCCTCGGGATCCTCATTCTTGCATCTCGACGTCGCTTCCGGCGATGGTTGCTGTCTCGCTCTATCTTCCCTTCGTCTCGGATTTGAATCGCCGAAATAGATGACCGTCTTGTGACCGACGTCCTTCCCCATCTTCGAGTCACGACTGTCGTTTACGACCTGATCGCCGCCGCAACGGCGACTTCGATCCTCCAAGGTCGAGCTCCTCTCGTAATCGTCGCACTTCGTAACGACTTCCTGCCGTTCCCCTCGAAACATGGGGGCCTTCGACGAAAAGGGCATGGCACGTCGCAGGATAAAGTTAGCACACTCGTTGCCGATCTGCTGCTGAATCTCGATGGCGTTCGCGCTCATTTTGTAGCCCTTCAACTCGCGACACAGTATACACCTGCAGTCCTCGGTGCACTGTGCTCGTCTCGTGGACGGCATGTCATTCACGATTAATCATTCTGGCTATTCTAAATGCCATTGATAAAGCATCGGAATTTTCTCGCCTATCTACAGGCGCGTAAAATTCGAAAGCGCGAATAAAAAGTCCGGTTTCGCCGATAATATTCTGAATTAACTTTCGATTTAATTATATACGTTTCACTAGTACAGTTTTATTCATCGTGCACTAAAACAAGGTGTCTACTCAAATTTTATAAAAAAATTCCCTGATCTTCGAGATATTTTTATTTAAAATTCCAGGTGAAGAAAATATTTTGAAGATTTTGAAGATTTTTTGGTGCAACTTTCTAAAATAAGTTTTTTTTATTGTATGCTTTTTTTAATGCTTTTCACTTATGTGAAAGAAAAATTTCAATATTTTGTTAAGACATTGAATATATATCAATAGAGAGATAAGTATATATTTATAATATATTTTAAATACATAATTCTCAACTTGACTTATTGGCGAATTGCCGACTGTTTACAATATAAAAGCTAAATTATCAAAGAAAATTTTTTTTTTCAAATTCCTTAAGTCAGTAAAATTTCATGGAAATTTTCTGATTTTTCTAGAAGAAATCCCTGACAATTCCAGGTCTTTTATGTTTTCCCAGAGAGTAGAAACTCTATAAAATAACGAATATTCGCAAAATGCGGATAAATGCTTTTTCCTCAACTCATTGTTTAATCTTCTTTTTGTTCCAATTTGTCGATATCATTTTGTAAAATCCGATCGAGAGATATCACAGATTTATGTTTTATTATTCAAATCTTTGCTCGCCGCGATTATCCTTATTCTCCTCAATTGCTGTTCAGTTCACTAGAAACTGGAGCAATCCATTAGACTTTACTACAGCTTTTCCTCATGGAACCACAGGATGTTGGTTTCACATCCGATGATAACGCGTTCATTGCTCCAGTTTTACACAGAAACTCACCATGGAATCATCTCGCTGATTCATCGCGACGCAGCAATAAAGACGTTTCATCAACCGAACAGATCATCGCTATATCTGTTAATAATTGCAAGACTCACTTCGCCTGTAGCCGACAACACTCACATACAAATTTAATTGTTCTCAATAACACCTTACAGTGACGTAAAACTGATCTCGCGGAAATTATCGCTAAACTTTTTTACAAAGAAAAAAAAACAAAAAAACCGGTAGCGATATCGAGGCGAACGAACCGTGATTACAACGTTACTCTTTTTTTTTCCGCTACATTGACACAGCAGTCATCATACTGCTCTCAATGTAAACACGCGACTGAGACGACGACGATGCGTCTACGGCTTCCTGTGCATCGGCGAAACAGGTGAAACGCGTGCTTCCCTATAGCAGCGTCAGGGAGAAAAGAAGAGATATCCGTATCACTTTCCTACCTTCACCGTACCGTATCCCCCGCCCGCCGCTCTTTGTTCCGTCGCGCGTAACTATGATATCACGGGAAAAAGAGAGGCCTCTCGTGCGGCGTTTGTTGAAAAAAAAAGACGTGGAAATGTGACGCTTGGAAATATTCGCGCTCACTATTGTCCAACGTCGGAGACTCGAGGCCGACTCCGAGGTTATCTGAATTAATTGGCTATTTCGACTGCATCGCGGCAATATAATTATACAATTCATAACAGAGTATCTACTCAAATCTTATAAAAAAAATTCCCTGATCTTTCTGATATTTTTGTTTAAAATTTCAGGTAAAGAGAATATTTTAAGGATTTTTGATGCAATTTTCTAAAATAATTTTTTTATTGTATGAGTTTACTAATATTTTTCAATCATATGAAGAAAAAACACAGGGCCATTTAAGTTTCAAATGCTAGATTTGCAAACATATTGAAAAAAAAAAACAACTAGATAGCTTTCGTAAGATAAACACTTTCCACTTGCATAAATTTTTGTCACTAAAAATTTCAATAAAGATAATATGTACTGCATATTCAATATTTTGTTAGAACATTAAATATATATAAATAGAAAGATTGATATTAATTTATAATATATTTTGAACACTATAATTCACTTGATTTGCTGATTGCTTACAATATAAAATTATCAAACAGAGAATTTTTTTTTAAATTCCCTAAATTCCCAATAAAATTCCATGAGATTTCCCTGACTTTTTTTAGATACAAAAGAAATCTCTGAACATTCCAGGATTTCCATACTTTTCCAGGAAATAGACACCATGCATAATTATGTAAGACCACTTGTATGATACCGATATGACATCAAAATTATATATATATATTCTAGATAACATTTTGGATTTTACAAAACTGAACGCACCGCACGGGAGTTTAAACGCGCGCGAGCGCGGATCTCGCGCGTAATCTAGTTTTATCACCATCGGCGTAACGAGAGCTTATCACGCGCGGTCGCGGCGTGCATAAGTGGACGGCCGCCACTTGTAAACTGCTGCCATGCTCTTTTCACCGGCCAGCCGCGCAGGAAACGGGAGAACACAAACGAGTATGTGTCTTTGCATAGAGAGAGAAAGAGAAAACCTCCACCATATGTTTCGGGGGAGAACTTCCGGCGACCATCCCACTTCCTATGGCCGTGTACTCAAATCACATCGTTCCGATCAGCGTCCGTGACGGACTCTGACATCGCTTTTGATATCGTATCGTCGTTTTTTTCTCACCTTATATGTGTATGACGCGTTCGAAACTCTGGATCAAGTTCGAAATTCGTGACATTCTCACATTTTTCAGATACAATTTCATATTTAAAATGTCCCTAAGAAACTATGAATTGGATTTATAAGTTTTAACTCTCTGCTCCCCTCATAATTCTCTTTTTTTTTTTTTTTGCTAACTTGTGAGTAATTCGTCAATATTTTGTATGGATCTTTATTATATTTTCTAAAATATATTCCCCCCTTCATTAAGTTTGCAATATGAAAAAATTCTCAAAATATGTAAATCGAAATTCATTTTAAAATTTTATAATTATACATTTTTCTTTATTAATTGAAATTGCAACATCGGGAAATTTTTGAAATATATTTGCAAAATTTAATAAATTATAATAAAAAAGAAATTATACAATTTCTGGTGTTAGTTTAATTTCAATAAACGGTAATTTAATAGCAGAAAGATAAATCATTCTATTATCCGGCAATTCAAATGATTAAGAATATTTAGCCTTCTTTTTATTTTTTTTCTATTAGTATTTCCTATTAGTGAGGATGATAAAGTTTCTCTCCAAGAAAGAGAAAAGTCTATATTAATCATACATAAATATATATAATTACATAAATGAATACATATGGAATATATGTTCATTTTCGCTTTTATACTTTCTGTCCGTTTATGTAAGAAAGATAATAAGAATGATAATAAGAATAATAATAAAAAAATAATTAGAAAAATTCGTTTTTTTTTTTTTTTTTAAAGACAAAGTAAAATTGCAAGTAGATTATAAATATATAATATTACATATGTAATTTTATACATTTATATATGATTTAGGTGGGCAATATTTTCGCATTTTTTCAAATATCATTCTTTCTCTAAAAAAAAAAAAATGCAGAAATTATTCTTCTAATTTTTTTTTTGTATATACGGACAGAAATGATATAGAAGAAAAAATACATATAGACATATTTTATATATAATTATATATTTTTATATTTGATTGAATATGAACTATTTTTCTCAGACGTGTAAAACATTTTACATGCCAATTGATAATTAGAGACGGGGCTGAATTAAAGATAGTGTATCAAATGTAACAGTTTTTCAAAGATGATTCCGACTTCCAGATAGACAGCAAGTAGTATAAAGGAGTTTAAATAACATCTCACGTCTGCGTCTCATACCGGTATCGTAACCTTTCGTATCGCGAAATCTGTCCACACGATCGACGCGGAGAAGGTTGAATACCCCGCGCCGTTGTTGATTCCTTCCGGTACTCTTTTACCGCGGCACGGCGTGAGGAAGATTCCCAGGAGAGGTTCCTCGTAGTAATTAAACTCGCGCAGGTAAACGCGGGGTGTCTCTCGCAGAAAACAGGAAGCGAAGTAGGTCAGCGTTAAAAGCGTCGCCATTAGAATTATACGGCGGCTAATATACGCGTCTGGGAAATGTATGCGTCGCGGAATTATTTCCGCGTGGATCATTATAGCGCACGCTCGTTTATTCGTTCGTTCGAGAGAAAGAGAGAGAGAGAGAGACTCCCGCCTTTGATGCAACGGTGCCCAGCTATCATAAATACTTACGAGACGATTCACATATCAAAAATGATAATCCCGAATGGGTAAGTTGAATGTACGCGTCGCAACCAAACGCAATATTTTCTGTTATTATTGCAGCGATAAATCGATAGAAATTTATATAAAATTTATTTATATATTTTAATCAAATAATATTCACACGTGAGATTTTTTCTATACGTACATATTTTTGTTTAATATTATATAAACGTTTGATTGACAATCAAACGTCTTTAAAAGCTACAAACACAGACATATAAGAATAAAAAGTGCTTTTCCCAAATTTTGAGCAAAATTTTATGAGTATTTCTATTTAAAATAACTGTCTCTTGGATAATATTCGTCATACATGGCAACTTTTTTACGTGCGTATATATTTTCGTTTAATATTATATAAATTACACTATAAGCTTTAATAGAAGTGAGTTCATAAAACTAATGACTGCCTTGAACTCGAGTTACCGTAAATTAACGCGAAAGACGGCTTTACTCGAGATAACCCGCTACCTATTTTTTAGCGCATGTTGACAATCATTAAGTTCCAAGCTATAAAACTAATGATAATAAAAAAAAAGAAAAAAACGTAAGAGATGCATCTGCTTAAAGCGCGCGAAAAAAATTACAAAAATAATCTCGGTGTAAAAGCATGCATTATAATTCGAACAAATCGTATATAATTTCGGGCTAAAATACGTTCTTGTCGAGGAAGCCGAAATGTAGAAAAAATTACGCAGCTGATCGTAGAATAACATTTGTTGAATGAATAAAATTTTTAAGAATGGCCAGACGAAATCTGCAACATATGTGTCTCGGACGGACTCGGCAGAAGGAAGAGTTCAAGGCAGATATTGTCCGTGCTCACGAGGGCGAAACTCCGGTGTCAAGGGCGGCGGCGGAGGCGACGGTGTGCACGAGGATATTAAATTATTTACCGAAGCGTGTCTGCGCCCGAATAATCTCCGCCCGCCGAATATTCTCTGAGGAGCTCTCTCGCATTCCTTATACGAGGCGTTTATCGTCGGTCGAATAACGTCCGTCGTTATTCGACGTTAAAGAAGGGGGAATCGCAACTCCTCCTCTCTAGAATGTGCATGATATATAATTTTTTTCGTTTCTTCCCGTGCGAATGTGACACATATATACATACATTTTACACGGAGCACCAAACGGAAGTCTTGCAACGCCACTCTAACCGCATATAAAGAGAGTTTTTGTGTGATTCACCTTTATAAAAATCGGACAGTATAGAGTTAATTTGTTTCACACTTGTGAGAGAGAGAGCGAAACAAAGAGTGCATGAATGGGAGAAAAAGAGCAAACGCGAGAGGGAGAGAGAGAGAGAGAGAGAGACCGCTATGATAACGTACGCAAAAAAGAATGTGATAATGTTGCGAATTATCAGGTCTACCGGAAAGTTCTGTCCGTTTTTGGAATAAAACAAAATACAAATTTTTATTACCGTCAATAAACTTTATTAAATAATGTAATTGCCATTATTCTGAGATATTATATTAGGTCTACCGGAAAGTTCTGTCCGTTTTTGGAATAAAACAAAATACAAATTTTTATTACCGTCAATAAACTTTATTAAATAATGTAATTGCCATTATTATTAATGATTTCTTGCCAGCGTGAGGGCAATTTGTATATCCCATTTTCGAAAAATGTTTTATCTTTTGATGCGAAAAATTGAACCAGTGCTTGTTTGATATCTTCTTCATTTTTGAATTTTTTGCCCCTCAAAAAATTTTGTAAGGACAAAAACAAGTGATAGTCGGTGGGTGCTAAGTCCGGGGAATATGGTGGATGCGACAGAATTTTCCAGCCTAGTTCTGCAATTTTTTGACGAGTATCCAAAGCAGCATGTGGCCTGGCATTATCATGATGCAGTATGATGTTCTTCCTATTGTACATCGCCGGCCTCTTTTCTTGGACTGCTGTATTTAAATTATCCAGTTGCTGACAATACTTCTCCGAATAATGGCAATTACATTATTTAATAAAGTTTATTGACGGTAATAAAAATTTGTATTTTGTTTTATTCCAAAAACGGACAGAACTTTCCGGTAGACCTAATATATTTCGAGTACAAGTATTTTACTTTGCTCCACATAAAATGTCCGTACGATTAATTACTCGCGTAAGAGACTTGATTCGGCGGGGATCAAAATTTAATAGCGCTCCACGTTCGGGTTTTAATAATAATCGCCGACAATCTCGATTGCAATGCGTAGGAGCATGACTAATAATAAATCCCGATACGTAAGAAACCTGCCGCGTTCGATGGCTAACGGTTCTCGCGAATGGAAGTGAATGCACGAGATATTAAAACATTTCACAAAATCGGAATTCTTTCCGCTCTATAGTCCGAGTCTCTCAGACTTTTTCTATCACATCATCGTGCAACAAAAAAAAAAATATATATATATATATATTTTTTTTTAAGCTGCACGGTGATATGATAGAAAAAGTCTGAGAACATAAAATGTTATTGGGAGTTATCAGGGAATTTTATATATATAAATTCCATGAGAACTCTCTAATTTTTCTAGGTACATACAAAAGAATTCTGAAAATTCCAGGTTTTCTATGTTTTTCTAGGGAGTAGACACTCTTTTATATATTATATAGTAATAGAGAAAAATGACAATGTCATTAAACGTAAATCAGATTTAATTCGATTATGTTTTTATCATGATAAAAAAAAAGAGTAAGTGACAAAAATACATCTCGTAGATGTTTTGATGTGAGTATCAAAGATATTAAAAGATGGTTACCGCTGTGGAAAATATGCAAAATATATATGAAAGCTATGCTCTATCTGAACGAAACGTAAAAAGATAACTCGCAAAGTATTTATTCATTCTATTTGATTTCTATGCCTATACGGATGCTTTATTTCTGGCTCAATTATCAGCGACACACCGATGCAGAATCCTACGCGCAGGAAGATAATAAATGCTAATAGTAAAAGCTAGTTAAGATTAATGCTATGAAAGAGCAGAGGAAGATGAAGCGGAAAGAGCCATGTTAACCTGAATATCTGCATGCATCGACCAGGTTTCCCCTCACGCGCATCTTTAATCGCGAACCGCGTTCCCAGATGCATCGCCACGTTTTCCCGCCAGAGTTTCCGACTTTCGGATAACTAATTAAAAGCGAGCTCTCTTTTCGCACGATCGTGCGCGTGCGTCTATTATGGATGATGTACCAGACTAATTTCTATTTCATCCTAATTCGCCGAGAAAATGAATCGAACGATTGAGTGTTGAATGAAATGAGATGCGCATAGCGAGAGTAAAAGTTTCGCGTGGAGCATGATTACAATAGGTAGTCGCCAGCATAATCAAAGATCTCTGAGAACGTATAAAATTCTTGTCCCGGCGAAACGCCTTATTTATACCTAGTTCCATCCCCCATCGTGTGGCATCCAGCTTCTTTCGCAACACTATGTCTTCTGCAGATGAACGGTATAATAAAAAAGAAAAAGGTAAATTTCCCGGAGAAGTTTTCGCGTATAAAGTTGGCAGGATATAGAGACGAGTTCTTAAATTTCGACCGTGTCTTATCTGCATGCCCAGCAGATTTTTCGGTCCCGTGACTGGGATCGAAAGTGATGTCGATGAAACTAAATAACAGGGAAAGATAAGCTATGTCATACGGGACGAACGTTGCCCCCGGGATCGTTAATCGGATCGGTTGTAATTACGTGCCTCGTAAATTTTAACGATCCTCGATCGGAACGACCGATTCGGCGCGCAAAAAAGTGGGCGTTGTAATTGACAATATCGGATTTACGAAAGTATGGTGATGTCTCGTTGCACGCGCAAAATAAAGTCCGCGAATATTATTAGAAGCAGAAATCAGTTCTCGATGTTTCGGTTCTCGCGTTGTAATTGTCGCTAGATTTTCAAATTGTCGAAAAAATGCTGACTTAAATGTCACTTAAGTCAGCATTTTTTTCGATTATACGGTATAAAATACATTGACAGAGAATGTGTGTGTGTGCTATATATTCACTGCAATTACCGTTATTTTTACATCAATCGCGAATACATGTGAGCTCGTAATCAATATAAAAATGTATAAAGTAATCCCATATAAAACATAATTATATATCACCTATTCTCATCATAAATTCTAATACATTTTTTAATTTTATCAGCACTCAAAAAAGTGGTATTGCAACTACAGCAAAAATTTTCTGGGTGCGCAAAATTAACTGAGGTACATAAATGATTAGCAAATACTGTGATATCGCATATGTTTCGCATTTAATCAATCTAAGTGACAGAGACAGAATTTATATCTGAACTGTTTGTGAAATTTAGAAAGAATGTTTTTCTGTGGCGCCTATCCATGTAAGGCCAATCATACTTGTTATAAAGTTTGGCTATGGTACACAGAAAAAATTAGCGGCAAGAAACAAATAAATATATAATCCTCACATCTAACATATTTGTATAACGCGCCCAATCTATCTAGCTCTTTTAAACAATTTCTCTCAATTTTTCGATGCTGCAGTTATAATTGGCAGTTATATTTCTCACAAAGAGTGTTCTAGCTGTAGTATCGAAACTCATATTTATCCAATGCAGTGATTAACATTTGGCAATGGGACCTAAATTTTCTAGAAGATATTATTAGAATATTGCTGCTATAAATTCTATATGTAACAGACAATATTCTAACAGATACAAAAAATAGCGATAAATTTTTGTTGTGACACCTAGAAATCTACCTATATCAGCAAGACATTTTTTTGAGTGAGAGAGAAAGAGAGAGAGAGTATATATAATTATCCATAAAATAGTAATTTTAAATTGATTATATATAAATTATTTAATCATATTTTCTCAGGAAAAGAAACCTGATGTTTTTTTACGATCAATTTCCTATAAAAAAATCTGACAAAAAATTGATAAATACGAATATATTATGAGATTAACGAGAAGAGAAAAGAAAAAGAGAGAGAGAGAGAGAGAAGGAAGAAAAAAAGATTGAACCAAGTATTTCTAATTCTCTTTCTCCAAAATATACGATATGATGCTGAAGTATGTCAGATGAAAGTCCGAGATGAAAGTGGGGTCGGGTATGATGCTACGTTAGAGAACTCGTAGGTTTAGATTTAAAATTATCTCGCAAAGACGTTGTAGACGAACAACAACGAGTATCAACTAACTTTGCCTTTTCGCTTTAACGGTAGAGGCACGCGAATAAACTCAGGAATTCCCGCAGCCCGCAGGTGCGAGGACCCGAAAGGTTAACCGAGATGTCTACGAGAGTCTCGGCTTTAAATTCTCCGGCTTTTCAACGATATTTCTATGAATTCTAGCGGACATCCTTTGTGCTCGAGGCATCCTTTTCCAGATTTTCTTATCTTTCTATGTGTTTTATGGCGGTAGAGTACGATGCAAATAACAAAAAAAGATTTTTTCCTCTTCTTGCAACCATTGAAAAATATTCGAAAGAGTCCGAAACATTTAAGTCTCTCTTTTGAATCTTTTGAATCTCTCTGAGAGCTATCTTTAATGCAGAAAAGACCTCAAAAGTGTACATTTTCTTTTACTATTTGAAAATAAAAAGAGATTATTACATAATGCAAGTCGTAAGTGTTTGTTAACTAAAGAAGCTTTTATGAAATAGCGAAAGGCAGAAGATTAATTTTTGGAGTTAATATTATATTGCATAATATTATATGCAATTGTGGTATTTTTAGTTTTTGTAAACCAGCAACAGTTAATAAATGATAATATAATAATGATAAATAAAGAGAATATCCAGTATCTAATTTCGTAGACGATTTTCACCCGATTAATACTTATCGCACCTTAGCGGATTGCCGGATGGACCGATGACCATTTATCAGATCTTCATTAAGATCGGTGTCGATTTATCGCGAGAGCGCGCACGCGGATAGGACAGCCTCGTGCGGCTTTGAAACAAAGAGGAATGCGCTTACCGTCGTGGCTTCGGACGAAGTATCTCGTGACCTGAATCTGATATGCAGATACTCAGACTGAGCGGTCCCCCATAGTGCTCCGACGGAGCGCCAGCGGTCTGCACGGTTGACTGTTGAGGACCGGAGATACTTCCGGCCCAGCCGGAAGTGCCGCTTAGAAAGAGCGGCTGTTGCCCACCGTCCATCGTCGACCGTTCCATATTCATGGTATCCCCTGGAGCTAGCACCGCCGAAAAATCTGCATATTATATGCAACAATCATTTGTTATCACTAAAAATTACAATAAAGAATATATACTACATATTCAATATTTTGTTAAGACATTGAATATATATATAAACCGAGGTAGATGGATATTTATAATATATATTAAATGCATAATTCATTTGGCTTGCCAATTAATTATAATATGAGAACAAAATTGTCAAAGAAAGAATTTTTTTGAAAATTCCCCGAGTTTCCAATAAAATTCCATAAGAATTTCCTGATTTTTCTAGGTATAAAAGAAATCTCTAAAAATTCTAGGTTTTCCATACTTTTCCATGGAGTAGACACTCTGTTCTATATTTTGATATATAGAATAATGTATATATAGAGTATATATTATTAAATAGCGCGTATCATATAAAGTATTATATGTAGAATATATAATATAGTTTTAAATGTGTTTTTTTTTTTTGTCTTAAACATGATTCTTTTCAATGCTGTTTAAAATATACTTATAGTATCAAAAATACGTTTTAAAAAGAATACTTAATGTTTTGTTTCCTTAAAAAAAAAAAAACATGATTTTTTTACCAACTCTGATTACATTATATGTATATCAATATTCTTGAATGTTATCGTTTCAATTTTTACTCGTGCTTCTGTTATTTTGTTTTATATTATTCCATTCTATCAATATAATATTTCATGTTTAACCAGACCTAGTTATCTACTATAACGATAAATTTCGTCGTTTACCAATATTGGGAGTAACGAGTGACGTTTGTTCGTTGCTACGGAAGGAAAGAACATTGTGAAATGCATTTCCAAACTCGGCGAATGAAAGGAAATGTTGTACAAACACGTCGCACGAGATAATGCAGAAACTGCAGCACACAATTCACACGAGAAAACTATCTAACCAGGGATAATCTATAAAAGAAAGTAATTATGAGAAACTTTCTCGAGCGCGAAGGTCATTAACGAGCAGCCGGATAATTGTGGGTGGGTAATTAACCGCTGAGATGCTTATCACGTTGAGGAAAACAACTATTCCGGCTTTATTCATACAATACGAAAAGAATATCAAACAAAACCGATAATAAAAACCATACTCAATTGCCAAAATTTTATTATTTATTCAAATGCATTTTAATACGGAGAAAAAAGGAAAGTGCAAAAGAAGCAAGAAGCAGATCAAAAAGCGAAAAGGAAGAGAAAGTTGGAAAGCTAATTTCGTAAATCAGAAATTATTGTACGTGAAACCTCTTATAAAAATTTATAAAATGAGCAGAGATATTTTAGAAATTATATAGATTGCTTATATTTTCTGCAATACGTATTTCGATAAATAAAATTAGAGAAGCTTATTTCTTTTTATACGTACATATGACTGACTAAATACCTCTTACATTATATTTCTGCTTTATTTTCTCAAAAGATACTACAGCCTGTTTTTACGCGCGTATGGAAAACTCCTACCGATTATATATTCCCGTAAGAATACAGGACAAAAGAAATAAATAACAAGAATATATTTGACCTGGATTGCGATAACCCAGACGGATTTACCGGGTCAGATAAACGGGCGTGTAAAAGCCGTTTCGCAAATGCATCATCGTGGATGCATCTCTCACTCGAAAAGAGTGTTTTGGGGATCAAGAGTCCCCGATGAAAAATGTTGTTTCAATATACGGGGGCCCGGAATTCTCGCCCCGCGCATCATGTTTGTGCTCGTGTTGCTCGCTTTGACGAACTCTCATATGCAATTACTCTGCCAAGGCTCTCACAAAGTGCTTCCTTAAGCGTGCGTTTCAAGAAGGGGGACCCCGTCGTCGTGCCCCTTGACGTGCCCGGCTGCTCTTTCGGGGAATCTTTATCGATGTAATATTCGCCGAATCTCATCAGTACGACAGTTCTCCAACTTGGAATGACGGGGCAGTCATATAAAGCCGGTACTTCTTTTTTCCAGCAATTTTTTGTTGATAAATATCATGTGTAAATTGTGAAAAGAAAAGATCTTTTTCTAATCAATAATTAATGAAAGTGGAAAAGAACTGTCTTAAGAACGGTATTGTCCTCAAAATTTAGACAAAAATAAAAAAGGTGGAAGTTGCGGACATCGTTTACTTTACATTGTACACAAGACGGGAAACAATTTTTGTAAAATTTTAATATGTATCGCTCACGTTTTTTAAAAGACCAATAGATTGCACATAAATATATAGATTACACGGCTCAATATATATATATATTCTCATTTCAATGACTTATTTAATAATGTACGAGGCTCTGAAGTAGCTGATTTAAAGTAAATGGTCCCGCCAAAACTGACTTTGTGTCCTGAAGTGTACTTTTAACTGAGCTCGACTGGTCACACACACACACACACACATACACATCTTTCTAACTGATCGGCCGGATATATATGTACACACATATCTGGGAGCGAGCGAGCGTGTATAGTTGTGTCCATATAAAGCCGGTACTTCTTTTTTCCAGCAATTTTTTGTTGATAAATATCATGTGTAAATTGTGAAAAGAAAAGATCTTTTTCTAATCAATAATTAATGAAAGTGGAAAAGAACTGTCTTAAGAACGGTATTGTCCTCAAAATTTAGACAAAAATAAAAAAGGTGGAAGTTGCGGACATCGTTTACTTTACATTGTACACAAGACGGGAAACAATTTTTGTAAAATTTTAATATGTATCGCTCACGTTTTTTAAAAGACCAATAGATTGCACATAAATATATAGATTACACGGCTCAATATATATATATATTCTCATTTCAATGACTTATTTAATAATGTACGAGGTAGCTGAGTAGCTGATTTAAAGTAAATGGTCCCGCCAAAACTGACTTTGTGTCCTGAAGTGTACTTTTAACTGAGCTCGACTGGTCACACACACACACACATACACATCTTTCTAACTGATCTGCCGGATATATATGTACACACATATCTGGGAGCGAGCGAGCGTGTATAGTTGTGTCCGGCATAAGCCTATCATTTGCCAAAAGAAAATCAAGGTCAACCGTTAAGTGATTTTGCAAAAAGACAAACTGGATGTTAAATAATTCTCAAACTAATATGCCATATTTGTTTAAAAAAGAAATATGTCATTATAAGATGATAAACTTTCATAGATAGTGCTCTCTACGAAACAATACAATAGAATATAAACAACAAAATATTGTGCTATAACACAAATAAAAATATATAAAAAGATAAAAAAATGACTACATATTATATATAATATGTTATTCTGTATGTGTATGTGTTGATATGCATTTTATGTACTGTATATTTGTATGTATTATAATTCTTTTTTTTTTTATTGTATTTTAACCTTCTTTAACTTTTCAATCAGCTTAATCCTTTTGCAATATACAATCATAAAGCATAATTTCAAAACTTACTAAAGATAAAATTCACATACAAATCTGTAATTTGGATTAAAATTCAAGATTCTTGAATTTTACAAATAAAGTGCAAAATTAAAAAAATATATATTTGACGTTAAAAAAATTACAGAATATTATTAATCAATTCCCCGCCTAGCTTTTTACAAAAAAAAAACGTCAAATGTTAGATTTGGTTATTATTCTATCTGTCTTTGTTAACTTTTAGTAATAATAATTAAAATAAAATGTGCGTATTTTCTTGGAAATATACTTGCTTTCATTAACTTTTTTTATACCATATTATTAAAAGACAAACTGGATGTTAAATAATTCTCAAACTAATATGCCATATTTGTTTAAAAAAGAAATATGTCATTATAAGATGATAAACTTTCATAGATAGTGCTCTCTACGAAACAATACAATAGAATATAAACAACAAAATATTGTGCTATAACACAAATAAAAATATATAAAAAGATAAAAAAATGACTACATATTATATATAATATGTTATTCTGTATGTGTATGTGTTGATATGCATTTTATGTACTGTATATTTGTATGTATTATAATTCTTTTTTTTTTTATTGTATTTTAACCTTCTTTAACTTTTCAATCAGCTTAATCCTTTTGCAATATACAATCATAAAGCATAATTTCAAAACTTACTAAAGATAAAATTCACATACAAATCTGTAATTTGGATTAAAATTCAAGATTCTTGAATTTTACAAATAAAGTGCAAAATTAAAAAAATATATATTTGACGTTAAAAAAATTACAGAATATTATTAATCAATTCCCCGCCTAGCTTTTTACAAAAAAAACGTCAAATGTTAGATTTGGTTATTATTCTATCTGTCTTTGTTAACTTTTAGTAATAATAATTAAAATAAAATGTGCGTATTTTCTTGGAAATATACTTGCTTTCATTAACTTTTTTTATACCATATTATTACATATCAATCAGGTAAGAATCTCCTGATATCTCCTGTGAATATACGCTCGGCAAATCAGGGAAGTGGTTAAAATGTATGACGATACAGCGATGCCTTCGAGGCGACACCTGACAGCTCGTCCGACTCGTCTCGATCAATTCGCTGATGATTACCGGTCCCTTGAGGGGACCGATCGCATCATGTATTGCAGAGCGTGCTAATTTTAGTTAAATAAATTTTCCTTCACTATTTATATATCAATGTAAAAAATAGAATTTCTATTTCAAAAATACAATTTGTGTTCTAAAAATATTCTATAAAAATAGAATTAAAAAGTGTATAAACAGTAAAAAGGGTATAAGTAAAAATTCAAAGAAATGGTAAGCTAATTTTGTATAAAGCATCTTCAAATGACGTATAATCTATATGTCAATAAATTTTTATTAAAAATGTCATTTTATTAAGAAAAAATATTTCAGATATATCCTTTTTTGGATCCTCATTGTATAATATACACTTTAAAAAAATTTCAATCTGCTAACGCGCGAAAAGAACTTTCTTTAAGTTTGGTTTAATCGCTCCAAGTGTTGAAAATAATCATTAGATAGAGCACACTATTTAACACTTAAAAAAGGTTAAATTCTGAAAAAAAACTTCAGCTCTAGAAACTTGGAAAATTCTAAATTAAAATATTTCGAGAATTCTTTCTTTTTTATTCTATCCTTCACAAGTGTGAAAGATTATCGTTAGATTTCTCGAAGAGCTAAATTCCGAATAAAACGTCAAGTTTTTCATTCATGACGGGTTGTATAATTTTTTTCAGACATCTGGTATCTTTTTTTAAGATTTCTAGATAGCATCTTAAAAGTTTTATTAAAAAATATTAATATTCAAATCGATTTTGATTGAAATAAGAAAATTGCGATTATAGTTTTTTTTTACAGTGAAAACAAATTCCATCCCTCTCTAAGAATCTCTATTTTCTTACATTTAATCGTCACATAAGAGCCGCAACTCTATCATGATTACACCGAAATTCTATTCTATATCCTGAGAAGAAAAAAGTCTATATATAATCAAATAAAATATATATAATTATGTATAAAATTTGTCCATATTTCTAATATATTTTCTTTTTCTTATTCTTATATAATCTGTCCGTATATACAAGAAAAATAATTAAAATAATTAAAAAATAATTAAAAGAATAATTTCTGCATTATTTTTTTAATAAATTTTGGAAAAAATGAAAAAAAAATTGCCCATATATAATTATTTAAATTTATACATGATTATATATGCTTTTTTTCCTTATTTCTTCAAATTTTATTTTTTTCTAGAAAAACAATGCAAAAACCATTCTTTCTCTTCTAATTAGTTTTTAATTATTCTTCTAATTATTACTGTATATACGGACAGGAATTATACAAAGAAAAAAAAAAGAAAACTTATATAGACATTTTTTATATAATTATATATATTTATATTTGTGAGATTATATATCGACTTTTTCCCAGGCAATTTTAAGAATGAGGTACTAACTTTACGGAACTTGCCTACTTGCACCGTTTTTTCTTCGTTTATTTAGTTCGCGAAGTGTTAAAGGATTACAAAGATTTGAAGATTTGCCCGATACAGCTGAGCGCGAACGCGTGGGTGCGGACGAAAGTATGATAGTCGGGGTGCGTGATACTCTTGACGCGGTGTTGAAACCCGTATGTAGGTACCTATACGCGGCATTGAATATACGTGTATGTACGTATATATACGCAGCGTGGTGTAAGCTGTAAGCGACCGCCGCATTCCAAGAGGGCTGCCCAAACTAAAGCCTATACCTTATACATCGCGCGAGCTCTCTCTTTCTCTTTCTCTCTTTGTCTCTCCTGTCCCCGCGCCCGCTTCATCACGATATCCTCCCTCCGCACCTCTTTCGTTCATCACTCCATAGCGCTTTTTTTTCCTCCTCTCCTCTCGTTTTCCCCTCTTCTCCCACTTTATCCTTCCTAGCGTCTCTCGCAAGAATCCGCACTCATCTTGTCCCTCTACTCGAATGAAATTTACATATTTCGCTCTGTTTTACTCTCCTTTTTTTCTCTCTTTACAAACGTCATGTGACACCTGATACAATCTCATCGGCATCATCAAATTTGATTCGATCGCAAGATCTTGTGGCGTTGATACTCGTGTGCGTCGCGCTTACGAGTACTATATCTCTTCTATCGGAATAAAATATACACAAGAATAGATTCCTATGATGTCAATTAATTTTGATCGGGAGTTAATTATCCTTCTAAATTTTTCCATGTTACAAAAGAAAAAGAAATATTAAAACAAGATTTAATATAGCTTAAAGTAAATATTGACGGCACCGTGCTTTAACGGTCCTAACGGTTCACGTTTCAAGACCCCATAAGCATTATCTAAATATGAAGTAAAATTTAAAAGACACAAGAGCAAAGAGAATGACTTGAAGTTCTCTCTAATAATGTGAAGTTCTGTTTCATATATTCAATCGAAACACTTGACTAAAGTTATATTTTTATATCTTTATATGTTTATATGTTTTATAAGTTTATATTTTTATATTTTATAAGTTATATTTTAATTGTACTTTTCTGTACCTTTAGCAACTTCTTCAAAAACCTAATGAGAATTCTAATTAGCTTCATTTTAATATTTTTGAAAGCGATAATCAATTGCATTTTTGACATTTAAATTAAAGTAGATGCATATTTCCAGATTTTTTAAAGATGACAGAATAATACGTTCATTTTGACGTTTATATAAATTTACCTTAGTCAAATGATTAGTCAAATGATTTTTCAGGAATGTTAAAATAGGCATAAGCAAACAGAATTTATGATTGATGGGCTTAAAACGACCAAAGTCGTTTGTCCATCCACCTGTTCTTGATTGCGAATAAAACGTGGCTTACCAAAAGTCGTTCAACGCGTTGACAGAAAGGGGCATGTCCTCGCGCCGTCGGGCACATATCTGGGAGTCAGAACAGAAACCAAAGTTCTTACGAACGAGGGCTCACGTTCTCCAGCAAATTTTCGTCTCACTTGCACCGCTTTTACTATCATCAAAAGCAACAGACGTGTTCTTCTTAGAGAGCTGCACTGTCTATTATAATCTTTCTCCTCTTATGATGATTAGATTTTAAACAGAACGAAAAAGTTTCCTTTTTTCCTATTGTAGTATCTTCTCTTTTCCTATAAAAACACACACACATACACTTTATTTTTACAATTAATATAATCCATTAACAATATATAGAAGTTCAAAAAAATATAAAGCAAACATAAAAAACGTTGTTTTTTGTACAATTTGCAAAATTGTATAATTGCAAAAATTTCAATATTCTTAAAAGCTTTTAATCAGATTTAAAGTCAAATAGTTAATAATAAATAATTACATTACTTATTTTTAACTTCATATGTTTAATCAATGGAAAGTTAACTTGTCTACTTTCAAAAATCCAAACACCAGCATCTGGACACGTCCTTACTAACGGAAGTTTCTTCCATTTCACCCCATTTTTCTCTATATAAAATTCGGTTGTAAACCATGAAAAATGCGATGAGAATCCAATTTAAACTTTGCAATTTTAAATTTAAATCCGATTCGAAGATCGATTCTTTTACAACTAACAATAAGCACAAAATTGTTTTCGCTACCAGCGTAGATCGTGAGATCTCTTTCCTTACGTACGTCAAGTAATACACAAACTTGGAAGGAAGGCCAAAGAAACAAATCTCGAGAGAGAGATACACGTGGAACTGTAAACACGCCCGGGCCTTTAAAAAGATATCTCTCTTTCTCCCTCGTGCACAGCAGGGCAAACCGTCGAGACGCCGATAGGATCAGATGAGGACGGCCGATGATTGTCTCCGTAGTTATCGCTCCCTGCGATTCGAAACTCTCGCGTTGATATCACGTACATACATTCGCGCCGATTTTTCACCCCAATCGCGCGCCCCTCGCGACCGCGCACTCACGCCCGACCGCCGCCGCTTTTCGGCAGCTGTCAATTACTGCCAACACAGTTGCCGCGTTTATGCAGCATCCCGATCCGACCGCTCTTTTGTGGTCCAGAGTCCAGAGAGATCGTCCAAGAGAAATAAAAAAAAAAAAAAAACTCGCGCGAGATTGTGGAGAAAATCGCGTCAGCGCTACCTAACGGGTATCTTCAGAAATCGTTACTCCAAGATGGTGTGAGTTATCGATCGTAGATAGTCATATAACGAGGTATGATAAATGAATTTGAATTTTCGTTCCTATCGTTTGGAGCTGTGTATTTTTTTTAAATTTATTTTATTGTAAATATAAAATTCTGTTAAAAAATATTACTAATCACGCGGGAATTCATATAGATTGAAAAATCGAATAAAAAATGAAAGAAAAGTAAATTTGCCGCGTACTTTTGATAGAAAAGCTCATTGTCAGGCGAAATCGTGCTGCCAAGTTCGTGTGTTTATAACCTAAATTAATAGGCTGCTGTGTTGAGTTGTAAATTATTCGACTGAAAATATCTGGAGATACTGACAATCTACTGATAGTTGTTGAACAATTTTTTAAAAACAATTTGCATAACAAAATTATCATTTTAATATGAACGTCTTACGTTCGTGTGTTAAAACTATTATTCTAAGTAAAGGAGTGCGCTCTTTAAATTACGAAGGTTAGACTTACTTCTTACAACACATTACATCGTTGCACGATCTTATTGAGTAATGAATAGAATTGTGATATTTTGTCATATAAAATTTATCTATATAATTTTATGTACAGGCCAGAGATGTATTAAAAGATGGGTGGCTGCAACGCAATTCCAAATAACTAGTCGCAAGAGGAAGTTACCTGAACAAAAACCAAAGCGTAACACCTTTCTAGATTGGAATAGATCTGCAGAGATTTATGCATTTAATAAGAGATTATCCGAAGATTTCAATTTTGAAAAATTGGAGCAAGCTTTCACTCATAGATCATATGTCATTCGAGAAGAGCAACGACAGAGAGAAATGGAAATAGAAGATCCTAAGCTTGATATACAGGATAACACGGATCTTATTATGAAAGGCGAAAAGCTTACTTCAGAAATTGTACAAAATTATTTAACCAAAGCTTTACCTCGTGCACCTGAGAATGTCATAATGTATGTATTATACAGATTTAAATTAAAGATAAATTTCGTGCGTACATTGAATAATAAAATAAAATTATATTCCAGTTCATTACATGATTATCTTCTTTCTGAAGAAAATCTCGCCAAAGCAGCTTTTCATATTGGTACAAAAGATATTATTTTAACTGAAGTAAGTAAATATCCAATAAATATGAATTTTCTCCATATTAATTCAATGCTTGATATGTCTGTTAACAAAAATTATGTATTTGATAAATCTGTGTAACAAGTAAAAAATAAATCATTTTTAATTTATCATTTCTCAATTGATATTTTAGGAACATCCAGTAGCAGAGAAAACTTTAGCTGACACGTTTCTTGCACTTGTTGCGGCACTCGCAGAAAGTGTAGATGCGAATCATGCGACAAATTTTGTTAAGGATTTTCTAATTGTAATACTAGTTGAGAAAGATTTAACAGAAATCTGGAATCCAGCTGAACCACTCGAAATTTTAAACGAAGTCCTACGGAAACAAAAAAGATCGCTCGCCAAACCGAGGCTTATCGGGCAAGCGGGACAAAATACGCTTTTAGTCGCATATCATGTAGCAATGTATTCTAATAAAGAGTTTTTAGGTTCAGGTAAGTGATAATGGATCGCGTTATTTTATTTAATACATTTCATTTAATTTATACATTCAATATTTATCTATTCCTTTTATATATTATATATATATATTTTTTTTTTAGGATTTGGTCAAACGATTCAGGAAGCCAAGAATGTAGCTGCCATAAATGTTTTAAGCCGAATGTTTGGTTTATCAGATTCTAGTAAACCAATCAAAATCGATAAAACGATAAATATATTCTCATAAAAAGAAAAAACGTAATTTTTAATTTTTCAAAGAAGATATTTAGTATAGTAATATAAGAGATATTAAAAAAACTTTTTTGTAAAATATAAATAAATATATATAAAATATTTAAAGTCCGAAAAGGGGGAGGTATAATTACCTACAAACGTATGAATAAGATATATCTCATTGAAGTTAATATTAATAAAGTAAAACCTGTTTTTTTTTTTGTTGCTCTGCCAAAAATTATATATAATATTTTTTTCTGTTTTTTTTTTTATCAATCACGTGTATATACATATATAAAGCGCAATATAGCTGCAATGAGGATATAAGAGTCTTAAGACTTATTTATACGCTTAAAAAAAAAACGCAAAATCATTGGCTATCTCGTTGGCGCCAACAAAATCCTCCAATAATCGTCAATGCAGTCTAGTGAAAATGGGAGAGTACGATTCTTAACAACTTAACTCACAAGAGGGCAGCAACAACGGCGAGAGTCCGCGTTTTATATATCTTTATATAAATTTCTATTCTATCTGATCTTAGTTGAAGCGAAAACACGCGCATTGCAAATGCATGTTGTGCCGGAGACAAACCTCTCCGGTCAAGCTTCGGATCATGCGATCTTATCGATGGTTAGAGTCTTTTCTGCTTAAAAACCAGAATGTCAAGTTTGCGCTGCACGATACTTAGAAACCTGCTTAGATCACGACTTTTCCAAGAATTTTATTTTTTTGAAGAGTTCAAAACCTCTTTATTTATGTAAAAATATTTTACACAAATGTAAAAATAATTCCTATGCTTACTCGTGATAATGAAATCGCAACTTTTGTAATTATTACACCGAGAATGAAATTTATTAAAATTCTAACGTTGTGTGAAATTTTCATCAAAAAATTCTTATTTACATATTTTTCCACATTTTTGCGGTGTATACTTTGCAAATGCATAATGAAAGCTGCATACCTCGTGAATGTTAAATAAAGTTTTTGTTAGTATTCAGTATGAGAAAAAGATATGCTTATATATTTAGCCTTAATTTTCTTTCCGAAATGCATTTTTAGTCTTTTCTGAATCGTCGACTCGGAGTATGTTCGATACCGATTATAACGCAAATCATTGAATTTCGTATGCGGATGTGGTTACGATGATGAAAGGAGATTCTGTGCACGCGAAGTAACAATCAAAGTTTGAGTGCGACAATTTCTGGCAGATGGCTCCGAAAATGGATTTCCGCGAACTCGCAGCAGCTACCTTTAACGATGACGATGCCAATGCTCTTGTGGAAATGACGCAACTAACTAATGGAACTAACTATTCAGCTGCTAATGTTCGTAACGCACATATGCGACGAATGATGTTTAACTGTCGCCAGATGCAATGGCCGTTCATTAAATGACGAAGATATATCGAGGACAGCAGCACGATGGCATCGAAATCGAATAAAGGAGATTCATCAAAGAAATCGATACAAAAGAAATTTTTTTATGGGATTTAAGCACACACATTCTAATTTTTTGCTGTTTTCTATCTGTAATATTTTTTTCCATATTATAGAAAATTTTATTCGACATTAATTATATTATATTCTTTTCATCTCTTTCTCGAAAACTATAAAGTGCTAAAATTATTACCCAAAATAGCCTTCCAAAAAGAATATATCAGTCAGAGATCTCTGCATCGTATAACTTTAAAATTTTCCACGTGATATGCGTTTTATGATTCGATTAAAACTGATTGATTAAATTGATTGATTAAAGCAACTGCCAATATGATTTAATAAAAATTGCCGATAAATAATTTCTCGCAGGAATCGAGCAATTTAAATTTATGGAAGAGAGAGAAAGTTTATATATCGTGACAAACATTTTTATTCCAAAAGTTATTCGATTGCAGATGCAAATCTATTGCATCATTTTTCAAAAACTGTCTCTACTTTTATTTCCTAGTACATAAATACAAAAAAAAAATCGATACACATATTAAATCTGTTTCCTATCCATTATCCGAGTGAGAAAACGACGTTGAAAAATTCGTCTCTCGTCTAGGATAACCCAAAAATTTTCTCGTCGACAATTCTCCGATCGTTGCAAATATTTCGAAAAAAATTATCGGTTTCTCATGCATACTCGCTCACGCCGCCGCAATCTTTCTTCGCACAGCACAGCTAAATAAGAAAAGAATCGCTCGACGCATGCAGGTATAGCACGCGCGTCCGCGCACAAGTCACGCCTTGATAAGCACCATCGCCGTAAAAAAGATCGTCGTCGTATTTTCTAGCGGTATCTCGACGCCAATGACGACGACGTCGAGGATCGATTTCGCGAATAATGGAAACGACCGCCAGCTCGTGTCACTTTCGCATCGCACGGTCCTTGCACTTTTAACGACGGAATTTGCGAAATTGCCGACTGGTGTCATTGATTCGAAAATTGTTCCAAAAGGCCAAAATTGACCTTTAAATGAATCATACCGTGATGCGTATTCTTCTTTCGGTCCGGGAATGAATTATTCTTTTTGTAAACGATTATTGCGTTTCTCGTCACGTGACGTTAGAAACTATACGCAAAAGTTATGCAACGGCAATATTAATAGATGCATATCTCCCATCCGATTGTTGTATTCTCTTTTACATATTTTATTTATTCAATAAAAAATGCTCCATTTTTCTCAAGGCATCTTGTCGATGCGTATCTCCTCGTCTAATGCGCGATCGTAAATGCGGAAAGTAATATTCCGAACGGGAAACGTTACATCGCTAACGGGAAACGCTATATTGCTAGTAGACTGGGCGACACATAAAACGCATTCGTCGTGCGAGCACGAGTTTATGATACATTGCCTCCTACTTCTAACAACAGAAGAAAATGAAACGAGCGCGTTTCACGCACTTTGATATTTTCAATATGTAAATGTTATTCGTCGCGGCGCGTAATGCGAGGAGCGTCCGTTGTTTATCACAACATTTTATCGACTTTATTTTTCGCGCTTTATTATTCTACGTGATCGACCATGAAAATTTTCGCACGGCAGCATTTTAGACGCGAGATCCACGATTCCAAATAGAATTGCGCACGTGTCAAACTGCGAACGTAGTAATAATTGAGAGATCGAGCGTTTCGAAGAAATCTCAAAAACATTATTTAGAAAAAATGTATTATCTTAGAAATAACAGCAGTGTTGAATATTCTCCTCTGACAACAATAATACAAGCTATAAAAAAAAAAGAACACTTTTCATATGTTTGCTCTTTCGTTCTTCTCTCCTTTGTTATAAAAACTTTTACGAGATTTCAAAAATATTTAATCTCGAAAACATTTAAATTTAAATTCTCTTTATATAATTTCTAAAATATTTAAATTTCGTGAATAATCGAAAAAAAACTTGCATCGTTCGGTATTAATCGTAAATTCGAATTACAATTATATATAAAAAAAATGAGTGATTACAAATCGTTTTTTCATTGACCTCCTATTTTTAAATCTATGATCGTAGCTTGTTGTTATTAGGTTACATGCGTCTGCATACAGCAATTTAATAAAAATAGCAGGTGTTGTATCCGTTCTTTCTCTCTCTCTCTCTCTCCCGGGATGGAGATATCGCTATCGCAAACTGCGTATGCAATTTCGAATCGTATAAATTGCGAATTGCGGTTATTAAATCCGTCGGTTTACCGCCTGCACTAGACTTGCGCGCGTTTTACGTCCATAAAAAATAGATCAATCGCCGGAATCGTATACTCCTTCCGCAGAAAATGCTTTTTTTGCACGTCAAATTGTACGCGTACGCGTAGAATTTCGGTCGCCGAATCGACGAGATCGTCAAAGATGTAGGCCCAATTTTTCGCCGGATTCGACGACGCGGTTGAATACAATCCTGAAATTTTTCTATATCGGTCGCAGGTATAATATTGATTATTTATGATCCACGCTATCCCCTTTAAGGTGGTTCATCCTTGTCCCCGTCCGCGCGTCGTACCTCCCCGCCGTGCCACCACTTCTACCAGTCTCCGACCGTCTCTGTCTCCTGCCCGTCTTCTCCCTCTCTCTCTTACTCTCTCCCTCTCCTTCCCACCGCCCTTCCTTCTCGCTCGCGCTCGCTCGCACGCCCATGCGCGCACACAAACACACATCGTACACAGACGCGCATTCTCTCTCTCTCTCTCTCACTCTTCCTCTCTTTCTCTCTCGCATTATCCCCCTACTGGCTCTCCATTCCTGCGTGTAACGACTCAATGGCGCTGCCACACCCTTGCGCCATCCAGTAATCAGTGCTATTGTTTTATAGTTCCTCTTCTCCGCTATTGCTTCTTGATACTAGGAAAGGCGACCCATCGATCTTCCATTCGACTAGAGGTTCGGGAACGCCGCCGTACCTCGACTCGCGCGAGCCGATCCAAAGTGAGCCAGGCTGAACCGAGTCGGGCGAAGAACGGTACGAGGCTCTTTTACGGTCTGACTCTGGAGCCCGTATTCGTTCACCGCGCGTTTCAAGATAAACGTTCGGCTAAAACTTGAGATGCGTTTTAAAATACCCGCATTTTACGCCATCGCGCACAGATCCGGTCACGTTTTAAAAATTCTTGGCGCTCTAATACGTGTACGATGCGGATTCCCTCACAAATCGAGGATGTTAATAACGAGATACCGGATGCGTCTATGCCAGCCACGTCAAAGAATTCTCTCGACCGCGTGTAAACAATATTGAATGTACAAAACGTATAGGGACTTAATATTCTTGCCAGACTCGAGACGCAGTAGGCGTCCAGATAAACGAGCGTTTAGGGCGCGGCCCTCTCCTCTCAACTTTGTCTTGTCCTTCAAGAAGCCCCGAGTTTGACGGTCGTTAAGACATCTCGTTGGTTACAAAGCCGGGAATGATGCTGCATCCGCGCGCAAGAGTAGCGCAAAATCCACGTCCTTGATCCATTCTCGTGCGCCGGTGTGAGTATTTAAAGTGGCGCGAGTCTCTCGGAATGAGCGAGATCGAGACGAGTCACCGGATGCATACATCGAGAGAGAATCGCAAACAAACACATCCTCGGCCCAATATGTTACCTCCGCGAATTACCGCGCGGGGAAGATGTAATCTGTCCAACAGTATTTCGTCGTCTCGCTCTTTGTCTGTTTCGTTATACGTAACGTTACGAGTGTACGGCGAAAAAGTGTACGCTCGTTTGTTCGCGATAGAGTAAAGTTTTCAGATCGTCTCAGATCGAACGATATATAACGTCGGTGGAACGTCGCTCTCACTTTGCCGCAATCGTTACCGCATTGTGTCCGCGTCTGGGAAAGTCACTTCCTACGATTCTTCGGGCGACAGAGTGTTTTACGCGAACGACGCAACGTTTCGAAATAAAACATTACGTATGTATGTATGTATGTGTGTGTGTGTATGTGTGGGAAACATGTGTGCAAGAAATGTCTGGCTGCGATATTTGTGCCGAGATGTACGCACAATACTATATGTCTGTATAGTTTCTCTCGTTTCTTTTCAGCTACGAATTATTCGATCATTACAAAGTTTATGTTTTCCAGGGGGAAAATTGTACAATACTAATATATTATATTGTATAATATATTCTATTATATATTATTCATTATAAAATTTTAGACATATATATAAAACAAAAGAGAGAGAGAGAGAATATATTATTATAGTATTATGCACACAGCATCAATTGAATTATATACCTGGTAAATTTATTTGTTGCCAATTTGTTTCGCTTAATTTCAACAAAATATTGTAAAGTTATAACGAAATTTCTAGCTTATTGTATAAATAATAGAGATAATCGCAATTTATTTACTTATTATACTAGTCTATTTCTTTTTAAATTATTTCAAAATGTAAAACACACGTAAATGTACGCGATAAAAGCATTAAAAGCGATGACATTAAAAAAAAATAATGCCAAAAACGTTCAAAGATGTATGCGGGAATATCCTCGCTCCCTTTTTTCTCTGCGTAATTTTTCAAAAAGAATGTCCCCCAGTTTCGAAGTGTCTGAAGCCCTTTTCGCAAAAGTTGCACAGTTACGAGAATAATTCCCCGTGCGTGACATTGAAGCATTCGCGCTGTGCAATGTGCGCCGACATTAAAGTACACGTCGGCGTTTAATCGATAAAACGGCGCGAGTTCAAAATTCCCTTTCCAAATATCTATAGGAAGTAACGGAATCGCGTGTTTATATACAAACGAAAGCTGCGCCAATTCCACTGCCTCCAAAGTACATACTATGCGCACATATATATATATATATATATAAATAATATATACATGTATGCTTCAATTTCGCACGCAATAAATGAAACATTTGTACACATGACGCATTAACACGTATACGCTCTTATCACGTTCGCTTATCAAGTTCCGTGTGAGAACGCGCGCAAAGAAATGAATCAATCTCCTTACGCAGATTCCTCCGGGGAAATCGGAATCTCTCTCTCTCTCTCTCTCTCTTTCTCTCTTTCTCTCTCATGGCATGGCCAATCTGAATTTTTCTCGCGCGTTATCGAGATCGACCGACTCCATCTTTGCTCGCTCAAACGAGCCGCGTGTTTATCCGCTCTATCGCGCGAAACTTTCGGACGCGGTCGACATGAGTGCGCGGGGCGTCTGACCTACTAACTTGTTTTGTTTAACTTATTCATTGTCCGATCGCGCGGGGTCGTAAAAAGGCTGTAGAACTCGCGATACGTACTCGCGACGTATACGACGTCGCGCTCATTGCGTATTAATGACCGGGATTTGTCGGGACTCTCAGACTGCTATAAGTTAGACGAAAGTGTTCGAATTCCAAGATGTTGGCGATACGATCGCGAACTGAATTTTCGTTCATTGACGATGTGAAATAGAGAGCATCGGAAAACAGAGATCTAATTTTCGTCAACAAGCGTATATAATGCAAATATTCTATATTCCCTGAAATTTCTATCGATTTCTAACAAGTTTCTTTTCGGTCTTTGCCGCAAACGAGAGGACGATTCGACGCGCAAAAGTAATTTACGCGATTCGCAGAAGCGGAAACGTCTCTCGTACGATTCAATAGCAGCTCGTCTCGCGACGTGGAGGAAATTATCGTAATCCCGAGACGAAGCTGTTTCGTCGCGATAGCCACGAAGACGGCGACAGAAATCCGTGTGTCCCAGGGTGCGTAGGAAAGTGCGTCGGACGAATAAAACCACGCGATCGACGCATATATAAATGTGTGCATTTCGAATGCACCAAACGCTTTTCTGAAATCTCGAGAGATCGGGCGGAAAACTTCGTAGCCTGCTATCTCTCTCTCTCTCTCTCCCTCCGTTTTCTATAACCTAACCTTCTCTTTCGTTCGCTCCACACGTTCGTCCTCTCTGCCCCGCCTTCCCCTCGCTTATTCATATCACTCTTTCTCTCGCCAACGCGCGCTCGCTCGCTCGCTCGCTCTCTCCCCGTCTCTTCCATCTTCTCCAGCGCGGCAAAACGGGATTCTTTCCTTCTCTGATCCGCCGTTCTCCGTACACTCGTGAGTGTTGGTGGATTGCCTGGCGTCCGTGAGGGCCCTCCTGGCCAACGTTGCCGCGCGCTCGACGGCGTTGCCGCGAAGCCCGGCGTGTCGTACCGTCTCGCTTCCGTGCGCTCGTTCGATCTCGCTCCAACTTTCTTCTCTCCGCGCGGCCGGGATCAACAGTACACCTCTCTCCCCCCCTCCCTCGCTCCCTCTACGAGTCTATCCCCACCGCTGGAGCTTCTCTCCTTCCCCTTCCTCTCTCCCCCGCTAGGTGGCCGGCCTGCTTGTTCGCTTGTGCTCTCGACGCAGTGCCGTACGCGGCCATTTTGCATGCCCGACGTCACGCCAAAACCCCGTCGATCGACGGGAAATTACGAGAGCTTTGCCTATCAATGTAATCCCTCATCGGAATATCGCGGATTGTATTTGATTTACGTCTGAATATGTAACCCTCGTCAAAATTCAAGCGTGTCTTCGATCTCTAAAATGAATATCTTAGATCTAAAAATAATGTCGAAATAAATTATATGGCGCATATATATAATAATTGTCTAAATTGACAGATATTTTTTAATCCGTCTGGAATTTATATATAGTAGTAGTAGTATATATAAGTAAAAATGAGTCATCTCAATGATTTGTTAAAATCGGCCAGGTTACAAAGTATGTTTATATAAGTCTTGTAGAAAGACGTACATATATTGTGAAACTTTATTATCGTGCCGTTTTAAATTCGTCAAGAAGCAGACGCAATTGAATTGACACGTTTATGAAAGAGAAACAGCGCAGACGGAGCGGAGTGTCTCGTTTGTATCGAACGCGTCGCTTCCTCGGCGCATTATTCGCACGGATTGTCTGTTTCACGTTGATTGTTAGACGCGTCCGGCGAGCGAGACGAGGATATATCTCGATAAAATTCGCGATATACCTGCAAACGAACGATTCTCCTTTTGAAAAGCGTTGCACACCCGAGACGCTTGAAAATTACAAAACGGACGAATCTCTCGAATCTCTTTCTTCCTCGGCGCGGCGTGGAAATCAAGATGCGAGATGGATGAGAGAGGCGGCCCCTTTGTGCGCGTTTTATTACGTGCGAGAGGAACGAGCGCGTTCGGCGGACCGAAAATAACAGAAAATGGAAGGCCCGAGTGAAAGTACAAGTCCAAAGGACGTGCGAGCGTGCGTTTCGACGGAATTTCGACAAATGGTACGAGATTCTATACGGTTTGAAGAAAACATCGCTCTAGGATCGTACTTTTCTTCGTCATCAATCCTTAAACACTCGAATAACATAACAGAGAATTTAACGCCAGACGGCAAGACATTCGTTCTTGTCCGCTCACGCATTTCGATCTATCCGCTTTAAGTCGGGGGATCTTTCACGATATAGCGGAGAGAGCGCTTTACTCGTGTCTGCCGATACCAAAGAGAACGATCCTATGATAAATCTTACGATCTATGAAAATTCGCGATAGCGATTCGATCGTGACGAATCTTGAAAGACATCGTCATCGATCGATTCAAGAGGTAGATTCGAAAATAAATTTTCTCGGCGAAAATCAGGTGCAGAGACGAGGACGAAAGAGGGCCCCTCCGTCGCGAGAGTCGATCCTGAGCTAGCGCAGTCTCCCCCCACCTAGTCCATGATCGCGCGCGCGAAGCTGCTACGTCGCTCGTTCGGTCGGTCGTTCGTTCTCGGGACTCTGTCCCACTCCACTCTCTCTCTCTCTCCCTCCCTCCCACTCCGATCCACATCGCGCGCGACCCCTCGTCCGCTCTCGCCCGGCGGCCCGTTACCCTCACCCCGCTGCCCGCCTCGAACGCTCTCCCTCCTCTCTCCTCCCTTCCCTTTGCCCCCCCGCGCCCCGCCCGCCGCCTCACCCGTAATTCCGCCTTGCCTGCCTGCCAGCCTGCCGTCCGTCCTTACGTCCGTCCGTCCGCCGTTTGGATCTATGGTTGTGTGCGGTGGATTTCGTGACGTTAACCTGGCGGCCCTGAAAACACCGTGTGGACCGGCCGCGCCGATTTTCGTGCCGCAGCAGCGAGACACCGTGTCGTCGTCGGGTCGCGAGTGCGCGAGAACGCGAGTGTTTTTTAATCGCGGTGGCCCGTTGTCGCTGTCGCCGCCGTCGTCGCCGCCGCCGCCGCCGCCACCACCGCCGTCGCAGCAGCAGCAGCAGCAGCAGCCGCCGCCGCCGCCGCCGCCGTCGTCGTCGTCGTCGTCGTCGTGGTGGTTGTTGCTCGCTAACGCCGGTGCAACTATCGGCGAATGTCACATCGCTAGGGAATACGATATACCGAGGGAATAAGTTCGCCGCGGGTAAGCCTCTCGGGAAGATTAATGTGCGCGAACGACGAGGGATATTCATCGCCGTCGTCCTTGTCATCGTCACAGTCATCGTCGCCGTCGGTAACATTCTCTCGTGATCGCTTCGCGTCACGTAACGTCTCGTCCACGACGAAATTAAGCACGGAGAGAGAGAAAGAGAGAGACCTAAGAAAGAAAAAGGGCTTCTCTCTTTGTCCTTGCGTTTATCCGTCTTTCTCTCTCTCTCTCTCTCTCGCACGTTTATCCGTTGCTTTTCTTTCCATCTCCCTCCCTCTCTCTCTATCTCTCTTTTATTCTCGCCTATATCTCTCTCTCCCGCTCGCTCCTCCGGTTCTCGTTCCCTCTCTTTTAAGTAATCACGCGAGTGTGCGTAATCTCTCATTTTCTTTCTCACGCACATCCATACGCACCCACACATAGCGACATCAACTACCCGCCACGAATACATTCGCTCTCTCTCTCTCTCTCCTTCTCTCATTCTCCCTTTTCCTCCGCCCAGTTGCTTCTCTCTCTCTCTCTTTCTTTCTTTCTCTTTCTCTCTCTCTCTCTCTCTCTCTTCCTATTTATCCTACTTTTATTTTCCGTTCAGGATAAAGCGGAATAAGGATTAAGAGGAACGAAAGGAGAAAAAAAAGAGGAAGAAATCGACGATGACGATGATAATGATGATGAGGACGATAACGTGAAACTCTTGCACCTGCGTTCGAAAATACGAAACGTTGGTATACTACGGGTACACAGTGTACGCAGTGAATACAGTGAGAATACGGGTTTTCTTCTAACCTCGTCGTCGCGATCTTTCGGAGAGAACGCACGCGGCGACAACGCTATGCGCTGCGTCGCGTCGCATCGCGTCGCGTCGCGCCGCGTCGCAGTACGCGATCGCGTTTGTCACGACCGAACGTTTGTCCGTTCGCGTGTTCATCATCGTATCGCCGATTCATATCGTATGTGCTGTTTGTTTCGCCCGCGGCAATATCTCTCGCCGTCGTTTCGCGTTGGCATCGTCCCCGTCCGTGTGTTTACTAGGATGCGCGATTACCGACCGAGTGCTCCACCATCACGCCCGTTTTCCTTTTTTTCTTTTTCTTTCTTTCTTTTTTACACACGTGCATGAAGCCTGGTGCCCGGTTTCGTTCCCGCGTTCTCGGATCTCTCTCGCTCCTCGAACCCTCGTCGCTGCGTGCCCGTCGCCCGTCTGCCATCATCTACTACGTGTCTCCTCGCCGTCGACGGACTCGCCATCGTCTCGTCACCGCTCTCCCTCGATCTTCACAGTGATATATTCCTGCGTGTGATCGAGCTTTCGACGTCTCCTCGCTCATATTTGTGCTCCAAGAGTCCAGCAGTGCCAAGCGCCCAAGTACATAGCCGGCGTTTCGAGAGATCCCGAAAATAACGGACCTATTAATAGGGGATATATCTCTCTCGGCGCCGCTCCGTGTGTGAACTTGAAGACAGCGGGCCCGTCGGATTCGCTCCGCGTACGTATATATCATGCGTTTTATTGTGCTCCGACTCTCGTCGGCGGGAACAGGAAGGGGAGGCGAGTCGCTCGGTGATCTTTCGACTAAAAGAGCGGTATTGTGCGTTCATTTCCTCCCGCTGTATCCCTCCGGGGGCAAATATTCATTTTTAAAAAGAGGAAAAAAAAGAAACAGGAGCTCTTTCTCTCTTTCAACGAAACGCGATAGCTCCGACTCGCTTCTCTCTCTCTCTCTCCTGGATTCGCGGAAATTAACGCACCGGAAGCGACGCGACGTCTCGTCGCTGAAGCCGACGGTGAAGATTTACCTGTATCTTTCCGGGAGGAATCTGTATCATTACCTAATATCGTGATTATACATATGATGGAACAGTGTTCTTTATAGAAAAAGATGTGCCAAAAATTAATTTACGAGTTTGAAAAGAAAGATGAGTTATAATGATGATTGAGTAATATGTGAAATCGTACGTTTGAGATTTTTTTTTTTTTTTTTTTTTTTTTTTTTCATTTGGGGGTAATTCTCATTTTTACGTAACATCGTCCAATTGCGAGTGACAAATAAAATGTGTTTGTGCAGATCAAATTCGTTCTGGAAAGATATGGATCTTAAAATTTATACGTGATTGCACCGATAGTGTCGAAGGTGTGCGAGATATAAATTTAATATTGTAATATAAAATTAAATATTTTTTTCTTCTTTATAAAAAGATAAAAATTACTCGTGTGTCCATATAGTTGTTTTATATCTGATATCGGATTTTGATATTTGCCACGTTCAAGGTGTTTAAAATATTGAATTTTACAATCTGTGAGACTCGTCGTCGGTGAAATCCTACAGAGTGCGATCCTTCGATACTGATTTGTGCAACATGCATTCTCGATTAGAATATTTATTAAACAACGCGAGTGAAAATATGAAAGTGATAATTAAAAGAGTGTGACGATTCCAAAGAGTCGCCCTTCGAGAAATAAAAACGCGCAGTTTGATTAGATATCTATAAAACAAAGTTGAATTTTGCTCGTCAAACTATACAACCAGAATTTTTAAGAACGTGATTTTTTTAAATGGCGTGTTTTTTAAAATTATTTTAATCGTTTCCATGAATATTTCAATTCTTAACTTTAACCTTTGAAAATTCCGTTTGGGTTGTAAAATCCAGCGAAATCCGTGATTAATTTCTCTTTTTCTTAGTCCAGTCTTCGATTTCAATTTTAATTTTCAAGAATGTGAATTGCGTAAGGTTTCGTACCAGTGCTTGTCGCAATCTCTCATCGCTCTCTTTTCGACCGATCTTTTATAACTTATAGCACAGACGAGCCGCCGATGGCTTTATGATTTTCTTGCACGCTGCTGCTAATTTAAACGCTGGCGTTCTCTGCCAAGTATATACGCTACCATACGGCTCGTTCACATCGGCTTTCGCGACATTGGTTCGATTGCATTGTTCCTTGCGAATCGTTCGTTATCGTTATGCAGTCCACGGAGTTATCAATCATTCGTTATTTCGACCTGTAGTTCATTACTCGATGGATTGAAAGTGAAAGTGGCACGAGTCAGAACCGATCGTGGTCGGAGAATAATCGAGATATAAACAAATTATCGGAAATTTTAATATGGGATATACACATGCTTTATTCTCTTGTTTCGAGAATTTTTTTTTTTTTAATAATTTGTTTTTGGCGCTTTTTGCGTTTCGCGAATAGAAAGGTTTCAATATATTCTTCAAGTATGTTTAGTTGTATCTTTTTTTAATATGCTTTGAGTATAAAATGAAGCTCTCTAATGAATAAATGTTCATTATTCGATTAATGTGAAACAGGATGTCTACTTCCTGGAAAAACATGGAAAGCCTTTCCTTTGTGCTTGGAAAAATCAGGTTTTATTTCATTTTAATGGAATTTTATTAGGTCTCGGGGAATTGTTTTAAAAATTCTGTCTTTAATAATTTTGCTCTTATATTGTTTTGTGAATTATGTGTTTAAAATATATTATAAATATATATCTCTATCTTTGTTACATTCTCTGTTTTTCTGATACATATTCAATGTCTTAACAGAATAAATAAAAATTAAATATGCAATACATATTCTTTATTCTAGCTTTTAGTGATAAAAAAATGAAAATGTTATGCAAGTGAAAAATGTTCATCTTACGAAAATTATTCAATGTTTTTTTTCAGTATATTTACAAATCTAGCACTTGAAACTTAAGAGACTCTTTTTCTTTCGTTGGAATGAAAAGTATCAGAAAACGTAAGCAATAACAAATTTATTTTTAAATTGCACCAAAAAAAGATCTTCAAAGTATTATCTTTACCTGAAATTTTGAACAAAAATATCTGGAAGATTAGGGAATTTTTTTTATAAGATTTGAGTAAACACTCTGAAAGAGGATTTCAAAACGAAGAGAGTGCGATTAAAAACAAAAACTTTAGTTAACTTTAATAGAATTTTAACGAAAATTCTATTTGATCGTGTACAAGTTTAAGACGCTTAATTAGTCTATGTAGTACATGTTTTGTCGCAAATACCGAAAGTGCGATTATGCTTCTTCGCGACACGTCAGTACGCACTTCTCGAATCTCGTGATCGCAATCGTGTACGCAGTAAACTTGAGACTTGGGTGATGGTTTCGCCGATATTAGTTCGCGCGCGGCAAATTCTGAACGTTATAACGAGCGATGTTACTACACCAAAGTGTTCCATCTTATCGAATCATTGCCCGAGGAGGTCGATACCGCCGTCGTCGAGTCGTCGCCGACGGCAACCGAGATATTAAATCGCGATTATCATCTTGTGAATGTATCACACAATACATATATTTCGATTTTAAAAAATTTTTATTTTCCCATTAAAATAGAAGCTTATTTTCTTAATCATAAATTCTTTGACAAATCAATCGGTTGGAAAGTTTTGCAAAGCACCAATCGCAAAGGTTTCAATGTTTAATATAAAATTTTTTAATAAGTAAGATGTAAACTTCTTTACAAAATTAAAATTTACGCGAAATAATTGAGGAATTATAGCTCAGTCAGAATCATTGAAAAAAGGAATTATAGCTAATCAAAATGATTGAAAAAAGGTTCGCCCAAGTTACAAAATATATTTCAAGCGCACGCAATATTAATATTGATATTAAAATTATTTATTGCATAAAAGAAGATATTTCCTTTTTTTGTAGACTGATTTTTGTTTACATAATATATTGCTCTTTTCAATTTTTTTTTTCAAAATGACGCCATCGTTCGCAAGTGAATCCTTATTATAAGCACCGAGTGTGTCTGTCGAAATTCCACACAAGTGGTTGTGTATTCGAAACGTATTTTTATTAGAGTCAATCGACGTATCACCTCGTCGCGTCACGTTCTCGCATATATTAATGCCCCGACATTGAAGCAAGCGACATTCTACTTCTAGTTCGGTCTTTAGCCAGTCCGCCAAGCCGAGAGAAAGTGCGCGACATTTGATACACCCTATATACACGTCGGCCAGCTCGAAACGACCTTACGAGATGGCCGCCGCCGTTGCGGCGCGCGGAACATTCTTGGCCTCCGAGGCTCTCGTGCTGTATTAGGAAGGCTTCACCATAGTCCACGATATTCCTGAATATGCGTCCAACATATTCGACCATCTTGCTACGACGTTCAGATTTCCGAATATTTAATATATCGCGCATATATATGTTATAGATTTATTTTGTACGTCAAGTGAAAATTATATAACGTCAAAACAAGATTATTCTTCGTCCGATAATAAAGGAGAAAATTTCATACGACGAATATTAGATAAAATGAGTATTTACCATAATTGCCTAAGCCACAATTATTTGAATGTTATTTACATTTACACAACAGTTATATATTCTTTTTGTTTGAATAAAATATTAAGAATTGTGTTACTAATATATTACATATCGTATAAATAATTTAATACATTTCGTATACTGTTCATTTTTCTCTTATCGTTAGACAAAAAGTAATGTTCGATATATCTGTAACAATTCTCATATAATGTGCTTTTTTTAATGTGTATCTCCAATTAGTCTGATTATCTTACGTTACAAAAAATATACATATTTTCCATCTAGAAAGAGATAAATAGAAAAGAATTTATGACCGATCGTTCTCGAGAATACTCCGAGCATTTAATTTCGAGCACACGCCCACCGTTACGTAAGTCTGTGCGACGATCGACGAGTATCTTATCGGTTATCTGCCGAGTACTTTGATCGAGAATGTGCACGGCTGTCGATTTACGTGAAAATGTCGTGTGCTTGGTGAATCGACTCGTTTCAAAACTTTTTCAGTACGAAAGGTTGTCCATATATCGCGAGCGGGTTATCAAATTTTTTACTATATTATACTTCGAATACAGTAAACACACACAGTTTCGCATTCAATAACATTCAATTTACTGTTTGAATTTTTTTTTTCTACCTTGTTTCCGATTATTTATATAATTTGTATGTGTAACATAGACGATCCCTTATAATTTTATATAAAAGTCGACTTTGGATATATTATTTCTTGAAATCTTTCAGGTCTTATCATGCTTCCCATAAAGATAAATAAATACGATTTACTGTTTTGATGTTTAAAGTTATAAAAAATATATATGGCTCTCTTCTCTGCGTTGAATATATTATCGATTTCGTTCACCATACGCGACGTTATCAGAAGCTGGAGAATATTTTGCAAGACTTCGCGTGCTGAGAGTCACCGCGTGTGAGCATCACTTTTATCATACATATAAACTTCGTGTAATCTTTGCCTCTCTTTCTCTGCGTCGCGAGGCCAGTCTTTTGATAGGAGGACGATTACGTAATTCGTGTGTGACGCGCCTCTGTCTGTTCGCGTCTGTCTGCTCGCTCGCCTTTTTTTTTTTCCGTTCCGAAAGGACAAACAACTTCCTTTCCGTTCGCGCACGCATTTCCGGACAGGACCGTTACAATTTCGGTGACTTCAATATCCCGATGTGGCGGATAAGGTCGTAAAAATTTACCTCTCCAGAAATTGTTACGGCTCTATTGTTCGCGTGGTTAAAAGCAGCGAAAAAAATTAATTTATCGCGAAATATTTTATGTCGACTTTGCAAAAGTTGTGTTTTCAAAACAGACCTCGCTTCGACATTTTTATTTTGAGCAATAATTAAAAAGCAAAATGCATTTTTTCTCTCTCTCTCTCGTTTAAAAACACGCTTATATTTATATATCGACGAAATAATATTACAACTGCAACTTTTTTCAATAAAATTATTTGTACAATGGATTTCCTCTGGAAAGCTTTTTGTTCATCGCAGAATTATGATATAAAGAATATGTTATATAAATACAAAAGCATATATACATGGATTATAATTACAAACCACCTTTTTTTTTTCGACATACTATTGATTAAATTCGCATTGTATTACGAAAGAGTACGCGCGTTTTACGAAAAATTACCAATATTCTACTATACATTTCCTTGGCCGGATGTGTACCAGGAGAGTCTCGAAAGGGTTAAAGCAGACGCGTATCACGAAAACTGAACGCGACCAGCCAGCGACGTTCCTTCTCGCGTTGCCAGATCTATCCCTCCGTTCGCCGCGAGTATTTTATACTTGGCAATGCCGCACATCCGAAAGCATTACAACGGCGTTTCGCTCAGACGCGGTCGACGCAACGGCATAATTTTTCGCGATATATCCGCAATTCAATGCGAAAATATGTGTGTATTGATTCTTAATAATATCCTAATAATCTCGGCGTTGATGGTGGGCGAGTAATCAATTTTATGCGGAAATTCTTCCTAATGTGAGAAGGAAAATGTGAGGAGGGGGGAAAACGTGATAAAATTCCCTATTATTTTATATAAAATATTTTTATATTATTTTAAATATATTATAGTATATCTTTTTTTATATATAATATATATACGTAACTTTATAATTGAACTATTTGCAACGATCAGAAACTTCTCAAGTTCATGAGTCATACGGATTTAGTTGGTTCGTTGTATAAGCTGACATCGCAGATTTGGAAATGCAATTTGGTATTTTGCCGAAGAGAGAGAGAGATAAAAGCTGCTGTTCCAAGCTATCTTGTAGTAAATCCGCTTTTGCGTAGATTTTCGCATCAATCTCATCGGACCTGTTACTTTGCGACGTTGCTTTATTCCCAAGCCAGGCCATTAGCGGTTTCCTGTGTTCGGAGGAAAATATATATATCGGAAGATATGACGTTCTCGTTTATCAGATTTTTGCATCGTCATGCGTGACTCAGATGGTAAAGTTTTTTAAAAAAAAACACACATACACACATACTTATATAAGCATCGCATCGTCGTGGATAAGAGCGCTGTTTCGGCAAATAATCGACACTGTGTTAATTGGGAGCGATAATGACAACTCTAACGCTCTCTCTTCGTCGAATTGTTATCAATTTTTCGCAAGGGATATCGCGAACGAGGACGAATCATCAAATCGCTCGCGATCTTTTCTTCCGTCTTATTTCTTATTTTTCTCGACCAGGCGAAAATTTTACGGATCGTTACGCCGGCTGCTTTCTCAAACCAAAGTCGAGGCGAAATTATCACGCGTTCGCACGCACACACGCATGTTATTATTGCATTTGGCATTTAGGCGCGACGATGAATACACAAGTCGCGAATCTTTAGTTTCCAACAACAATTATCGAGACCGTACCGATAATTTTAAATACAACGCGAAGTGTCACGGACTAGGACAATCAAAGTTTCAAAGTTTCTGCCAAAAGTAGGTAGTAGGACAAAGCGTTTTACGAAAGGAATCGGATAAAGGAGATGTAGAGACGCCAGCTTTTCTCATCTCGCTCGTACAAGAAAGCGAAATATTAGCAACCGACAGATTATCACCTCCTGAGTCGTCGGGTTTTCTTTAAACGTGACCGGCTAGCTTGGCCCCGTTCCATGTTCAAGCACGCTGACGTATACACACACGTGTGCACGCACTTGTAGCACCGCCTATAGCATCGTCACAGGCATGCAGGCATCGATCTGGTGATGTACGTACGCGTTAAGTCCATTTGCGAGGCCGATGGAAGGAAGGGCCGGTTTTCACGTCTGAGAAATTCTGAAAATTAATAAACGCTCAAGATGAAAAGGTTCATACTTATAATTAAATATTATCACATAATTATGATTATACAGCTCTGCAAATTCGATTGCATCTCATTATCTTTCCTTACAGCCTTCTTTCTCTAAGTTTCAATATTAAATCTGTCAGTAATTAAACGTTATATTAAAGTTCTATTCGAGTACGCTTGAAATTAAATTATATGAAGAATATCGACCTTTATCTCTTCTACATGCGTCCGTGAAAATTTAGTCGCGCGAATATCCATTTATCCTCGATCGCTTGTAACTCAAAAAGATAAGGCCTTTCTAGACTTTCTCATGCATATAATCTTGTTTCTTGTTACACGATACGTGCAGAATTCTATTACATATATACTTTCGAGTTTGCTAGACGAGCGTTATTTCTGTTTCGTGGCTTTTGCAAATCTGTACAAGATTATTATTATTATTATTATTATTATATTATTAACGACTTTGAAAGAAATTGCAACGTGCTTTGTTATGAGTTCTCTTCTTGTTCCAGTTCTGTAATCTCTTAATTCTATCATTCGCATCGTATAAAGTACAAGTTGTTGCAGTCTGGAAATATTGGAATCATAATTTTTTATTGTGCATTTTTCTTTCATTTATTCTTACTCCGACATGCTATTCCAATATTCTTGACTGTATATTACAACAATTTCGTTAATGAACATAACTTTCGCGCGTTCTTTTAATTAGAGTTACAAGATACATCGTATTATATTAATATCGCCACTCTAGTGACGAATTCATTAACTTGGAGTTATATTTCAGCCCGTATTACTCATGCAAAATTAACCTTCTATAATATGACCTCGAAGTAATATATCATGTATACATATATACATATGCCTCTTGCGTACCTTACTCATGCTTATGTTAATCGATTTGAGACAGTTGATTGAATTTAGATCCCAGTTGCTTTCATAAAATTTTATAAAAGATTTTATAAAGAAATAGATGAGAGAATCAAACGAAATGAGATCAAGAATATATCTAAATCACGCTCCCCCAGTGATCTTGCTTCGCAACGTAAACTATAAACCGCAGACTGGTCCGGAAAATGTACCGGAAGTAGGCCTGGTCGAAAATAACACGGACAGCCTATCGTAGCGGAATGAAGGCTATAGTTCGTTGACTTATTCAGAGCCGCTACGACGACGACATCGCGTCGTCGTCTGAAATCGATATCGCGTCCGATATTTCTCGCCGTGATATAGCCGTGATAACGAATGCTAAAGTTGTACGCAACATGGCCAGATTTCGCGAAAGCATACTCCGGGACGTATCTTATAAGAAATCGAAAAATAAGCGGAGAAAAGAGTGTATTTTTTTTTTTTTTTTTTTTTTTTTTTTTTTTTTTTTTTTTTTTTTTTTTTTTTTTTTTTTTTTTTTTTTTTTTTTTTTTTTTTTTTTTTTTTTTTTTTTTTTTTTTTTTTTTTTTTTTTTTTTTTTTTTTTTTTTTTTTTTTTTTTTTTTTTTTTTTTTTTTTTTTTTTTTTTTTTTTTTTTTTTTTTTTTTTTTTTTTTTTTTTTTTTTTTTTTTTTTTTTTTTTTTTTTTTTTTTTTTTTTTTTTTTTTTTTTTTTTTTTTTTTTTTTTTTTTTTTTTTTTTTTTTTTTTTTTTTTTTTTTTTTTTTTTTTTTTTTTTTTTTTTTTTTTTTTTTTTTTTTTTTTTTTTTTTTTTTTTTTTTTTTTTTTTTTTTTTTTTTTTTTTTTTTTTTTTTTTTTTTTTTTTTTTTTTTTTTTTTTTTTTTTTTTTTTTTTTTTTTCCAACAGCGTATTAAAACCTTGCAGCAAAAAATATATGACACGGATAATTTCTTCAAGTCATTGGCGGTATTTTTCTCTTATAGTTTCCAATTTTTAGATATACATATGTTGCGCGTATATTTAATTAATCCCAAGGTCAATTTTTCTTAGGTTCTAAATGTGTCATTCTAAGCTTTTCACAATCAATACGTCGCGTCGTCAAGTTGAAAGAGTTGCCCGTAGACCGACTTTGTGCTTCTGTTCGTGTCGCGTGCGATTTAACGTCGCGATCGCGAGGGGCTTTACATTTTTCATCACGACCAGCCCGGCATGCATCTCTCGGGTCGTCTTTTTCACGCGTCGAAGGAAGAATGACACGACCCCGCGTGTACGTTCTCTCGAGTTCGGTTCGGTTCGACTGCTCTCGGGTCGCTTCGACTTTGAGTCACGGCGGCCACGACGGAGCTATCGACCGTTCTGGGTTTCGCGAGATAATAATAACCCGGTTGAAATATATTTGGCGACGCGAGAGAGGAGCGACGTGTACTTTTGAAAAAATCGCCGTTCACGAGCGGCGACGGCGACGGCGGTGGCGTGGCAAAAAACACGCGGGTTTACAAAGTTGGCCGAGAGCATCACGGCTTCCCCTCCTCCCCCTCTTTTATGCGCCGCTCGTTAAAATGGCCTTCGCTTGTCCCCTTATCCGTCAAAATCTGCAAACGGATGTAGACTAGTGTCGCGGAAAAAAACACGTCGAAGAATCGCGTAGACGTTGATGTATATTTTTATTTATTTTTAGCATCAATCTATTTTCTTCTAATGATTAAATGTGATATCGACGAATCAGTATCGAGATAATCTGCTTTTAAGATAAGAAAGTGAAAAAAATATTGTCTGTGAAATTCACAAAACTGACAATTCTCGGGAAAAAATTTTATTATTTCTATAAATATACGTCGAGAAATTGGAAGATTGTTCATTATTAAAAGTAAGAAAAAGAGAAAGTAATAATGTGTTCAAAAAGGAAACGGATATATCCATATTGACTATAAATTGGCGTCGAGAATTTTATCTGGCTGGCTGTTTCTTTATGACTTTCATTGTTTTTGTAAATTAACTTAAAATTGAGTTTGTCAATATTTTTTTTAGGATAAAGTTTAATCGTCATTTTAATTTTTTTTTTTTTTTTTTTATATTCTCCCTTGTATCTTTCGTCTTATTATACTTGGACATAAAAAATCGGATATACATATGCGCAACTCGATGTTAATTTTATGTACCCCCCGCGCAATAAAGAAAATATTTGAAAAATCGAAATACATACATACACACACACACACACACACATGCACAGAGAATATACGGTACATAAAAGTATAAATAGATTTTTGTCTGGAATTTTGTCGCGTATTACAAATCGTCTAAAACGGGCTTTATGCTCTAGACTTTGACAATGCCTGTCGAGAGTCGAAGAAGACGAGGAGAAGCGGCGGGTGGGGCGTCGCAACAGCGGTTCCCGCCGCTTCTGGGAGCGGTAATGAAGACAGAGAACGTCGTTTATTTTGACTTGGCGCATCAGCGAGCGCCGAGCGTCGGCCGAACATTGTCTGTCGTCCGTTTGTCGGCGAGGATATGCGTATACAGGGTGGTTTTATCGGCCGTATAACCGGCGAGATGTTGATTTTACAGAGAGAGAGAGAGAGAGAGAGAAATAAATAACGAAAATGTGGAGCGGAATTTCTTTGCGCGATAGACTTTTCGTGTTTGAGAAAAATTTTAGATTCTAAAGAAAAATCGCGAGAAAACGTCTCTTTCTAATGCAACATCGAAGATCTTCGTCGCGAACGTAAAACTGTTAGACGACAGCTTAATAATAGAGTAAATAGACTTGTGCGCGATTCTACGAATGTCAGGTTATAACCGGTTAAAATTGAATGTCAGTCGGCTCTCTGCGGCCGACGGGGAAGGTGGGGAATACGAGAGTCGCGAAGGTAGAATATCGCTGTCATATCCGAGACGTAACAAGATTCGGAAGCTCGCGGAATGAATAATTGCTGGTCGTGTGTCGGAGTCGTCGCGCGAGGTCACCAACCAACCGACCGACCGACCGACCGGAGGGGGGACGGGGACGCGACGCTGATTTACGAGGTTTGAATCATACCAACACACACACACACGTGCGCATATATGCATGCCGAGTAAAGTACGCAAGCGGGAGAGAGAACGGCCCTTTCGGTTTTTATAACCTCCAGCAGGTGGGGCGTTTTAATCGATAACGGCATGGCTATCACGCGCACGACGACGGCAAAAATCGTCGTCCGTTCCGGGTTTAAAGTAGCGCGAGAACGCATCTTCCCGCGCCCTCGCCCTTCGAGATAATACGATAATTTTAACTCTTCCTACGCTCGCTTTCCCCGCGAGATATTTGCCTTCATCTCGAGCTTTGAGAAAGTCGATATTACTGTAGGCGTCGAGGAAGAATATGAATAGAGAGAGTAAGGTAGTATGCAACAACGAGGCTCGATGGCAGAGTGTTTACTCGCTGAGAGAAAAGTTCTAGGATGATCGAATCTCGGTAGGGCCCTCCCATATTTTTCCTCTGCTCGGAAAAGGCTTACTGAGCGCGATCGGCGTCGTCGTCGTCATCGTCGTCATTGTCGTCATCGTTTTCAAACGGAGCGTAAACCGCGTTCTCTATCGGTATAACGATCCTAAAATATCCTTTGACAGGGCGTTTTTGAACTTTCTCTCCGCAGCCGCGTTGTTTTATATGACGCAACGATTTTAAAAATACAGCGAACACGCGGAAAGCCACCAGTGTAGATCGCCGGCGTTTAAATGACATTTAGACGCGATCGTTCCTCGAGATCGAAAAATAATTTGCCGGATTCATGTGATGCTCGACGCGATGGTCGACCTGAAAAGCCAGGGCCTGCGTTTACAGAACGCAATATTGCGCAACAATCCGCAACTCGCTACATTCTATTGTATATATACGTCCTGCGACTAGAATGTTTGAAAAATCGCGAAATATTATACGATTCTTTTTCTTTCATTCTAATATTTTTTTATGAAGATTTCCTTACAGATGTCCAATTTGAATTAATTTTTATAATTAAGCGATATAATATAATTATCAAGTCTGTTATTTTAATAACATAATAATAATATAGACAAATTATATAATTAATAATTTATCGTATAAATTAATTCATTAGAACGTAATTATCGAGTAATTAGTTTTTTTTTCGCTTCAAGTTCTTTTAATAATTCATAATTGTTGCTATGAAATCATTTGAATTGTTCATGGGAACATTTTTGTACATTTTCTTTTTTTTTTTTCACTTGGAGCATCATTATTTATCCTTACAGAGACAATCATCTCGTTTTCTTCAATTATTTATCAGAGTTATTACACGAATGAGCGTAAACTTCCACAGATTGAAAATCTGCGAAAACAAGCATAAGTGTGTTGAAGGATTAAAGAGAGAAAATTCACGATTAACGAGACGGTTTGATTGTTACGAAGCTCGCGATACGAAATAGCCTCTACTTTCGCCGTCGCGCTGTCCACGCGCGTGCGCCATAATCGATAGCGGGAGAAAAAAGAGGAACAATTTAGCGAAAGTGTGCACGCATGAAGCAAAGATATGCGAAAAGAGCTATCAGAAAAAGGAGGCGAGAGCGAGCGAATGGCTCTCGCTTACGAAATCTGCCAATGCGCGCGCGCGCGCTTTGCTTCACCGAAAAGTCAAGGCTTTTGTCAAGGATGTGATGGCATGTACAGTCAATGTCGAATTGTTTGGAAATATCTTTTATGCAAATTTGATCAATTCTATTAATTTGTATCTTTATTATATTTTTTTTTATTTAAAAATGTGCTGATGATAATATCTGTCAAAAATATTATATACTACTAGATGTTTTTTTTTTCTGATGTAAATGTATTTAAATACAATACGTTTGTTGCTTCGAAAAGAGATGAAAGATATCCTCGATATTCCAATATTTCTTTGGTAGATCGATATATTTTGTTTATATTTTTGTGATAGATACATAGACCTTATCAGAGAGAATAAATCCTCGGTACATCTACACGATAAAAATTATAAAAAAATTAAAGACAATTATATCGTAAACTACATCTGCTACGAATGTATTCAGTTCTGAATCAAGGAGACCAAGATTTTCACAGAATATACGGAGCACGATGGACCCGCCAAGCGAGTCAAGGGTTACACGGCCGCTGGTAACCACCTCTGCGCTTCTCGTCAGAGGGAATGAGAGCTCTCTCTCTCTCTCTCTCTCTCTCTCTCTCTCCGTGCAGCAACGCCGAGAAGTGGAACTCGCATGCGTGTGGCGTGTTGTTTGTGCAGCAGCAGGGAGGAGAGCCGCGGCTGTGGAGTAGTCTTCGCCGGGCTCGGGGAGCGATTGGAGTCGGTGGGGGAGGGAGGGGAACGCGGTCGCAGTCAGGGTGGGAAGGAGATGCGAGACGCTGCGCACCAACGGTGAATGGGTGAAGCTAGAGACGAGAGTGGGGATGTGTACGGCGGCTGCGAGCAGCGGGGTAACGGGGGGAGAGCGCGGATCGAAAGAGATATCTGGACTCCATGATGTAAGGAGACAAGGGGTGTTGCTCATACGCGTGTTTACGTTAGCCGGCCAATAAGATGTCCTCCAGTCTGGCCGCGTCACTACGAAAGAGCTTTCCGCTCAGTAATATACACGTAGAAAGAGAGAGAGAGAGAGAGAGAGAGAGAGAGAGAGAAAGAGCTGCTTATATGTGAACCGCTATTATTGAGGTGCACTTCGTCTTCGATACTAGTTTTAGCAATCGTCTTTTATCTTTGATAGCAGCAAAATTAGTAGCAATATATACATATAAATCTCTTTTAGCATATCGTATCTGTGATATATATATTTCTATGCTCTCTTAAAAGATAACAAAATGTATAGATGTCTCGAAAGATTTTCTCTGATTCTTTAAAAAATAAAAAAAAGTTGCGTTTTATAAATATATTACACAATTGAGAAATTTTTTATAATCGCCATTGAACAGGTGATACCGAAATATTAAAATTCTCAAAGATTTCATCGAGTAGGAGGGAGGGTTCGACAGTTGCATTCGATATTATTAAATACTCAGCGAGAACCAAAATTTTTTTTTATTCCTCACAACCTTTAAATAAACAAGCTTGAGATACATATGTATTACTGCTGAATTATAATAGATAGTGAGAGAGCTGGATGCGTAATGTACCTTAAAGGAAACATCCTCAAGGTGGACGACCAAGTGTACCATTAATGTGTACAGTGCACGATGACTCAGCTTGTAGCGCACGAGTCATAATGATACGAACCGTACGATTAGATTTCAAGAAAATTTTCAACATGTACATGATCAACGATAGCTATCGAGAGAGAAAAAAACCGTTCATTCTTCATACCATGCATACAAAATATTTCTATATATATCTTCACGCATTTTGAGATTCCTTGATTTCGAGTCGATTCTTTTTCTTATCTTTAGAAAAATTTTATTTTAATAGAATTATTAAACGCGATATTACTTTATTCTCAACGCGATAGAATTTTTATTTTAGAGCAGATTAGTCATTCCAGGGTGTCTATTCCCTGGGAAACCTGAAATTCTCAGAGATTTCTTTTGTACCTAGAAAAATCAGAAAATTACCATAGAATTTTATGCGGACTCAAAAAAAAAAAAAATTTTTTTTAGATTTTCTCTTTAATAATTTTTCTCTTATATTGTAAGCAGTCGGCAATCCGTTCATAAACCAAATTATGTGAATTATGTGTTTAAAATATATTATAAATATATGTATATATCTATCTCTTTATATATTCAATATCTTAACAAAACGTGCACATACTTTTTATTTTAATTTTTAGTGATAAAAAAGTGAAAATTTTTTGCAAGTGAAAAATGTTTACCTTACGACAGTTATCCAGTTTTTTTTTTCAGTACATTTGCAGATCTAGTACTTGAAACTTAATATGCTCTGTGTGTTTCCTTTGTATGCGTGAAAAACATTAGAAAATGCATGCAATAAAAAAAATTATTTTACATAGTTGCATGAAAAAATCTTTAAAATATTCTCTTTACCTGGAATTGTGAACAAAAATATCTGAAAGATCAAGGTACTTTCAGAGAATTTTTTTTACAAGATTTAAGTAGACACCCTGTATTTTTTTTTTTTTTGAATAGGCATTAGGAAAATTTCGATGACCGTAGATGCCGTTATTTTTGCGCCGCGTAACGAGGGGATCGATCGCGAGAGAGCTAGACTACTCCCGTACAGCTGATATTTGTCATTTTTGTTGTTGTCGCCTATTTCAAGCTCGCGAGACGAATCGACCCGGGTCCCTTCAACACGGCACCGACGGCGCAATTCAAAACGCGTGTCAGATGCTTTCTCCCGCAGTATTTTTCCGCACTGCGCGAGGATCGATCGCGCCCCCATTGCGTGCTTGGTACACGTATCCCGACATAATTGCCGTATCTCTGTCGGCTGCTGCGGATTTCCTGCAAAATATATATTTTACGTTTCTTTATGCGTACGACGTAACGAACGCTGTATCCGAGATTTTTGCAAATTTTACTTGTAAATATTAATTTATCCCCACGCGCGAAATTTCTGAATAATTATTATTAACGATATCTTGGTTACAGCAGCTTCTCACGAGAACGTTCTATTTGCCAAAACTGTAATTTGAAGTATCAAGGATAAGGATTTAAGTCTCGTAGGGGAGTGAGAGAGGGAGAGAAATTGAATTAATATTGATGATAATAGCTATAAATAAATTTGACGTATTAATAATTCTATCGAGGGGAGAGAATTTTCTGGCAACTGTCTCGTACTTTTATTCTTGAAAAATCAAAAGCAATCTTGTTTATTTATCTCTCTCTTTGAAGGGAGGTGATATAAAATGTGTAAAATTTTCAGCAACAGTGTAAAATTAGAAAATTTTTTTCTTCATGTGTTCACGGACAATATATTATTACACTTTTGTACATGTCATTTCTACCTATTTGTGTTTTATACGCGTCTTATATTTCTACACACACATTGTCTGGATCTATAAAACGTGTTCAGGGGGGGGTCAATACCCCGCCATTATCGAACACTTATCCTAAACCTGACGCAATCGTAATTTCTTTCTACCACATCGCGTATTTTCAACTTTGCAGATAATGAGCATGTAATGATGGTACTGAATCGATGGTAGCAACAACGCGCATCTCTGTTTTTTTTTTCCTCCTACATCGGTTCACGTTCGATCACTCATTTGCATGTTAATTCGTCTTCATTTATAGTTAGCGTACGTGGAAATACACGGCTCATAATTGCCGTCGATTACGCGGAAAATAGAGAGACCGAAACGCAGAATGCTCTGTGAAGTTACAAGTGTTTCGTTATCGCGTGACCGGTTACTATCGTGTGCACCGCTCAGTCTGTAACGTAATTAGTTTCCGCAAGTATTCGCCGTTCCAGAGAAAAGAAACGGACCGATTAGTCAATGGAAATCTTGGTGTAATATTCATTTCGTGATTGCAGCGAACCTTTCTAAATTTCCGCATTAATTATATGCAAATGCGCGCGTTCACGCACAATATGCGTCAGAGTATCAAGAGGCTAAAGATTTTTATTTTTAAACGTTTCTCTCTCCCTTTCTCATTTGCATTCCACAAATATATTTAAAAATAGAATATATAAAAAAAATTCCTGATTAGAATAATTTCACCATCTTTTTTTACGATCTCGTAACAGAGGGAGAGAGAGAGAGAGAGAAAAAAATTTAGAAGTTATGAAATCGAAATATATAATTATAAGGAACGCACTTTTTTCCCGAATAAAAATTTAAATTTAAACCTAAAACGAGAGACGAGAAGACTGTGTTAACGTTATCGCAACTATTTCATCTCCTGAAGTATTTACTTCCTCGCTAATCGCTATTTATTTTTCGTCAATTGGCATCGGTGAAACACGCCTTAACGAGAAATCGTACTTTGTTCCGCAGGAGGAGGGATTACTGCTGGTGTTGGGAGAGAGGAAATTCTCGGCCACTGAGGTCGGACACTCGGCAACTTGGATGGAAACGACGGCGAGAAGAAGGAAACGTGGAGGCGGCGGCACGCAGAGGGTATCGAGAGAGGCGCGTCGTTTAGTCGCGTAAAAGGCGGATGAAGGAGAGGAGAAGAGAAGGAATCACTATTCGTTGGGATCTTATCGGAAGCACGCGATCACGGGACCCTAGGGTGTTTTCCTTCTCGGACTTTTGGCTGTTTCACGATTTTCCACGTGTGTGTTTTCGCGAATGTTTTTCGGGGTTTCCCTTGTCTCTCCCTCTTTCTCTTTCTTTTCCCTTCTGCGTAGAAAGCATAAGATGACGCAAAACCCATCGAATGATAGGATTGTAATTTCATACAATTATCGCGCGTAAAATAAATGATATAATTGTATTGAAAACAATTTTAATTTCTCTACGCGATTAATTTAAAATGTCTCATTTATATTTACTAAATGTAGTTTTAGTAAAAAAATATTTTTAGTATATCTATATTTTTTTAACATAGCTATTTGTTAATTTGTCGGTCCACTCAGGACAAAGATACATATTTTCATAAGATTAAGAAATCGACAATTATCTTAGCTCCAGCTATTCCTTTTGTTAATGACGATGATAAATTACTCGATCATTGATTACCGATCGCTGATTATTCGGAAATTTTATTAGTCACATTAATTTCGGTAGTACCTCTTGTCCAATACCAAATTTGTCAGGGGGAATTAGCGGGGTTCGATCGCCGGCGATGAAAACGTAGGCAACGTTGATAGCGCGGTTCCGTCGTGGGAACGATAACGAGCTCTCCGCCGTGGCGCGGCGGCAACGGGGACGATATTAATAACGGCGATGACGAGTCGCAGGTGGAATACAGAGCGCAGGAGGTGCGCGGGTCAATGAGGAAATTCTCGGGCGCGCGAGGTGCGCCTACCTTGAATGCTACTAGCAGAGGGGAACGGAGTGGGACGAATATAGGAGTGTGTGAGAGAGAAAGAGAGAGAGAGAGGGTGGTGGAATGGTAGGGATAACCGAGAGCGGAACGAAGTGTACCGAGAGAAAACGAACGACGGGCGCAACAAAACCCGCCGCCGACGGTGCACCAACGGTGCGAGGAGGCCGACAAACGCGGATCGGAGAAATATGCGGACCTTTGTGCGAACAGCTGAACCGGAAGTCGAGCGGACAGCGCGCCTCTTCTAATCGTCCGTCACCGCCGATATAGGCTCAGTCGGCTCTCAAACGGCCGACTGAGAAGGCGACGGCGTGTCTCTCGTCTTACGATTACGTCTAGGTTGACCGAATCGAAAGGTTGCCGGAATCGGAGAAATTCTGAATTTGCCTAATAAATCCCATATGTTGTAAGATTCTTTATTTTTGTCCATCTTCGGAATGTGTTAGGAAGAAAACATACACCCGGTGTATACGAAATAAAAACATCTGCCGATTTGAATATAATATATCAACGCCCGATTTTCACTTTTACAGCGCGATTTAATTTGAATAAATATTCCATATAAATTTTTCATATAAATATGAAATTTTCCAACAACTGTTTATTGCAACATGAGAAACTCGCAATTATTATCGTGTTCTTAATTAAACGCGCCTATATTAAATCACTGCGCGCGCGCGTGTCTCTACTATTTGTGTTCTTTTAATATATATTCGGATATTAAATTGTCTAAATTAAAATCAGTAATTTATCTTTACCGAAGGCTGAACATCTGCTACATTTGTATTGAGAGAAAGAAAGAGATATCGTTTCTTGTGATACATATATTGGCACGTATTTCGATATTAATAGCATCGTACCTCCATTCCACGCGGAACACGTGCAGCGCGTGTGTCTTCTATGTAATGACGCGTACATATACACGAGCCTGTCGGGTCGGTGCAATGCTCTTCGATTAAACAACGCGTGTCGCGGTTATTTCGCCGTAAAACGAAACCGACGACGATAGCGCGACGTGATTCAAAATACTCGGGGTGAGATTGCGTAATCGAGGTGTACTAATCTAGGAAACCGAAACCCTTCGTAATTATTTGGCGTCCGCGTGTGGTCAGCATCTAAATTTACCATTTCCGATTTACAAACTTATTCGGATGAAAATAAACATGATATAATAGGATAAACAACGATGAGATATATCGCCAACATACGGGCATGATGGATTATAGGAATGAGATGCAAATGAGACAAATACGCGTGAATATGCATTACTTGTATAATTAATCTAAATTGAATAAATCTTGCGAAAAAAAAAACGATAAATAAATATAAAATTTTATAAGAGAGAGCAAATGTGCTTAAAAAAATATTTTATAAAACAAGAGCGAAAAAAAGTTCACAAAAAGATTCCTTCGCTTTTCGAATCGGTCACGTCGAATCGTTTCTCGCGCTCGATCGCACCTCAGTAAAGTTATCCGCGCTTTATCGCGCGCGCATGCGCCTCGCGAGGCGCGAAGTTGCGTGCGTTCTCCTCGCGTTCCAGAGAGCCGCGCGCGTTCGTTGCCGATTCTGCGAGTGCGTTAATTCGACACATTTTCCACAAAATCCCATCCTTTTCACAGAGATCGCAGCGGAAGCGGCGACGCGAAGAACAGACGGAGAAGGAAGAGAAAGAAGAGACGTGAGTTTGGGCGATTCTTCTCCGGGCGGTGTCTACGCGCGTGTGTGGTGCCGCGTGACGGTGCACGTGCACGCGTGACAGTGCGCGGGTGCGACAGGCAAGGTAAAGGGAAAGAAGAGAAGGGGAGGAGGGGGCGAAGAAAAGAAGAAGACGACGAAGGGTGAAGTAAATACACGCAAGTGCGAGACGGAGACGCGCAGGAGGAAGAGAAAGAAAGCGGGCCAAGGGGACGACGAGTGTCCTCCGCGCGCGCGCGCGCGCACGAGACGCGAATTATGCTGCGGTGTGACGTGGTGCGAGTCGTCTTACGGATCGACCGGTCGATTGAATTCTCTAAATAGGATACGCGCCACCGCCGGCGTTCCCGCGTGTGCGTACATATGTGTCAGGGCGCGCGCGTGTGCGTCGTGACTGCCGCACGAAGGAATCGTCGTCGACGTCGTTCACGCCCGGCCAGGCCGGGCCGGTGAATCGCCGCGTCCGCGCCGGCGGATCGACCTGCCGCGGGAAACTTTGGATCCGGTTCGCTTTCCACGGCTGACGTCATTACCGGTGAGTCGTTTTCTTTTCCTTATTCTCTTAATTTATTTTTCCTCTCGCCGGCGACCAGCGTGACCGAACGCGGGATTGCTTGTACTTTGCGTTTGCTCGGAAACAGGGTGTCTACTCTTTGGAAAAACATGGAAAATCTGAAATTCTCATGCATAGAATTTTATTGAGAATTAAATTTTTTTTTTTTTTTTTTTTAATAATTTTGTTCTTATATTGTAAGTATCGGCCATCTCTCCATTGATAAACCAAAGTTGTAAATTAAATATTTAAAATATATTATAAATAAACATCTCGTTTTATATCGTCGCGAATAAAATTATAAGTATCACCTGTGCATTCTCGCCTACTTTTGGTATCCAAATATAAATTTAATTATTTCATCGGTATATTTGCACTAAAATACCACAATTAAGCGCATGTATTACATCTGTAATCTGTCAGAGTTTGGTTAAACTTTGAAATTTTGGAGTAATCTAGAAGTTTGAGTCGAATCTAGAATCTTAAGTATGGGTTGTGAAAAGTAATGTTACGGGTTTGGGACGCGTCGTAGATAATAAAAGTTGCTTGCAAAAATATATTGCCGTATAAAAAAAATTATTTTTATTTTTTGACATTGGGGATTTATTTATGTCGGTTTCTGGCGTAAACGCACTTTTCAATTGAGGTTTAATAAAAGAATGAGATATATATATAATGATAGCAATTTTTCGCGTGTTTTTCCACAAATCTCGATAAACACGGCAGAGGGAATTTGGCAATGAATTAATTAATTGATCGTTATACATTGCGATGAATATAATTCGTTTCTTGACGACTTGCTCGCCTAGCATGGTATTACATATAATATATAATATAATAAATATATCTATATCTCTATATATGCAGTATATATTATTTATTGTAATTTTGTGTGATGAAAAATGATAAAGAAATGAAAATGTCACGCAAAATATTTATCTTACAATTTTTCGCGTCTTTTTCCACAAATCTCGATAAACACGGCAGAGGGAATTTGGCAATAAATTAATTAATTGATCGTTATACATTGCGATGAATATAATTCGTTTCTTGACGACTTGCTCGCCTAGCATGGTATTAATGACTGCAACGCCGTCGGGGGCGTAGCGTGCGTGCGAAATACACGCGTGACGTGTACACGCGTCGGCGAGAAAGTCCGTAATTACAGTAATTTAGTTGCAGCTCGATCAGTTTAACATATGAAAATGTTGAAAAATAAATACGTCTACAGCCCTCGGCGACATCAGTAGCTGTCATTAGTAATACCATTTAGGGTTCTACCATTGAAAAAAACTGGAATATTCACATATTTCTTTCGTGATTTTGGAAAAATCAGGGATTTCTCATGGAATTTTTTTTATTGGGATTCGGGAAATATTAAAAAAATTCTTTTTTTTTTCAATATATTTTCAGATTTAGCATTTTAAACAAATGGCGCTTTATTTTTCTTTTGTATGGTGGAAAGCATTAGATAGTACACACAATAAAGAAATTTATTTTAGAAAGTTGCATCCAAAAAATCTTTAACAAAATTTTTGTTACCTGGAATTTTGTACAAAAGTATCTAAAGAAATTTTCGGGGAATTATTTTACACGATTTAAGTAGACATCTTGTAATTTATTCTACAGTTATTTTATACCGTACTTTAACGATATTTATCACAATGTGTGTGCGTGTAGAAGATTAAGAAATATGACCTAGAATAGGAGCACCGTTGTTTTCAATTATCTACAATTATCGCGAGCGATACATGTTTCTCGCCGATTTGGGACACTAATGAACGTCGGTTCTCTAAAAAAGATTAAAATATCACTTGATAATGGTATTAACGAAGTAACGTTAAATTATTCGCAAAGAGTTTCTTTCCAAAATTGAAGAAAGAAACAGTGGTAAAATTGAGGAGAAATTTATTTATTTATTTATTTTTTTTCTACGAGCAATATATCCCGCTAACTTTAAACTTTTGGCCGCGCGCGCGAAACCGGACGTGTGTCTGATCCTTTTCAGGTAACGACCTGTCGGTTGGCCTGTGTTGCGTTCTTGGAATATGTGTGCTTAAATTCTCCGCACTGTGTTAGCTACTTCGTCAGGCGAGTCCGTCCTTCTTCTTTTCCGAGCGTGAGGAAAGATGGCCGCCTGTGTGTACAAACCGCATAGTTTGCTCGTCTCTCTCTCTCTTTCTCTCTTTCTCTCTTTTCATCTCTTTCTTCGTGCAGTTAGACGAGACGCAGACGCTGACTGGCAGGCCGACCGACAGGACGGTTTTAGAGAAAGTCGAAGCGAGAAGTTAGAATGCACCAGGGGATATAACGAAGGACATATGCCTATTGCCGGGCAGTAATTTTTAGAATATGTAAGATGAAAATATCGTTGACGATTTTTAGAATTTTGAGTTAGCTTTCAGTCATTGAAAGCCTATATTGGAACGACGATTATAAATTTTGTAAAATTAGAGATTAAGAAGTTTGAGTCATAATGCGGCATCCACGTATTACATTTCATATTTCAAATTTATATTTAATTAATGCGAAGAATTAACGTGTTAATTGGAATAATTAAATTAAATTTAAACTTTAGAATTTTAGAAATGATATGATTTTATAAAATCGATTAAAGACAGCATATTATTAAAATGACTACATTACACTAAATTTTAATTTTAGATCTGATCTTTGTGCTTTATGATCTTTTTATTTGATAGAATAAATTTTACCTCGATGCTTAGATACAGTTGCGAAGTTCGATCGTTTTCTCGCAGCGACAGTTTTGCTGAGGCAAGAGCAGAGCTCTTTTTTTCTTCACCTTGTACTCGAATGAAGTTTCGCAGTCGTGCGTCACATTCACGGCTTTCTCTTCGCTGCGTTGGATATAATTTTGCATCCGGTGTCGATAAGTGCGATGTCGCGCCCTTAATTAATTTATTTTCCCTCGTTTCCGCGCGAGTCTGTCGTGGCTGCGCGGATATCCTCGAAATTGCATGTCTTCCTCACCTTCGTCAATCCGGATCAAATTTGAATATATGACATAATCAAATTAACGCTAATTAATGTTAGTTAATTTTTTGCTTTTACTAATTAGCAAAAAATTGATAAAGATAAGGGTGCTGACTTAATCACTCCATTTTTGAAAAGCATTTATAGCGAAAAAAACAGATGTATCAGAATTAATTCTTAATTACTCGCTTTAAGATATTATAAATAGATTTCAAAAAGATTTATTTTTTGTGTCCCGACACGGAATCTTATATAACGATATAAAAACTGAATAGTTTGCAATATCAACTTGATACTAAATTATTATTTCCCGAAATGATTACTGAAATATCCTAGCTTCTAATTTATTAATAATATACCGCTCGCAAAATTTGAGATCAAAGCAAAATAAATTTGCACTTAATTATGCCGTACCTCCGAATTTGATTTCTCTTGATGGAAGTGTCAGGTTAACGGAAATTTCAAAGTGTGCGATCTCTAATATTATCGTATGTGTGAGTCACAGACAAGCGACCGTCTAATGTAGTCTATAATGGTTGGCCAATTCTAAACTCTAATGTCTCAAAATGATATGTAAAGTGATTACAGTGCTTTCCGTGAAGCTAAGTGAGCAATTAAGTTTACGGATAATACATTAAGAAAATTATATACATATATTGCTCACCAATCATCAGCCGATGTCTCTCCCGGATCTTCTTTTTCTTGCTCCTTCACTCACACGAGACTCACTTGCGAAAACACGTTTAATTACTATCACGCATTGATCACGATAATACGATGATCGTACGGCACTTTCCACAACATTACCAACGTTATTCACACACAATTTTATTTTATATCGCGACGGGAGAAGGCGAAAATTTCGGTTACACGCAAACGAATAGTATATACACATGTACTTTATATATATGATAATTTTTTATTGTTTCTTATTATAATTAGTTGTAATAATCCATCTTTTTTTAAAAAATATGAAAAATATATACACGACATATATTCGGCGCTTACTTTCCCGCTCGAGTCTCGTCGCAAGAATAACAACAAGGCGAGCGAGTATAAACGACAGTGCCGAAATTTTGCAGCATATAGAGCACGATTGTTTATACGCGGTCGCTTTGTTGACATTCTCGCGAGGCTCAAACGAAAGGAGTAACAAGTTGTTACTCCTTTAACAACGCGAACAGAGAGCTCCCGTGAATCGTATTATCCATCAAAATACGATCGTAATCATTTCTTACGATCGTTACAATTACAATTAATTGTAAATAAGCAATACAATTTTCATATATATATATATATATAATTTGCGTGTATATATAATTGTTGTTAACGAGATAGCATTTTGTAAATTCGATCGTGCGATTTGTCGAGCAGATCATAGCTTTGTACAATGGTAATTTTCATTTTGCAATGTAAAATAAAATGCGCTAAAATGCAATCGTATTTTGATGATTAATGTGCGGGTGTAATTAACCATGTTTTTGCGGGTAAGTGTCGCATGTGAGTACCATAGAAGAGCAGCAAATAGAGATAAAAAAAAAATTGTTTTTCTATTTTCATAAAAGACGGTTTTTTGCGAAAAAACAAACCTCGTTTTTTTTTAAATATTTTTATTTTATAATATTTTATATGGTCTTTTAATATCTCTACTATCATATTAAAAAGAAGTCTCTTATAATCTGCTTCCTCTCTCTCTCTATACCTCTATCCATTCACAATTCACAAATGTAAACATTCTATAAACTAAAAACTAATCCTTTTATTTTTTATTTTATCCTTTTGAAAACAATTTCAACGGTTTAATGAGATTTTTGTGGTTAAAATGATACCAAACACAACATAATTTGGATAATTTTTAATTAGATGCATAATAAATATTTTTGTTATGCATCTAATTTATAATTTTATTAATTTACATTACTTGGTATTTGTATATATTAAACTTGGTTATTTATATTTGCACGGTAATATAAACTTGCGTAATATAACTCGGCAATTTAATCCGCTTTGCATTATTTTGAGACATAAGAGTTTAGAGCCGGCCAATGATAAACTATCTTTAGACGATCTGTCTATAACTAGCATGTATGTTTAGTGTTAGATCACGTACTACAAGTTCTTTAATCTGGTACCTCCAGAGAAATTAGATTCAGATGTATGGCGTAAGTGTTAATTTATTGTTCTAATCTAAAATTTCGCAAACAATAAATCACAATTCCGAAATAAATTTTATAAAATAATCGTAAATGTTTCAACTTAATGCAATTAATTGTTTTTCTTTGAGTTTAAAATATTTGCGAGTTATTTGCTCGAGATATGTTAAAATGATTGCTCATTGTTTGACTTAAAAAAAAAAAAAATAAACAATCGAAAAATATGGTGATATTCTAGTTTGCCGTACAATATTTTTGAAATCTATTTGCAGTATCTTGGAGCAATTAATTAGTAATTAATTTTGGTATATTATTCATAATTTTGGTTTATTATTCATAATTTGTTTTTCGATAATGCTAGCGTAATGTAAGTCAGTTTCATCTTTAATATCAATTTTCTGTTAATTGGTGGGAGCAATAAATTCAAGATTACACTGGCAGATTAACACGATATAAAAATTATCATTCATAATTACGTTCGAATTTGATTTTTTTTTTTTTTTTTTTTTGGTAAGGGTGTCAGGTTAACGGAGATGTCTCTCTTATTTTTCGCGCACATATCTATCCCATTTTTTAGATGCGTATTATATATGACTCCGATATCGATCCCGCATATTCCAATATAAAAAGCGTCGCGACAACCGGAGAGATCCGAGACAAGAAGAATGAGAAGCGACGAGTTAGAATGGAACGATACCGGCGGGGAAAGTGTGGAAACAAAATAGGGGAAACGGAGAGGGATGCGTGCGAGAGAAAAAGATGCGGAGAAAAAGAGAAAGCGAAATGGGAATATATGGAACGAAGACGGAAGAGATCTGTCGGTGACCCGTGGAAAGTCGCCGACGTGCACACATACATTTGTCATTTTACATTTTCACATTTGTCACGCTGAAATTTTTTTATTCTTTACGACACAAATCACATTGTCCGAATAACTGTAGGATCGAGGAGCGCGATAAACTTATGCAGATGTCGAAAATATCATAGCCGTACTATTGATTTTTCAAATGAACGTGGATTTATAGATGACATTTCGCAAATGAGCAATTACAATCTATCGACCGATAACACGTTGATTCAAAGATAAAGAGTCGCGTGACTGAAGAATCGCTCTGCTCGCGGCACCTCGAGCAGTTCAGCTTTAATAGCGGAATATTGTTCGGACATTATTTTTAATTTTGCACAGAAAGCAGATGCATAACATACCCAACACACACACACACACACACACACACACACACACATATATATATATATATATATATATACGCATACATATACGTCATTCGTAAGGTTCATCATGTGCGAGCGTTCTGATTGTACCGCGGTGGATGTGACGTAATAATGTTCTCCCGGAGAGAGATTACTTGTCATCCGCACACATCCGACTCGTTTACGCTTGCTGCGAATAAGATCTCGAATCTAGAGGATATATTCTCTGGAATTTTTATTACGCGCTCACTCTTCTCTCCTTCTTTTTCTTAATTATTATTATCGCAATATTTATTTTGCGCTTGCAATTAATATTTAAGAGTAATTGCTTTTGTATTGCTAGCCTGTTCCATTTTCAGAATTTCAGTATAATTGATAGAACTCCGACTTTCTCTTTTCTCCAAAGAATTCTAGAAGTTCTATGTTTAATTTCTTATATTTAAGAAAGAAATTCTGCCGCTTAAGCTTAGTGTTCATTTGAGAACGTCTCTCGACGTACTTTGCTTAAATAGATTCTCTCTCTCTCTCTCTCTCTCTCTCTCTTTACTATAGACGTAAAATTGATATAATCTTTTTCATTTTAAACAAGAATTTTATAAATTAAATCGTAATACTTTAAGAGAGAACTTTGAAGTACATTCTCCAGAATTCCCAAGAAAATTAAAAGAAATTCTCCGCGTTTTTTAAATGAATGACAAATATTACGAATAAAAAGTTCTCTCGCAGCGCAATACAAGTTGCGTACAAATACAAACGACATTACCCTAAATTTAGCTCGATGATAAAACGATTAAGTTTCCCCGACTGATCGAATGTATTTCTCATAATTTCACTCGTAATACAGCGAGGAAGGAGTCTAGCGTGTTTAAAACGTGTTGCTCGATTCGAACGTCTGCATTTACCTCGATTTCGCTTCCGTCCGTGCGAAACTTACGTCACCCGTGAATTTCATTTGCTCCCGATTCCTTCTCTCGCTTGCATTTCTCCCGCTCGCACATCGATTATTATTAGAGTGCCGTTATAACGCGACGTTTATTGCACATCGCGCGCGTCGCGGACTTTTCCTTTCTTTGCGGAATTGCGGCGGGTTCGCGTGACGATGATCTTGCTGTCGGCTATGAAACGAGCGCACTACGATCTATAAACTATCCTACTAAAGTCTACAACTTTATTTCTACAGGGGGTCTATATATTCCCTGGAAAAAAACATAGAAAACCTGAAATTCTCAGAGATTTCTTTAGTACCTGAAAAGATCAGGAAATTCTCCCTCGTGGAATTTTATTAGGACTCGAGGAATTTTTTTTAAATATAATATAAATATATATCTGTGTGTGCGTGCGTGTGTCGTTGTTTATATATTCAATACAAAAAATATAAACTCAATTGGCCCCGCAAATATTTCAAAGTGTTTTGAGTAGCGCGATTTTGTCATGTTTTGTAGAAGTATAAGAAACGAAAAACATTTGGGATATACGTATTAAGTGGATCGCGTCTGTGTTTATATATACATATATAAACACGGCAAATAAATACTGAGCCAGTGCTTTGCTCAATTATATTATATATTTATATTTATATTAAATATTCAGTTCGTTGCCGTCCACGGACGGGAACAGACGTATTTAGACACGTTATGCGTGTATCCTTTGGACTTTATTTTTGAATTTCTTCCTCTCCTATAGAGGAATTTTTTCTATTTGTTACTCTTAACCAGTCTTTGGCCGGAATATATCAATCTTATTAGATCGGATGTGGCCATAAAAGCAAAGGAAGAAGAATATTAAATATTCATAAGAATGTATTGGCGTATTATCAGGTACATAATTCTATTAGCAAAAAAATAAGGTTTAATTTGTTAAATATATTAAATATTCTAAATTTGCAAGCTTGCGCGCGCTCTCTCTCTCTCTCTCTCTCTCTCTCTTTCTCTCTCTCTCTTTCTCTCCACACACACACACACACACACACACACACACACACACACATTCAAATAATTGATAATAGAGAAAAGATTCTCTTGCGGGATTTGAAAAGCATTGTTCTGCGAATATTATATTACTCGATACATTTTGACGGAAACATGCGCATAAATTCATGCATCGCGTGGAAACTGCACACGTTTGTGTTGTATTACGCTTTATCTGTATGCAGCACTTATTCGTCCACCATATCTCCTGCCGTCCGACATGAATATATGTATTACCATGTACCCCTAAGTTTATTTATGCTAGCCGTGTAAGAATTTCTATAAATGTGCAACTCATGCCGGCGTTATACGAGGTGTCTCGCGATGTCTGTAACAACGATGTAAATCGATCTCTTCGGCAACTTAAAAGTCTTCACACGATGAAACTTGCACGCGTGTGTCGGGATAATTAAATTTTCACGAATTTTCGTCGTAACTTTTCAATTTCACAATTTACAACGATTATAAATCTTCGTGTCTCTCGTATTTCGCGATAAAGCTTGAAATATGTGGATGTATCCTATATTTCTTTATACTTAATTATTTTTCTAAAACTATCTTCAATTCTTCACCTTATAAAGCACACTTTGCCGTTACAAAGACACGAAGTGAATCGACAAGAAATTCGATCAACTTCCCGTTTCAGATGTAACTGTAATTGCACACTTACGCGCGATACGCGTACGTTTAATCTCCGTACCTGTACGATTGATACACCGTGCCATTGCGAAAGGAAAGGTACGGTAAACAGACCGCGTGCGTTTCCGCAGTGTCACGACTGGTCCCTCTATTGATGCATTCAATCTATTCACGCCGAGTGGATGTATGAAAAACTATGTCGGTGATAATTGAGCGATATTAGTGACGTGTGTGTATATATCGTCATAATTGATCCGCTATTGATGGTCATAGTGGTCATAATGGTCTACCGATTAATTCAAATCTTCCTGCGATTGTGATGTTAAAAGGCAACTCTCGATTGATTCAAGTATCGTATTTAAAATACGCAATATGTGAAGGAATTTTTTTACAAATGGCTTTTATTGCAAAATTCTCGATTTTCATTTGAATAGTAATTAAAGCTGTAAGTGTACACACAAGTGTACATATTATCGGAAAATAAGTTTTGCAAATGTGGATTCATAATTTCCATTAGTCTCTACAATTTTCATAATTTTCGTTTTATAAATTTTCTAACTTTTTTAACAACACAGAGAATCTTCTCTTAAAATTTATCCTAAAAATCATGGTAATCGTGGAACAATATAGTATTTTAAAATATTTCATATAAATTCTTGTATTTATTAAGATGTACTATAATAAAATATTAAACGCATTTGGTTAAATTTTATTAAAGTATCTTGTATATCTAAAATTTTAATAATTTATTGATAATTAATATTAATTTTAAAAAACATTAAAGAGAAAAAGTTTTATTTCTTTTTAATAAAGGACATGCAAGGTAGTAATAAAAATATAATATATACTGTATAGATTTTATAAAAACAATATTTTCAATTGTTCATTGATAATGTTAAAAAAGTACAGTCTATATTTATAAGGAAATGTATGAAAATTTTACCACATAGCTATCTATAATATTTACATAGACGCCAAGTTGCTCCCCAAGATGATTAAAAACGCAGGAAAACTAGTGAAATTTATGTTAAAATGCATGAAAAATTTTCTCCGTGAATTTTCATTTTATTAATTTTTCACCCAGTTCATCGTTCATATTCATTTTACAGGTTCGAGCATGATTTTCTGTAACTTTATTTTTTCGTACGTTTTTAATTTATCGTAATCGTAAAATGCCCGCCCTCCCTCCGATTGTCGAGTAATCTCGCGATTCAAAATGATAATATTTATATTCTACAGCTCCGATTTCTGTCTGTTTCAGTTCACAATGCGCTAGGGGTGATGGAGACAGTGGGCAAGCAAGTTCAGGTAGTGAGCGGACTGGGGGGTCCGGTGGGCCCTGTGGGCCCAGTTGGGGGAGATTTGCATCATCATCATCACCCTCACCCGCACGCCCATCCTCCGCACCCGCATCCCCACCCCCACGGTCATCCCCATGGATCCCACGGCCACTCGCTCGTCGGCGCGACGTCGAACCCCGGTAGGGGTCAAGCCCAACCACCCGTCTCGCATAATCAGCACTTACCTGCGAGGTCCACTCCTGTACAGCTGCATAGGTAAGTCTTTACTATTGTATCATATATTAATCATTAGAATCGCCGTTCTCGGCGTCTCTTAATCACGCGAGTATAAAATATTTCACGAACGCGAAAATAGAAATAGTTAAAGATTGCGCGATAACGTCTGAGAAATATTTTCCGGTTCATCGAAGAGGGCCACCGAGGTGAATCAAAACGTCTTACGCGCTCTTGCTCTTTTGATAAAAAACTACTTATAAACAATTATGCCTTTACAATTGTATTCTTTGATTTTTCTCTAATTATATTAATTATATTATTTATCTAATATTAATAATAATAATAAATAATAGATAAATAATAAATAATAATATTATTTTCTAATTAATATTTTCTTACGATTTTATATCAAGGAGCTGTTTTTACTTATCTTGCGTTCTTTTCTCTTTTCGTAAAGTTTGTTTTAACAAAAATTTTTTTAGAAATATATACACCCGTTAGAGAGTACATTCTCTTGATTCTATCGAAATTCTGAAAACGAGTCGCATTATATACGGTGAATAGAGAACTCGAATTGAAAGCCGATACGACCGACAGCGCGGCATATGTATGTTAAGAAGGAAAGTTCACGAGCGAGGTCTGACATCGGGGATGGTTAGAACGAGAAAAATGGGGAAGGGACGCGTGCAGGAACGTTTACCGTGCAGGTGCCAGGCAGATATCCATGCGAGATGGCATGTCTTCGAGAACGGGACTGAAAAATATTCCCTTTTTTTCAAACGTTCGTTCTGACGAAGATCTGGATCTGGTGCGAATATCTCTTGGTGAAGATAGTAATTCCCCGATCAGATCACACGATCATATGGGGATATTATACGTATCCGGGCTCTGTCGAGACGAGGCGTTTATTCGTAAATTTATTGCTGCTCATGCAGGATGCACACATACACAAATACACACATCTGCGTTTTCTTCATTTCAAAGTCGCAATACAAGAATAAAGACGCGTTTCGCGAGCTTCCGATTACAGAAGTCTGTTACAGCGTACAAGAAGCAAGACATCATAGGCTTTATATAGCCATTGCTTATTGCGCCGCTAGTTATCTCGAAATGCACATCGTCGCGGTTTTAATTGCATCTCTTTTAGTCGGGAGTTATCTACTACGTTGAAAAATCGACAATTATTCAGACTCTTAAAGTCTGGGCGCCAAACTATGCGAATGACGATTCGCAGAAATTCGTCATTTAGCGTGAATTTTTCACACTGCGCGATTCGTTTTAATGCTTCGGCGATTATTTGCGTGATTATCTTCTTCTGAAGCTTCTGAATATTCAAATTAATTCAGTGTGGGTCAAAATCTGGACGTAATAATATACACGAATCGACGCGAATGAATTGATTTGTGGGAATTCGCGTTCTTTAATTTGGTTAAAAAACCGCTACGGTGACGAAAATTCGAATATCATAAATTTTGTACAAATCGCGAATACGCGTATAATCTGGCATCAGCTTTAAATGCGGCGAAAAATATCAATAGATTTATTCGTGAAATATTTTGTATTATTGCAATCTCAAAAATATTGCGAAAACAGAAGAATCCGTTTTACGTTTTTTAATCGCAATTAAAGAAAGAACAGGCTTTTTAAAATAATAAGTTCTCTCTTAATTACAAGTAATCGAGCGTAATATGATTCGTAATGTTTTTTTTTATTTTACACTTTAAAAAATTAAATAGTAAAGTCACATAATACAATGATAGAAACGTTTCTTGAACGGTGTAAATACGTTTTGTTATGACGGTGGTATAAATCGATCGTTCCTCTGCGTTAACTTATTTCGAAATGCGTCTTTCTCGATTGCGTGTCCCTCGTAGTCATGATTCCGTTAAGATTTCCGTAAAAAATTTTATACGCGAGTTTACGAAGCCATCTTACACGAAATTATGTCATACAGTTGTGTGCATTGATTCGATTTGCAGAATTGCTATATTTTCTACACGAAGAGGTTTCACAGTTGATGCATATTTTTTCCGGCAATAACGATAAAAACGATTCAAATACATAATTCGAATTTTACTTGAAAATTTGGCATATCCAAATTCCCGGAGTTCCATTCGTTTGATAAAAGTATCGAAATACTATTCTATGATCAAAGAATATTACAAATATATATATAAGCTTTTTATACTTATATAAGTTTCAGTTTGAAATAAAGCTTCTTATTATATAACCGTACGGCTTAATAGGAGCTTTTACTTCGATGATCGTTTTATCAATTTACTATCGACGAGTCTTGCAATTGAAGTTAAAAAGCGCGATCAGAAATCGACGTGAGATATAATTTTCGTATCTTTTACTCGTTCGAAATATTAGATCTTTTCACAAATTTTGTTTTACAAAACGGAGGAATAATTTTCTTCGATAATTTCATATACCATATATCAGAAATTTGCGTTACTTTTGTCTTATGCTCGTTACGCTCGCGAGTGCTCGAATGTTTATATGAATAAAGATATGGGATCATTACGACCTTTCTACACGGTATCTTGCATCGTACAAAGACGTGCAAACGGCGAACGGATGCTTTGAGAACAAGAGAGAACGTGACTGCCACATTTTTTTCCTCCAGATATAAAATGTCTCTACGTAAATGTGTCGCTATGTATTATTGGCATTTGTAGTTGACGCGTCGTGCTAGATCATATCTCCGAGAAAAAAAAAACGTTAATTAGAAACAGGACATTCGCACATCAACTATTCGATGATAAATGACGCTTTTTTTTAAATCTTTATGGCAGTTTGCGTGGATGTATTTTTTTATGGGATAATCAATACTTAAAATTTATTTAGAGTGTGGGTCATTATTTATATTCATAAAAATAAATATCACATTTCTACATGTATTATCATCAATACTGTTATATTTGAAACGCGCGTTAGAAATCGTGACGTTTATTTTTAATCGAGATAGAATTGGCTGAATTTCATTAGCACGGATTTTTTTGTATTTGCATTTGTCGATATATTTATCGAGGTAAAATATCGAGATATATTTTATCGTGTATGACGGTTGTAGATAGACCAGCGGGAAAGATGCGAGATATTTTTGCCTGAGACAACGCAATCTGCGCGAAGTTCTAGCTTCGTGAGGGTTATATAAGATGACGCGGCTTAGAATACACTTTATGTATACGAACCGCGAGCCTCTTGGCTCCATTTGCATTGTATTTTAAGCCTATTATATAGCGAAGAATGCAGCAACGCCGGAAAATTCGTAACTGTACAATACAGAATTACAAAAAGGACAAAGTAGAAAATTACACACACACACACACACACATTCTCCCTCTTTGTCTTTTGCTTTTATTGTAACGTGTGCGCAATGCTATTATTAATTTTGATAAGATTATACAGGTCTATTTCCTGAAAAAACATGGAAAAACTAGAATTATCACGGATTTTTTTGTACTTAAAAAAATTAGGGAATTCTCGTGGAAATTAAAAAAAAAAAATTCTCTTTAATAATTTTACTGTCATATTGTAAACAGTCGGCAAGCCAAGTGAATTACATGTTTAAAGTGTATTATATATATTTATCTTTGTTTATATATTACATGTCTCAACAAAATGTGGAATATGTAGTACATATTCTTTATTGTAATTTTTAGTGATAAAAAAATGAAAATTTTATGCAAGTGAAAAATGTTTATCTTAAGAAAGCTATTCAATTTTTTTTTTTCACTACATATGCAAATATTGCACTTGAAACTTGAGAGACTGTGTTTTTCTTTGGTATGAGTGAGAAATATTAGAAAACGCATGCAATAAAAAAATTTATTTTATAAAGGCACTAAAAAATTTTTGAAATATTCTTTTTATCTGGAATTTTGAACAAAATTACTTGGAAGATCAGACAATTTTCAGGGAATTTTTTTTAACATGATTTTAGTAGATACCCTGTTATACATATAATACTTAAACAGAGTTTGCATCAGTCAGAAATCAAAGAACTGATATAACTTGTTTGCCTTTATTAATTAGAAACATTTCTCGGAAGAAAAAAAATAATTGCGCGCGCTTAGAGATATTTATTACATAAACAGAAATGCGTTACAAAATTATTTTTTTTAGAATTGAATATATTTTATTTTTTCCTTGTTTTTGCAGTATTCTGAATTTTTTTAAATAACACGCATATAAATGCGCTGTATTGATTTTATACGAACTCTGTTTTTTAAAAACTAGATCTCCCCGTATATCGCACTTTATAAAACTAAAAAGAATCAATTTATCGATAATCCTCTTAACTGAATGATTCATATGCATTCTTATGTACGTATCAATTAGATATAATGATCAGAAAAAATGCTGAGGAATATTTCTTAAAAAATTATTCGCGTTATATAAAGAAGCGATATTACCATATGTATGACACATGTTTCTTGGTATGCAGAATGTTCGATCAGTACCGTATTGATTATTCATTACATACTTTTTGATCAATTTGAATTCACTTTTCCTCAAACAATGGCGATATATTTTTAATGAAATATTATTTACCTAGAATGCAAAACTACCGCGCAAAGATCGACATTTTAAAACAATTGTACCTTTTAATTGTCATTTTCTTTGTTAATTTAAAAAAGAAATATTATATCGATATGTTATATACATGAACAAGAAAATTTAACATATTTGTACGTGGATTAGTTTTAAGATATATATATATATGTCTCAAGCGTATCAAAGAGATAAAAATTTTTAATATCTTTGCGAGCTAAATTTATCCATCTATGTCCTCGAGGCTACTTTGAAAACTCGACAGGTGCCTCAAAAGTACAAAGTCTTTAAAACTACGCTACCTCTATTCCAAACTATTAAAGCCGTCGCATAAATACAGACGCCCCTAGTCCACGTTTACCTACCTTCTTCCACGATCTATCTTTTAAAATCTACGACGTGTGTAGAAAAAGAGGAAAATTTCAAAGTGAATGCACGTCTTGCACAGAAAATATTTTCAAGAACATATGAAAATTCGAGGAAAACTTGTTGATAACACTTTGCGATCTATTCAACGATTGTTTTTGTAAAACTTAATTAAACGCTTCGATAGTGAGATTCCTCTCCCGTGATACACGGATGCTTCTTCTGACGCGTTCATTCCGCCGTGTCGTGGATTCTCGTTGAACCCGGTTCCCCAACTCGATTGCATATTTCGTAGGACAAGCATGACTTGACGCTCGCACGAGATACGATCTCGAAATGAGACGCGAGACGGATCGTAATACGTAATCAGTGACGAATCAAGGTCGATCTGCAAAATTGACCTTCCAGCATCTGAACATTTTTAAAACAATTTTTTTTCAAAACACTTTAATTTAAAAAACTTTTTAAATTAATTTAATTTCTCTCAAATAGACAAACAGTATATTATTATATTTATTGAAGCCTATTATTATAGATGCTGTACATTTTCTTATAACACACATTGAATTACGGGAGGAAAGAAGCGAGAAAAAGATATTCGATTTTTCTATTCTTTAATTTAAAATTTAAAATTAATTTTATTTTTTAAATAAATGAACGATTATTATGTTTATTAAGTCCTATTAGATGTCTGTACAATTTTTTAAAGCACACGTTGGGTTACGAGAGAGAGAAGCAGACGAGAGAAATATCGATGGAAAAAAAATTCAATTGATAGCGTTATTTTTCGTCAGATTTTTTATAAGATAACGAATTATGATTAAAATTAATTGCATCGAAAACTTGTGAGATTAAATTTCGAATATTTAAAATATATATTATATATATGTAAAAATACGATTAACTTTTTTTTTAACGGATAATATTGATGCTTTTATCTTATTTTCTTCTCGGAGAATACTTTCTTGAATGCGAGAATAAAAGGCACTTGCATTTTCTTTTACAACAAATGCAATATATTTCACGATACAGGATAATGTTGATACTTAAAACTCTCGATCTCTTGTGAATAGTTTGCCCTTAAATTACACAGCATACATTTATGACGTCCGCCTATGCGCAGCTATACGACTCGATGTCTCGTAAATAAATTGAAAACGGTGTCCTGGGAAAAAGAGGCGCCATCGCGTAAAACATACACGTGCAAAATATGTATGTTTAAACGAGACAGTTTGCGCACAAATTGATATTCGATGTTCTGTATTCTTTTTTAGCGAAAGAAATGATTAATGAGATAGAACTTAAAGAACGATCGCTAAAATGTTCAAACTTTACGACGAATTGTTTCTCTTGTTTTTGCGCGCAGGTTTTATTTAATCTAAAATACTAACCAACACGTATACACGATTTACGAACGGTGATAAATATTACGAAAGAAGCTGATAAAGTTCACATGATTTAACTGATATAGGCGCAGACTTAAAATGTCGACTTTTCTGTAAAACAGAATTAGATAAAAATGTAATTATATAAAATTATTTCGGGGTCGAAGATAAAAAGTGAACTTTACTTTGAGAAAAATATAATTTTAAACTTATATCAAAGTTATATCGAAAGCAATTTAATATAAAACTTCTAAAATTTATTATTAATTTAACTGAATTTTTATTAAAAGTTAATATTTACTTTAATAAAACACGACAGAACTATGACATCAAGATTTTACCCCAATACTTGTTCGAAATATTTCTGAATAGTTATCTGTTTTTAATTATTGATTTTTCATATCTTAAAGTAAGTGCGCACTCGTATAACGAAGCGAGTCAATAATTAGATAATCATTTTGCTTACGTTCCTCGCGCGATGTTCGAAAATCTGAGGACAATCGTAATGCACGAAAAATATCGACGAACTATATACAGTTGTTGCTGTTGATTAGGAACGCGGATGATAAATATTTATATACATCGGTGTGTGTGTGTGTGTGTGGCAGAAAGGTGAAGTAGAGCGAAAGCGTTAACGAAGGCGGCAAAAGAATTAAATACAAGAGGCTCAAGGACGTACCAATCTTTTTTTCCTCTTCATTCCCGCTGTAGATTCCCGCGGAGTATTTTGCCGAGAATTTTGCGCGAAGCCCTTCGTGAAAGATTGTGTTTACGAATTCTATATAATACATTCGTTTGTAGTCGTTTTGTAGTGTTAATGTTATGTAACACGAGTCAAGTTTATGCAAGCGACATTTCAGAGGCAAAGAAACAGAGAGAAATTTTTTATTTCCAACGCATTTTTTAACACGAAATATTCTTATATATAATTTGCATTCAGAATTTCTCGTATGTATAACGTATCTTTACTAAAAGAAAAACTAGAAATATCTCGGTTGCCGAGACGATGCCGGTCGATTCCTCCTCCATTCTGGTGTTAATTTGATCGCACGAAAAATAGGACTGCGAGAAATAGGTCGTGGTGATGTTTCGCGAGTTGACGACAGCCTATCATATGTATCCGAAGAAATCAAGGAAGCATCGATGGAATCGATCGATCGCGCGTTTAAAACTGTCCTTGATATCCGCTGGAATGTGGGGGGGTGGGGTGGGGGAGGGGGAAGGGAGGTAGACAGGTTGACGTTTGGAAATTCGAATAACGATGATATTGGCGAAAAGTATAGTGCGCTCTTTGGAATTCAGCGTGTCATTGATAACTTGGACTTTCATTTATATTCGATCTTTCACCAGCTCTCTCTTTCTCTTTCTCTCTCTCACGTGTTTCATATAAGTTATGTACCTTGTTAGCGCGTGTACATGGGCTATTGATCCTAACGTTTCTCCCTCCTCATGTATTCTCTCTTTAAAATTAATTTTATTTTTTAAATAAATGAACGATTATTATGTTTATTAAGTCCTATTAGATGTCTGTACAATTTTTTAAAGCACACGTTGGGTTACGAGAGAGAGAAGCAGACGAGAGAAAGATAAATATTTGATCGCTTTATCCTTTTTTTTTTTTATAATAGTGCACTTCTGTGATTTGTATGTCGGATAAAAAATTTTTTTCTTTTTAAATATCCATCGTTTTTATCAGGTTTTACAATTCTACTTAAAGCGGATTCTAGTTTTTCAATTTCACTCTTATTAGTTTTTAGTATTTTCATTCAAACTCTTCGTTCTCTGTGAATTTTCACTAGACCGGAAATGAAACCTATAAGTCTTTCGCCTGTCAAGCAATCGCTGTCTTCTATTAACAAAATTATCCAGATTTCTATCTGCGTCAGACAAAGCAAGAAAATAATCTCACATCTCTCTCACTCTCTCTCTCTCTCTCAGGATATTTGAAATACGTATAACTAATGCGAATCTATTTATAAAATGCATTTGAACCGATGCGAGAGAGAGCACGTGATATATCCGCTACTGCGCGCATCTAATTTTGCCGAGCGCGGGGCGCATGCGCGCCGCGTGCCACACCACACTACTCGCTACTGCTACCTGTCGATTCTAACCTCAAACGTCAACGTTACACGTTGATCTTTAACCCTCTCGCGTATCTTCGCGATCTTTCGCAAGTTTTGACAACCGCCATTCTTTGTATCTCGTCGAATGTGTCCTATCTAATCGTCGTCAGGTTGCGATTCGCGAGTGTGAGTGTTCCTGGTGGATTTATAGGCTTCGAAGCAACAACGGCGGAATGCGCAATGAAGAGAATGCACCCGGCGCGTACAAGAGATCCCCATGAAAGCCAAGGTTACGCGCTTGCACGATGATGTAAGTCCCTCGCCAGCGATTCCCGTTAATCGCGCTTTAACGGTCTCTCCGCGATCTCGCGAATTCTGGCCGCCACGCTTCGAAAATTCTAACCTCGCTATTCATATCGCGTCCGCTATCACGCGAGGTAAGTCTCGCGACAGCGTGTAGGATTTTTTTTTTTAGATATATTTACGACACAAGCGCGCAGACATCGCTGGATTGTGTCGCGCGATCGGTCGAGATCATTGAACTCTGTATGCACGCTTTCTCATACACTTGTCGTAGAAAAGAAAAAAACAAATGGAAAAAGAGAGGCACTCTTCATACCATTCTTCTTTATATTCTTCTCCCTTTTAAGCATTTTAAAAGCTTCGTATGAAGCATGTGTCGGAAATTTAATTATTGTTTATTATAGCCAATCGTGACACATAATATCATTCTATATGTTTCATGCCGAGAGAGAGAGAGAAAGAGAGCGGAATATCTTGAAACTATCTCTCTCTCTCTCTCGGTGCGATACACGTTGCAAGTACACATATACTGCATAGGTTTAATGGTTGAGGACACGTGTCTCGTAAGTCCCTCGCCAGCGATTCCCGTTAATCGCGCTTTAACGGTCTCTCCGCGATCTCGCGAATTCTGGCCGCCACGCTTCGAAAATTCTAACCTCGCTATTCATATCGCGTCCGCTATCACGCGAGGTAAGTCTCGCGACAGCGTGTAGGATTTTTTTTTTTAGATATATTTACGACACAAGCGCGCAGACATCGCTGGATTGTGTCGCGCGATCGGTCGAGATCATTGAACTCTGTATGCACGCTTTCTCATACACTTGTCGTAGAAAAGAAAAAAACAAATGGAAAAAGAGAGGCACTCTTCATACCATTCTTCTTTATATTCTTCTCCCTTTTAAGCATTTTAAAAGCTTCGTATGAAGCATGTGTCGGAAATTTAATTATTGTTTATTATAGCCAATCGTGACACATAATATCATTCTATATGTTTCATGCCGAGAGAGAGAGAGAAAGAGAGCGGAATATCTTGAAACTATCTCTCTCTCTCTCTCTCGGTGCGATACACGTTGCAAGTACACATATACTGCATAGGTTTAATGGTTGAGGATACGTGTCTCTCTCTTAATTAAGATCCATTTACACACACTCTCTCTCTCTCTCTCTCTCTCTCGTAACACTTTCGCTTCATTTTTATTATGAAATGTATCTCAACATACGCGCACACGAACTTTCAAGCGTGAATGAACCTTTAATCCTTTATGGATATCCGTTCTTCTTGGAACACCACGTGTATTGCGCTTTCAATCGCGACCTAATCTTTTATTTAGACGAGTACCCATTCAAGTCTTTTACCTTCCTTCATCTCTTTTTACTTCCCACCAAATATATATCTGCCTCTCTCTCTCTCTCTCTTGCGAAACGAAGCAAGATACATGCATCGCGATATACGGTCGACGAGCCGTCCTCTCTCTTTCTTTTTCCAATACTAATGTTCGCTATCTTTGCACCGTTATCAAGATCTCCACAAATTTGTCCGTCTGTATCAACTCTGCGCGTCATTTAGGGACACGTGTTCGAAATTTACTTTCGCTTACAGCATTAAAAGGCATGAAATAATCTTTGAATTATATGATAAATGAGAAATAATAACAAATTACAATATTTTTTACATAACTAATTTTTTTTAAGAGTTGTATATATTTTAACAAATTTATTCAGTACTTTGTATTCTTTAAATATTTAAAAAAAATGCATCCATCTCAAATTTCTAAAGAAAGATGTACGGAATAATTCATAGATTATATACAGATATCATGGAAATGGAAAAATATTGTAAACCCAATTTTATATTTAAAGACCAAATATAATTTCTTTTTATTACCGTAGCACATTTATTACCCATTTTTTAATAAATGCTCATAAAAGCGAAATATTGGTGTTTAACAAAAAGAAAGCTCAGGATATGTATATATGTATATCGAATAATTCTCGTTATATACTACATTTGTCGAACATGTCGCATGCATGTGTGGGATCAGTGGCACCTGAAATCCCGACTCGCGCATCTCGGAAGCGACATGTATATTATATTCGCTTATTTAAAATTCATCATTTGTCAATGAATTAGTTAAAAACAATATTTCTATTCAATAGGAACGCGATCTGAATCTTCGTCATCGTATCGCGCATTCTTTCATTCGGTCTATTGATTTTTATCACGAATTGTAACTGATATACATAGATGTAACAATTTTTCACTACTCTCAATCTTCGATATATTATGTGAAAATAAATAAATAAAAAAAAAAAAAATATATGTATATATACAATCATCAATTATCGCGTTTCCTTGGTCACGAATAAACAACGTGGTCAAATAGAAGCGCGATAGCTTCGTTTTATTCGTACGAGCGATACGCCGGTACTAGGAGTACAAAATGGAGTCGAAGGGGGATGGGAAAGCTTGGATAGGGGAGGAACGGGGGAGGGAGGTACCCGAAACTTAATGATTCGCCGTAAAGTGAAACGTCCGCAGTGTTCGCCGACGATGGCGCGCTTCGTATTCGCCGCATGCGTGCGTGCGTGCGTGCGTGCATACATGCATGCATGCATTCATACGGCGAACCCACACACGACAATACACACACACGCAGAACACCATCGCTCTCCTCCTCGCATTGACCTATGCACGCGTATAACGAACGCTATATCGCGCGCGCATCACCCGTCAGAGGGAGAAAGAATAGATGACAACAGGGCACGGTGGGGGTGGATGGGTAGAAGAGGGAAGAAGAGGGCTCGCCAGAAGTGGGAGGGGGTCAGTGACCGTTACGTCATCGAGAACCTATAGTCGAGGAAGAGCCATCGGTCGTTGGAAGAGAGCGAGCGAATGCCGATTTTAATCGGCGCCGAGAAAGGACGGGCCACAAATGTTTCCACGAAGGCCCGCCCAGAGGCGTGAAAATTATTAAAACTTTGGTCGCCTGCGATTTCGTACGCTAAAACTAGATAACTTTCCTCGGGATGAGACGGCCGAAAAAATTGTAGATCGAAGCATAATAGAAAACGCGAAATGTCATCCTCTATTTCAGGTGTTAACGAGAAAAAATTGGAATATGCGTGATTTACGTAATTTTTTTAAAGTAACTTCGTTTTTTTTTTTCGTTTGTATCGTTACACCCAATTAATTCTTTCTCGCAAACACAATTACATGTAATAGTATACATGTCGCACTTTCTTTTCGAAAGCAATGTTATTAAAGCTCCCATTCTTAGGAGCTATAAATAAAAAGAGAGAGAGAGAGAGAGAGAGAGAGAGAGAGAGAGACGTTAACTAACCTTTAATAATTCTTTCAGTGACGAAAATTACTATCTGCCGAACTTTATCGCATAAACAGCACTTGGTTAACTTTTGTGCAAACTCGTTCAACCTGTATTTATAGCCACTCGATTGAGACAGTAGTCATAGTCACTATCGTGCTGAAAACTGAGCAACCCCAGCCCGCGTCGCTCTTATCATACTTTAGAGTGTTATCGGCGACAGAGTGAAACTGTGGGGTAGCACGAAACTACTAACCAAGATCGATAGATTGAACCAATTTACATGAATAATCCCCCTCTCCCCCCCCCCCCTCTTTCCTTAACACGTGGCTTGAGGATCTCGTTTACTCGGACACACAATGGATCGTCCTTTTTCATTTAACGGTCAACTTTCGAGCTCGGCTCGGTGGGAATGAGTTCTCGTCGCGCGGGAAAATGGTGAGATTAAATTCGCCAACATACACTCGGTTAACTCGACGGCAAGTAGGAGGAAACGAGGGGCGGCGAACGCGCCGCTGTTGTCTATGGATTATGAATCAGACCGTCGTGTCTGGTAGAGTTAAAGCGGCGGGTGGGGAAACGAGGTCGAAGGATAAGCGACGGTGATAACGCGATGCGATCTCCCGATACGTATGCGCGCTTATGATGCCCGCTGGTATGCTCGTGTGTTCGTGCTGCAGCAACGCGCGTGTATAAGGTAATTCAATTCTTGCCTCGTATTCGTATGCCGTAATACATATACGCTCTCATACGTTTCCGTCAATAAATTTACGATTTTACGATAATAGGTTATCGAGAAAAAAGTATGTTCTCTCTTCAGATAAGATATATCGATGGAAAAAAAATTCAATTGATAGCGTTATTTTTCGTCAGATTTTTTATAAGATAACGAATTATGATTAAAATTAATTGGATCGAAAACTTGTGAGATTAAATTGCGAATATTTAAAATATATATTATTTAAAGTAACTTCGTTTTTTTTTTTCGTTTGTATCGTTACACCCAATTAATTCTTTCTCGCAAACACAATTACATGTAATAGTATACATGTCGCACTTTCTTTTCGAAAGCAATGTTATTAAAGCTCCCATTCTTAGGAGCTATAAATAAAAAGAGAGAGAGAGAGAGAGAGACGTTAATATTAGAAATAGAAATAAATTAATGCTAATATGACCTGTACAAATGACGATATGAGGTTGTTGGAAATTGTGATATTTTAGAATTTCAATGCACGTTAACTAAAATTTGTTTTTGGAAAGCTAGAGACGCTATATGTATTTTCATTTCGTATCAACTTCGTCGATTTTGCGAAGAATTTTCTCGCGCGTTACGTCGTGAGTGCACTCGGTGGATTCGTTCGTGTATCGCGTATATCTCTTTGTTCGAGGTAGGTAGTAAGTAGAGGTTCTAGCAAGGTAAAAGCGTTTCGGATGTACGACTGGTCCGCTCTATTTCACATCCGTTCGTTTACGACGACCGATCTCCCTCGTGCAAGATAATTTCACTCTCTTCTAGAATGTTGAGGGATAAATTCAAACCCATCGTATGGGAGCACTTTTATTTTTTATGACGACTATGTATTTGATTTGGCTTGAATTCGTAATTTTTGGTTTTCGAACTTTAATTATTAGATAATTCAATTACCGAACGAAAACTTAAATTACAAGTTCACTCACATTACAATGTAATTGCATTTGGCGTATATTTCAGAGATTTATTTTATCAAAAAATACTTCTTTTTTAGATTTTTGATAAGATATTTTTTCCCAATGAATGAATATTTTATTAAAAGTTTAATATGTTTAAAATTTTCTGTGCATTCATATGTGAAAACTGAAATTCTCTCTTAATATATACGTCTTCTTAATATACGCAGTATGTGTGCCAGACGAGGCTTCTTCCAATGAATACTACGCATAGTGAAAATATAGATACGAAAGTGCAAGGCATGATACAAAGAATAGTGTATGTTCATATCGCAAAGCATGCATTTATATATCGCAATATTCCGTCACTGTTTTTGCGACGTATGTATTGCGCCTTGATAATATACTGCTAAATGCAGCCCACCACGTTGCAAGAAGAGCATCTATTGTTTGCTTCGCTGTATTCGCTCAAGTCAACAACTATATTTGAAAAGTATATTTGAAAAGTAAGCTTTTTTCGCGTCGATTGTTCTCGCCGCGCTAACTTATCTCGAAATTGCTAACAATCTCTCGTTGGCTCGTAAACGCCCAATCAATACATATTTGTGCATTTCTCGCGACATGGATTTCTTTGGCAACTCGCGCAAGACGCGAGTCGAAGATGTATGTGTACTCCAGGACAAGAGGAGAGATTCATCTATCTTCCATTTCACCCTGTCAAGGCGGAAAAAAAAAGAAACCAAGGAGAAAGAGAAGAAAAAAAAAAGAGATCGGCGGCAATTGCGGTTGAACAACGAACTCTCGTCCGTCACCGATTAACCTTCCGTAATCCGTTAGCGAGTAACGCGGGCAGGAGAAGCTCGGCCTCGGCGTTTGGTGGGGTCCAGGGTCCAGCCGCCTCTGTTGCAGCGATCCGGCAACAGAGAAACGGCAACGCCGCATTCTCGAGAGCCGAGCGACAGGCGCATTCACCCTTTTTGTCCAACGCATTGCGCATGCGCGGCCGTCCGTCCGTAGCGTCGGTACCGACACGCGGAACCGCGCGCGAACACCCCCGCTGCACGTCTCGTCTCTCTCTCTCTCTCTCTCCCGCGAACCGGCTCCGCGACGCATGCGCAACGGATTCTGCCACGTGTGGCTCACTGCCGCCGAAATGTCGTCCATCGAGTAGGAATGCTGCCGTGCAGAACGCCAATGGCAACTATTCCGCCGCGAATCGTTTTCGACGCGTCATGCGATTGGCCGGCTGTTTCAGCCGCCCCAGGTACCCATAATTTCTTCTTCGGTTCTCCCTTTACAAATCTCCTTGTTTCTTTTCGGTACGCTTCTTCCACCTCGGTCTTCCTTCACTCCACTCGGCCGTCTTTTCTTTCCGGCTACTTATTTCGCGCCAAGTCTACTCCTTCACCTACATCTAATTTTAAACTTGTATGCAAAATCGAAATACCTTCTCGCGTGATGACTTTACGCATTCTCGGTTAGAATGAGGGATATCATGGACCGCATGTAATCTGCGCTATAGCAACAATGGCGAAATAAGTCGGACAATCGGTCTGTTAAAATAGCACTGCATTTGTTTCGACATATTCCTAAAATAAAAATTGTAGAAAATGCTTATCACAAAAATATCGGTAATCTTTCGTATCGTGTTAAATTTACTTTATCTTGAAAACAAGCGAATTGGAAAAATGTGTATTAAGACACTTCAAATATGTATTAAGACACTGGTATTTTTCCGCATCGAAATAAACAAATCTATATATTCGGAGCACAAGAAAATCCGAGAGATAACTATCCTGCTATATCGGTACCGGATGTCGATAATTTCTCGCGAATGTCACGGGTCAGGCCGACGACTCGCTTTTGCCTAGGGTGCGATCGATGGGAACCTTCGGGACTGAAATACGCGCGGGAAAGAGAGAGAAAGATAGATCAGTCGGGAACGAGGTCGTTGCTAGACGCGAATGTTATTTACGTGGAACAAATCGCGTTCAAGAAAATATAACTTTTCATATCAGGTGTTACCCCGGATTAGACATATCAGCAATGGATTTTGCCGATGATCTTGTTATCTATTTCTTCTTAACGAAACTCGATGAATCCACCATTATACGGTTTGCTTTGCGTTATTTAAGGCAGATATATATATATATATCAGAGGGGTTTTTCATGTATCACAAATCTCATCCAAGGCACAACCTCGAATTTAATAACATGAACGTTATCGATTTTAACTTTTTACTTCGATTACCGTTTTTCGCCTTTTAGAATTATTTTAGTAATAGGAGCACTATTAATCTCAACCTTTTACCGTTACCAGGCGGCTTAATCATGCAACAGTAATTCGCTCGTTACTGATTGATGATGCGTTTCTTGTTACGAAAAACTTACATTTAGCAAAATAGATCATATTCTTCTTTTTTACATTAATACTCGGAGCATCCGATATCGATCCATTCTATTTAATGTCTAACGCACACTGCTGTCAACATCACTAATTAGTTCAATTAAATTAATAACCACCGGCGAATTTTCCAACGAGGAGAGCGGAAGCAGAGAAATTGCAATTTTTGCAATCACATTTTTTATTCTGAGTTAACTAGATTTATAGACTCGCTCATTAATCGGAGTTTTTTCCGATAATTGATTTTTTAAATAAAAATTTGATCAAAATCCATTTTTTGCCCAAAACGTTCTAACATTTATATAATATTATAATGATTCAAAATAGTTAAATATACAGGACATATTCTTTTAAATACACAAATATATTCATTTTGTCATATTTTTTTTCTATATTTTTATTACGCTGTGATTGTATATATATATTCTCAGTTTTGCTTACCTCAGGATTAATAGTCCGCAACATTCTGTTCTGTTGCGACGTACTTGCAGCGAATTCGACGTGATTACAAGCTGGTTCGATGAGATCCGCGATACATCCGAGAAATCTCGTCGGCAGGTACCGTTATTCGCGTGAACATGGAACGAGTTAATGAACCAGATCGCCAAGTGAATTAGTAAATTAAAACGCATATTTAAATTATTATCACGATTCTGGCTCTCTCTATCTCTCTTTCTCTTTTTCTCTCTCAATGTGAGTTATTTATGTATGCAACGTTAAGACCGTTTAAGCGATATGATTTCAGTTCACAGTTGCTAGAGGATCCGTCACGAAATAGTACGAGCACACGCTTGTCACTATACTAGGTGATTATAAAATATTAAATCATCAAATGTATGAATTGTGTTATTTTTCTAATATGTTTTTTTTTTTTGCAAAGATGAATTTATTATAACGATATAAAATGGATAATTGTTCGATTAAATATTTTAACGACAAAAATTAAAAAGTTGGAGATGATGTTAAAAATTTTGCAAAATTTTTTAAAGATATCTCTATCAAATTTCACTTCCTCATTTTAATCTCTATAAGCGTTTCGACATTAATCTAGTAGTCTCAAGTAACTCTTGTGTTATCTCGCTCGGTCGTTATCGATATATTTTTTACGTGTATCTCGACAACATCTCAGTCTGCAAAAACGATGCGACGATTGAATCCATGCAAATGCAAAACAATAATTTATAATAGAGTACTTTTACGACACTATTATGAATTATTCAATTCATCAATACATGATTTTATTGCTAAAATGAGAAAGAGCACGCGATGTGGAAAAATTAATTGGCGAAATGTTCGATTCAATTCAAGAAAAAGTCTTTATTTTGACGTTTCGGATTACAGAGCGGTGGCCTTCGGAAAAGGAATCAGAAACTTCGATGGAATCGTAAACGTGATTGGATAGAGAAAAAAAAAAACCAATGGATATCGATCGGCTATATAAAGCTGTTAGGCTGCTGTCAATCGTATGCTTGACAGTTTTCTTTTTCTTCTAAGCCGGTCAAATTGGATAAACCGTGTGTATGACGTGTGCCGGTGACACACGAGCCGATAAACAAACTGCTGCGACGCGTACTGATATAACAAGCTCGCTGAATGATTAATATAAATACTGAGAGATGATGAGATCGTTCTATATATCATTCTCATATAATTGTAACTACTCGATATATTTATATATATAAAATATTTTCTTCAAAAATATATTCCGTAAATTCGTACAAGTTCCACATTATCTATTTTACATACATATATTATATCAGAAATATTTTTCATACAAAAACAATATATTTTCTTATCTTGATCATAACAATAATAATATAGAGTAAATGAAATCAGGCTTAATCTATACAATATTATTATCGAATGATTAATAATGTTCGTGAGATATATCATGCGATTAGATTATTTCATTACTTATTTTGCTGCTTATGTTTTACTACATTTTTTTAAAGACAAGATAATACTATAGTCATAAAATTTTAATATTATAGAAAATGAAATATCGATCTTTAGATCTTTAGTAGTAGTAGTAGTAGTGATATTATCAAAGTGCCATTATCTTTTAGTTGCCAACTGCAGAATATCATATCATATCAGCTCATTTATTCGTGGAAGGCTTAAGTTCGCAAATGGTATTCATTATCGCAGACTTATATGTATCTCATGTTTATATCTGTACTTTTATACTTTTACGTATTATTATTAAAGATAAATTAACAATTAAATAATTATTAACAAAGACGAATAAAACACAATAAATACAATCAACTAACAAATATCAAATTTACCCCATAGTACAATTGTAAATTTAAGAACTTGTTGTTTTCCATTGCGTCTAATAATTTATATAGCAGTGAAAAGACTGATTTTATACCCGCGAGACTTTTTTCGCCTCGGGTCTATCGTACTTGAATCTCTCTAGTCTTCGAGTCTAATGTAATTTTACGACGATTGCAGACCAACGCAGAGCTATGTCAACATCAAGAGCAGCAGCCCAGTGTCTCCGAGGACGGTAGGAACGGGAGCGACGTACGTGCAGGGTGGCGCTGCCGCGTCTTCCGCGACGGCCGCAGCCGCGGCCGCCG
>NW_021848439.1:650974-668252 GCF_003651465.1 Formica exsecta | reverse complement strand
CCCGCACCCGCGGCCCCCGCCGCGACCGCGGGCGGCCCTGCCGTCGTCGCTGGAGTTAGCACGGCCACAAGCAGCAACAGCGGTGTGGTTGGCGTTTCGAACGTTTTATCTGTAGCGGCAGGTGGCAACAGCGTGAGCAACAACAACGCGAGCAACGGTAGTGCGGGCAACAACACCGGCGGCAATAGTGGCAGCAATGGCAGCGGCGGCGGCGGCGGCGGCGGCGGCGTTGCTGGTAGCGGCAGTAGCAACAATGGCAGCGGCGGCGGCTGTGGCGGTACCGCGAGTGGCACTCCTTACGTCACCGTACCATCAATGCTCCGTTACATTCATTCCTATCCGCCGACCTCGGTGTCGGCGCCGGCGGTAGCGGCGGTCGTCACCACCGCACCATCGCCGGCGGCACCCGTGCCCATACCCGCGCCCGCACCTGCACCCCCTCCGAGCCAGCCGACCGTCATCGCTAGCCAAACACCACCGCCGCCGCTCACTGGGACAGCCTATACCGCGAGAGACGCGTACCGCGCCAGCACCACGAACGTAGGTATTTCCATGGCGTGAAACAGCACATATATACATATATACGTGCGCGCGCAAACACTTCCTCGTCACCTTTTCCTCGAGGTCTATCGTCTCGGCAGGGATATCCCCGATACGCGCTTGGCGTCGCGACGCATCAAACGGTCATGGTCACGCAAGCACGCCCGGAAATGAAGAGGATTCTTTCTTTTTTCTTAAGAGCACTGTAAAATTGTAATAAGTCGAGAAATAGCTATGGGAGAAGGAGAAGTTTCGTCTCGAGAAAATTGCTTCTTTTAACGCTCCTCTTGTCGCTTTAATATAAATATTTTAATATTAAGAAAATGAACGCGCATACACACGCACATATATACAAATATACGCGTATAATCACGTGTATTTCGATCCTTTTATGGATACTTTATTTTTAGAGAAAGAGGCTTATTCACTTTTATCTCGCGATTGCTTTTTACAAATTAAAGTCATTGCTGATTTGTGTGTAAATAATCTTTCTATAACATTTGAATATAATTACGTTGAAAATTATTTAATGGAGAATTTTAATTTTTCTCATTTTGAATTATTCGAAACAATCTTTAGAAAATTTGATGCCTTAAAAGTCTTGCTTTATAGTTGTTTCGTTAGAAATTGGGTCATTCGAAAGAATGATTCTTTGATTGTAACGAGCGACGATGAGCGCAACGTCGAGATGCGCGTTTTCGCAAAAAAATATCGGGATTAGAGATCCATTTTCGTAACATCGAATTCTAGAGTAATCAGAACACGCAATCACGCAACGCAGACGTATATACGCACGCCGTATCGGCCGAGTCCTCGTCCTTGACTTTCACCGATATCGGTCCTTCTCTCCTTTTTCTCTTTCCTTTAACAATACAAATCACGCGCGCTGACGCTCTGCAGTTTTAAATATCGCACGTCATTGTTAGCATAGAATTGATGAGCCGAACGATATGCTCGTTCTTGCCAGACGTTTAAATATATATATTTCACGATGACGTTACATTTCATTATGCTGACAAATTATTTTTATGATGAAACCGCACATATATATATACAATTGAAAATACGTGTTAATACAATCATAGAAAAAAACAATTTTGTCAAAAGTATATAAAAAATAGTAAGATAATATAAATAAGAGAAACGTGATATTTATTTAAATATGTATGGTATTTCTTTTAAACACGCACATATATCCAAATGGGTAGCAATTCGCGATTACGATATCACAGGGTGTCCACTTCATGGAAAAATATGGACAATTTCGAATTTCCAGATTTTTTTATACCTGGAAAAAAATTAGAAGATTCTCATGAAATTTTATTGGAACTCAGGGAATTTAAAAAAAAAAACGATTCTTTTGATCATTTTGCTCTTATATTGTAAGCAATTGGCATTCCACCGATTGGCCAAGTTGTGAATTATATATATGTATTTATTATTATTATTTAAAATATATTTTTTATAAATATATGGAATTTTGAACAAAAAAACTTGGAAAATCAGAGAATTTTCAGGGAGAATTTCCTTTTTACAACATTTGAGTGGACCATCCTGCAATTATAAAGTAGTCGTGAAAAAACTATTTCTCGTTTTTTGTAAGATTTCAAGATTTTTGGAAATTTCTTTAAGGATTTCTCGTGAAGCGTGCAATGATATTGTTGAATATCGATTATTCAATTTTTTATAAAGTTTTCCGAATTTTAAATCAAGTTAGATCCACGGCATGACATAGTTCTAACGGACATTATCATATTTAGCTCGTAACGTGATGCGAGTGGGCGGGTGAAAGTTTCAATCGCCCACTCTCGGGCTACACACGTACGCAGCGTTCTACATGTGCACGCGTAACACAATCGCATATTTTGTTTGTTTCTTACTTATATTTCGAGCCGGTTATTTAGTTGTCATGGCTTATAGAGTAATTTGTACATTACGATACAATAGGGACTATGGAGCTTAGCTTTGTGAACAACGTCCGTGACAAAGCACGACGAACGAGTGAGCCAGCATTGTGTGCGCAAAACTACTGATAGAAATAAAGAAAAGAGAAGTTCGAACAGATGATTGCGCGCGGGAGATGTAGGGGACAGTGCAGCGGTCGCGGGGATATATCGCGCGCTTTCTTGAACCGGGTCATCGATTTTCCTGAAATAGTTTCGCGGGAAGAAGGTTAGAAAGAGTGCAGCGAGAAATAAATTGAACCTCTGGCAAAGAATAAGTAAGACGACGATGAAAGAAAATAGAAACGGGTGGAGAAGAGAAAGAGAGGTAAAGAAGGATGGAGGTGGAATAAGACTTTTGACCGTGGTATTTTCTTTTCAGGTGAATGAGAGGATTGCTATCAGCGTGAGCAACAGTCCTCTGTCGCAAGTCGGTGTCGGGGTAGTGGCCGAGTACAGCGGCATGGGAACCGGTGGCAGAGGTGATCGGCCGAGGATATCCCTCTTACCGCCTACCGGCTCCTCGGTGACGCCGATACCGTCGCCAACTGCGGTCGCCGCGTCCGAGTATCAGCAGCACGCGGCGGCGGCAAGAAACCCGCCACGGGTAGGCCTCATGCCCGTCCAACCGGATCAGTATTGTACTCGCACCGCCATCGACATGGCTAGTCTGCAACAAGACACGCCGCCTTTCAAAAAGATTCGTCTGGGCCAGCCGCATCAGCAGGTCCAGCAGCTGCAATCACAGTCACAGTCGCGCTGTCAGAGCTTGTCGCCCGCGGACCCTTGCGGCGGTAAGCAGGAACAGCAGCAGCAGCAGCAGCATGTCGTGCAATTGCAGCAGCCGCTTAGGATAGATACCAGGGTGAGTGTAGCATGACAGTTATCTTGATAATTTGACAGATTATATAGTCGAAATATCTTTAGAGAGGATAAACTACAAATTGAAATAAATAAACCAATGTTGTATAAATATAAATTGGATTTTATTAAATAGGAAAAGAATAAAATAAATATAAATTAAATAAACATATTAGACACAATATGATATGACGAATTTTTGCTAGGAGCAGCCTGCCGTGGGTGCATATACGCCGCAAACGGAAGCCATTTCGCCTACTCTTCCAGAGCCGAATACACAAGAGGATGCGCTTAGAAGTACCAAGGATGAGCTCTTGCAACAAATCGGCAAAGTCGACAGAGAAATCGCCAAGAGAGAGAATCAGTTGAATATGTTGCGGAAGAGGATAAAAGAATTGGAAGAAGCAGCGAATAAGCCTCTGGAAGCGGGTGGTCTCAAACGTAATATTGAGGAGCAGTCGCAACAACCAAAGCATCAATCGTTGGCGCAAAAGATCTACGCAGAAAATAGGGTAAACTATATACACGTAATATTAATTGAACGCTTTAATTACGTTAAGCGTCAGATATTTAAGCAAAAATCAAATTTAAATGCCGCTCGCGTCTTAATGTTTTAGCACGAGTTATTTGTATTGTCAAAATTAGATTGATTAAATTAATATTTCAAGCGTTCAGAAATAGTCGATAAGAATCAATTAATGAATTTTAATTTGGCATATTCTTATTAACAGCGAAAGGCGGAAGAAGCTCATAGACTCATGGAAAAATTAGGTCCCAAGATAGAACTACCTTTATATAATCAACCGTCGGATACGAGTGTATACCAGGAGAATCGTACGCGGCATCAAACGTGTATGCGAACCAGACTCATAGCGAGGCTGCGGAGAGATCATACTGAGCGTGCGTCTCTTCATCAGCAGCAAACGCAAACGTACACAATCTTGGTTCAAGAGTGGCATCGGAAAGTAGAACGGCTGGAGGCGACGCAGAAGAGGAAATCGAAGGAAACAAAGAACCGCGAGTTCTTCGAGAAGGTGTTTCCCGAGTTGCGAAAACAAAGGGAAGACAAGGAGCGTTTCAACAGAGTTGGTGCTCGCATCAAGAGTGAAGCCGATCTTGAAGAGATAATGGATGGTCTACAGGAGCAAGAGGTATATCGCGTTACTGTTACTCTATTTATCCAAATAGTCGCAAAGTGAGCGATGCGACATGTTGCGAAAGAAAGGAAATCAAAATTATTATGGTAAGGATGAAGAAATGGTATAGGGAGTATAGGAAAAAAAAGGCACGTTACTAAAATTAGCGTTTATAAACACTTTCTGTGAAAACAACTTGAAGTGGGAACTTTAAAACATTGTTAACAGATATCTATTCAGTTTTGTTGAATCAGTGATATTAATTTATAAAAGACAAGCTGTCTTGGAATGTGCAAATTTCTTTTCTATTGTTGCCATTAGACAAAGAAGTATTGTTTATTATTTAAATAGTAGTTACTTGTCTATTTAAATATTGTTTCAGAAAATGATTTATAGATTCAACACATGTTTATAGCAAATTGATCAATATTCATTTGGCAAGTAGATTTCATTTTTCTTTACTACGATTCTTTTTTATTAAAATTTTATAAATATTTATTTTCTTAATGATTAATTATGGTGCAATAAAATATAAGATATTTGATGAAAGTATATAAATTGAATATAAATATTGGAGACATTACACATACTCAGTTTTGTTAAAATTCTTTGTACTCTTAATCTAGAGAAAAAAAATAGCATTTTACAGTTAAATAGCTAAACTTAACGTTATGACAGATTTAATTTTTGCATTATCAAATTTCTTGATATTTATGTCGAAATACATACAAGTAATATTTTACATTTTTAATACAGTAAAGAGATTAACATCATAATATTCTCTATTATTAATTTTTCTGTTAATTTGTCTTATCTCTTTTTTTCTCGTTTTTCCTAGAGCGCAATTTTGTGAAAGCGCCATTGTCACATTAAACAAATAACTAAAGGTTTGCATTATTATAATCAAAGGATGGTAACTGACAGTTTCTTCCTATCTTTAGACATTTGTTTTCTCTTTTGGTCTTCTACTGTATACGGACCAGGGAAAGGATGGCAAACTGGATAAATGGATGGAGATGATTGAAAGTTACCATCGGATGTACTAATACATATGTGGGGCAGTAAAGTCTTAATTGATTCATATTCACGATGCTCGATAGAAAAATTTTCGAAATAAAATATCTCTTTGCAAGTGGCAATGTCATATTAAAGCTGGTCTTCTTTAGAAAATTTTTATATTGCTCGATAATCTCATTTAATAATTCTCTGAAAAAGCATTGTTAGGCATTTTTATTTTTTTTTGTTTCTTTTTTCCATGTTTTCTTTTTTAATTAATTCTTGTTTTGAGATTCTTTGATGATGCTTCATGGAAGATATCTAACCTTTACTGATTCCCCAGGAAGAAACATTGCAAGATTTAAAAAATTTCATTAAAGCCTATCAGGTTAGTAACGTGCGTTTTTTTGCTCCCTTCACCCTTATCCTTCTACCATACATTAGTTATGGATATACTGCGCCATTAATTCTGCAAAAACGTGTGTTTGATCAATAAATTGAAATTATACCAGCGTAATGTAATAATAAACTGCAAGAGGAACGCATTGGATCCATAACTATTGCTGAAGATGAAAGATATTAATCTATTTTTTAAATAAAAAATTTCATTTATATACCAATATGTTTTATCAATATTTTTGAAATTAAACGGTTTTTAAGATTAAGTTAAAAAAGCTCAAAACTGAATAAAAGTTGTATGCGCAATGCATTACAAAAGTATATTGATGATGTAGTTTTTAGTAATAATGTTCTAACGAAGTAATAGATATATAATGAAACTATTATTTATGACAGTTGGAGGATAAGAAGATGCGTTCGTACGCAGTTATACCGCCTTTGCTGTTGGATGCGAAGCAACGAAGGATCGCCTTCCAAAATCGGAATGGACTGCTCCAACCGGAAGAGTTGGAAGCTCTGCACAGTGAACGTAAATTGATCAATGTATGGAGTTCTGTGGAGCACGAATCATTCAAGGAAAAATACCTTCAGCATCCTAAAAATTATGGAGTGATAGCTCAATCGTTAGAACATAAGGGCGTTCAAGATTGTGTACATCACTACTACCTCACTAAGAAAACGGAGAATTATAAACAGCTTTTACGAAAGTCGCGTCAACGGACGCGTAGTTCTCGAAATAATCCGAATAATAAAGTAAGTTTTATTATATGTAGTTATATATTATACAGTAAAATGCATGCAAAAAACGCGCGTGTTAAAATTTATATCAATTTTCAAAATATGACTCGAATGTTTATTTCTGTCGATATTGCTAAAATATAGAAAGTAAAAACTATTACACTTTTGTCTGCACTTTAAAAATACTTTAAAAAAAGATTCGTCTCTTTACTTTATAAGATAAATTATTTTGTGCTTTAGAATTTATAGTATTGTAACATAATGTTGCATATGTGTATAATTACTGCATTTAAATATGGACTATAAGCCTATTTCTATCTCTCTAAAAAATATTTAGAACTTAGAGAAAAGCATAATGCTTATCTCCAAATCTTATCTTTTGAGCAGTGCAGGTCTAAACTTACTTTTAAAGACCCAAGTTTTATTTGAGAGTTAAATCCAAATAATTGTTTACAAACATAAAGCATTTTATTCATATTATACACTTAATCACATATATTATCGATATTTAAAAATGAAGAAAAACTTATATCAAAGATATTACTATAATGAATATCATATGTAACATGTGAATTTGATATTGTTTTAGGTAAATAATACCAACTCGACTATCGGATCTATAGATATTTTAACGACAGGAGTAACGACGAGGTTACAGCGAGAGCAACAAAAGACTCAGGAGAATCCCATAGATATTTTAACGGCAGGGATAACGACGAGGTTACAGCGGGAGCAGCAACAAAAGACTCAGGAGAATCCTCAGAATAGTTCGGTAACGGCTACAACTACATCCACAACGAGTACCACGGTTACATCGAGCGTGTCGTCGACAACCGTTACGACCACGACGGTAACGACGACGACGACTCCCTTGAGCTCGACAGCATCGGGCGTTAGCGTAACGGCAGATTCTGTAACGGCATCAACGACAACGACAACGACATCAGTTTTGAACACGACAGCGTCGAGTGTCTCGGCGACATCGACGACGTCTAGCGCGAAAGATTCTAGGGAGACAAGCAAGGAGAACAAGGAAAACAAGACAGACTCAAAGGAATCTCATCTGGTAAAGATGGATTCAAAGGACGAAGCGCAATTGGAGATGGGGAAGGATATTAAAGTAATGTACGTTAAGTATGAAAACGTTGCTATCTTATATATTTTAATCAATATTTACACAATATTTAAAATGTGTCTATCGCAAACTTCTCTATAATTGTATACGTTTAACTTATGTTGATATATCAATTATATATAGCAACGTTAAAAAAATATTTATAAGTTTCAACGGATATTAGACTATTAGATTTTCGAATTGTCGAAATACTATATAGGGTGTACCAGAATCATGGGATGCGCTTTGACGCATATACGAATGCCGAATGTTGTCGCGCGAATATCGTATTCTCTTTGCTTCTTTTTTTTTTTTTTCAAGTATTTGAAGCGCGATATTGATCATTTACTCGATATGCGAGTAAGAAATAAAAGAGTTGGCGCGGCTCATTTTGCGAAACGAGCATACCAATTGGTCCCGATTCGCTATATAAAAGCGTATACGCGGACTGATTGAATGAACCGTATCCATCGGCCGGAAGATATTCATTCTGCAAACATACCCCACTCCAACGAACCAATCTCAATATTGTTCACGGTGGGAGAGACGACCCGCGAATACCCATTTAACGATTACAATACATCGCTTGGGCAGAGCACACGAATATTATAAAACTACGCACACAAAAAAAAAAAAGAGAAAAGAAAGTTTAATCTGTCTTTTTATTCTCGGTGAAACTTATTAGTTGAGATAGGTTTTACTTATCATTGGTGATCGCGCAATAGTCGAATAAAGGAGCACGTTGTTGAGGCATGGAAAGTCGGTTTGAAGAGAAACGGGTAGGGGTAATGGGAATATGCCAGGGGTGACGGGATGAAGTGAGATGGATGCGGCAGGCAGCGACGGCAGCTTGATAAGGGTGGGGGAAGATCAATTATTAGCAGATTGTAATGCTAATCAATGGTTACCGGTTAGTGGATTATGTTTACGTAGGCTCTCATCACCGTAATTGACTCGATAGTTGGAAATGTGATTCTGTCCGATGAGAATGATGATGAATGTCGAACTGCTTTTCGAGGCACAATCGACGAAATTTTATCACGATAAGATTTTTTATTATCGTAACAAAACGCTGCATTTTTTTTTCTTGAAGAATAAAAATACGATTGAAATAAAAGAGAAAGAGAGGAAGCTTAATAGATTATATTATTTAATAATTTATATACAATTTAATAATATTCTATTACAGAATGGAAGGAAAAGGCGCGCTGTCTTCATCCGCTTCCTCGTTGAATATCAATGCGACGAATGTCTCAACTATCCAGTCGGACTTTAAGGAATCTAGTAAGAAGAAACCAGGTTGCAGGGACACAAGTGGCAGTGGTGCTAACGTTGCAACCAGTAGTAGAATAAAGGATAAGAAGAAGGAGAATCATACTCCCATGGAGACCAGTGACGAAGAGGCACCGTCGATCGACATCATCGGTAAGTCTTGAACCGATTGATATTCTCGGTCTTTATTTCGCATCACTTCTTTGCTACAGTCTACGCTTGAATCTCGTTTCCACGATTCGATTTTTACTGTTTCCTCCTAATGCTTTCCAAATATTTGAATTAATATACGATTTCCATTTGTACGAATTATCCTAATATTATAATAAGAATTAGGTTGATAATATTAAAGTTAAAAAAAGTTACTTTAATATTATCGAAATTATTCCGGTTTTCAAAAGGTTGATATAATATATAGAGACAATGCGAAATAGTATTTTATATTATTGATATACTTTCGGAAAAACATCGCCGCACATAATCTGGCTTATCGTGGCTTATTTTTGTAAAATTTGAAGAACACTTTTTTAACATGTATATTGATATATTTGATATTAGAGATTTGCGGTTAATTAAATCCAAGAGAATCTATACGCGATATATATACATTATTGAAGTATAAAACTCGATCCAATAAGACTGAAATTTTTTCTATGCGAAACGAATGAAAAACAGCAACGAGTTAACGTTTAATCTTAGGTCTAAATTTAAACTTAACATTTAAGTATAACTCGTGTACGTGCAGTTCCATTTTACATGGAGAAATTAGCGTTTCTTTTTATTCGTGTCGTAGCTATCGTTTTTCTCACAGTTAAACTGTTGTGCAATGTATTGAAAATTTGGTTACATCAGCTACATAATTACGTCAGACTTCTATTCTTATTTTATACAGTTTGTTGATACACGAAATACATGTACCAACGCATTAAATATTGCGGTGTGTGTGTTCTAACATCGAGATATATATATATATATAACGTTAAAGAACATACATGAGGAGAGAGAGAGGATTAATTATTATATATTTAAATATAAATTAATAGTTGTATAAATTTTCTTTTCAATGTTGTTAGGGGAAGCTTGTTTTCTAGGCTAATCAGTTTATACAATTCTGAGGTAATTTGAGAATGTGCTTTATGATTATGGATGTTAAGGATAATATCTGTTATTTATATTACATTCTACAATAGTCCGATTTTTAATTCTCGATCTATTTTATTTGCAATTATATATTTGACACGCTAATATCGATACTTCGTGTCCCATTTGTTGTTGAAGTGTCATTGTTCTTGCGATATTCCGTCCACGGATATTTGCGTTGAAAAAAGAGGAGGGGAAAATCTGAAAACAATAGAATTATATTAGAACAAAAGTATTGTCAGTATTATCACATGTAATATATATCTTTTATATATGTATAGTACGCGTTTTATACGGAATGTTCGTAAAATTTAGAGAGTATAAAGAAAAGATTAATAATATATTTTTTTTATATTAATTATTATAAATATACACAAAATGATTTTTCAATTTTAACATTAAAGGAGAGTATTTAAATCCGATATAGTTAAATTATAACGTTAATATTTTTTAATTTGTTTCTAACAATGCTTATCTCTCAATGAAACGATACCGAGATTAGATGACATTAACAAATAATCGTGGACATAAATATTGTCTCAATACCTATCTCAATATCTATCCGGAGCGATAAGAGAAATCGCGCCTTCTCGTTTCACGGAGCACCCTGAGGGGATGACGCATTCACGTCGCGACTCGACGCGTTCGTTCCGTCGGTGACGACTTGTCTCTCCTCGTCGTTCGCATGGCATAGCTTGCGATGTTTGTGCACGAAGTAATAACTCGGGAACTTGCAGCCGCAGATCTTGCAGGGATAATATTGTACGTTCAGATCCAACAATTTGACCTCCCGTCTGTTCCCACGCGCGGCCGCAGCGGCTACAGCTGCGGCTTCCTGTCTTGAGCCGCTGTCGCCGCTGTCACTGGTCGTCTCGGTAATCCTCGTCGGTGGTAACAAGTGTCGCTTCGCGTGCTTCCTGTAGCAATATTGCGACTTGAAGGTATGCTTGCAATAGCCACAAGTATAGCAACCGCCGTTATTGGCACTGTTGGCATCGTTGCTCGAGTCGTTGTTGGGACTGCGCGCGAGACCGTCGCCGGTTTGTTCGCTCGCCGGTCCACCGTTCTCCTCGTTTTCGCTCGACGGATCCTCACTTTCTATCATCAATTGACAGTTCCTCTGCGGACGTGTCTGCGCGCCGTGCGATGACGTTGCCGATGAATAGTTCTCGTTCAAGACTCGGTGAAAGCGCACCGGTCCGTCGCAGCACGCGATGTCGTATATCACGGAGAAGACGGTACTCGACGAGGAAGCGGTCTCTCTCGTGGCCGAGGTCCGTGCTCGGCGACGAGATGAACGCGCTCGATCGTCTCGTTCCGACGATATCGCGGCGTTTCCGTGGTTGATTCGATTGCGATTTGATGTCCCATCTTGGGACGAGTCTGATCGACGTTGCTGATCGGCGGTTTGAGATCTGACGGAAACCTCGGCTTCTCGTTGAGCCTCGTCGCGATCCGTCGTTGAATTGTCGTCGTCGCGGTGATGCGCAGGCGAGTGCGTCCGCGACACGGAGGCCGGCGAGATCGAGCGCGACGGCGATGACGTTCTTGTCGTGGAATTCGCTGTGCTGTTCGTCACGGTGAAGGCGGTGAACGCGGCCGCGGCAGCTGCCACGAACGGCAGGGTTGTTACAGTAGACACGATCTCCGGTGTTCTCGATCTGCTGGAGCCCGGTCTCGGGCGTTTATGTTTATGCAAAGTCGGCGACGTCGGCGGCGACTTCGGCATCTCACTGGTGCTGCAAACATTCACGCGTATTTTTCTACCTATTAATCTTGAAACTTTGAAATATTTTTTCTAATATTTTTGTATAAAAGATTATTATTATTATTATATTGTTATTTATTTTTGTCACATTACAGCTGTTAGTTATGATTACGACGTTTCTCGAAATTATGATAATGTGAATCGCTGTTATTAAATGTGCACTTTTGTCTTTATCAACAAAGCCAAAGATAATTTGGATAATTTATTTAAATTTATAATTAACTTTCTCAGTTCTTTTATCTCTTTTTTTTTTAAATAAATTATATTTTCTTCCAAAACTATAAATGAAAATTTTGGTGCTATATACTCAAATCTCATTGTATTGAAAAATCTTGAAGCAGCTAGTTGAATGATTCTATTAATAAACAGAAAAAGGAAAACTATGTATTATTTTCAAAGCAATGTAATTTAGATGCTATTATTTTTTTCTAAATAATTAATAATAATATTTGGATTAAAATACAATAAGCTGTCATAATTAAATAAAAATTCGTGGATCATTATTGATAATGAAAATAATACACAATATACATATATAAAAAATCTTATAAATATAAACCTTATAAGATTTATAATCTTTTATTAATTTTATTGCTTAAAGATTTTGTATAGAATCTCCAGAATAGAGTTTAAATCTCTTTTTGATTTTTATACACTTTCTCAAGAGCATAAATTTTTGGACTAAAATCGCGTGAAAAAGAAAAACATTTCATTTTTTTACTGCCAACCTATAATGCGCGCACTGCTCCTGCTTCTCTCTCGGAGCGATGATGCTGGACGTCACGGTCGTCGATCGCATCAACGGCTGCATCGACGGCGGCAGATGATGCGACATGGCCGCTGACGCTGGCGAATATGCGAGCGGGGTCGTCGGGGGCCAGCAGAGAGGCGGGCCCACCACCAGACGATTAGGTATGGGCCGCAGTATGCTGGTCCCCCCGATCTGCGGCGAGCCGGCTGTCGTCGTCGACGACGTCGCGGACGTCGCCAACGGCGGAGGCGGCGGCGGTGGTGCCCGCAGCCTCAGCAACGCGGCCCGGCACTGTTCCAAGGCACCCGGCATGTGCAACAGATGCGTCGCCAGTAACACGCTGTAAACGTTGTCCAGCGTCACCTCCAACCGCCCGGTGTACATGTAGTTGAGCAGCGGGGCGAACGCCTCTCCACCTGCCATCGGATTGGGAGACGATTCGTTAATTGTTCGAGATCAAGCGTGAATTAACACATAGGGTGTCTACTCCCTAGAAAAACATGGAAAACTTAGAATTGTCAGGGATTTCTTTTGTATCTGGAAAAATTAGCAAATTTTCATGGAATTTTATTAGGACTCGGGGAATATTTTAAAAAACTCTTTCTCTCTTTGATAATTTTATATATTCAATGTTTTAACAAAATATTGAATATGCAGTATATTTTTTTATTATAATTTTTAATGATAAATAAATGAAAATGTTTTGCAAGTGGAAAATATTTACTTGACAAAAGCTATTTAATTTTTTTCAATCACATGCAATAAAAAAACTTATTTTAGAAAGTTGCATCAAAAAATCTTTAAAATATTCCCTTTATTTGGAATTTTGAACAAAAATACTTGGAAGATCAGGACATTTCCAGAGAATTTTTTACAAGATTTTAGTAGAGATATCCCTGATACATACTTAATGAGTAGTTTTTTCATTCGTTTTATTTAAGGAATCCGAAAGAGAGAAAGAGAGAGACTAGTCTCTCGCATACAGTTTTCTTTTATTGTTAAAATATGGCTTTTAACCTGATCTAATACCGAGCCGGAAGATAATCGTATGATTTTTCGAGAATACTTGAAAAAAATTAATAGTCGGCAGATAGCCGATAGTTGTTTATGATTGGAACTTGAATCACACAATTAGCGAATCAAAATAGATAGCTATAGATTACTTTACAAATATAATATTTATGCATTATGCATAATAGATTTTTTTTCGAATTACTATATTAGATGGAAAAATTATGATTACAATGCGTTTTGTTTCGAAAACTGCAAATGTAGACTTACCACCGTTTGTAAATCCGGTTCAATTATCAGATTGAATCGGATAATTATTGGAAAATCCCAATGAGAGATTGGAAGTAGCGGTGGCATACTGCACGACCGATAAAAGTTTGTTAATTATTCCGTATCGCCATTGGCTTGATTGATATTATTTGAAAGCAGTTTTTGGAAATTGTCATTTTTTTTTTTTCAAAACAAGATCTGAATTCTGCATCTATTACTTATTTAGTATATCCAGAAAACGCTGCATATTGTAGCGAAAAAGGTGGTAAGAACAGAAAAGAGCATATAATGTCAGCATAAAAATTTTCTTGGAAAGTTCCATTTTGTATCAAATATTTAATTTACTATTTTATATTGTATAATAGCACACAGAACGCGACAGCAGACTTTAAAAAATTCTATTCAGAATTTATCAACGAAATTAAGATATATATAAACGATATTTAGTTTTTCATCATTTTACATAATATAGTCTTTGCTATCCAATATAATTATTCATTGTGCAAATAGGAGAATATTCGCGCCAATTCTTAATCCTTAAGTATTTTTGTCGGGTCTGTTTGATTCAAGAGAGAAAGAGAGAGAGAGAGAGAGAGAGAGAGAGATATTCTTCTTTTGCATATATATTCTTTATTAGAAAGATAAATAACAAATGAAGGATAGCCTCTCTCTCTCAACATATAAGACCTCTTTTTAAATTCGAGAAGAGGAATAATTTAATCGGGGCTGATCAAGGGACTTTTTGTTCATCGAATGATATTTACCAATGGACGAGACCGACACGGAGGTGACCGGTCGCTGCGATTGTCCGTTGGTCGCCGTGACGGCGACGGTCGCGCAGGAGGGATCGAAGGGCGAGCTCGTCGACGACGATGACGTTGTCGTCGTCGTCGCGCTCGCCAGCAGGGCCTTGAGATATCCGCTGTGGGCCGCGAGCACGCCCTTATGCGCGACGAACTGGTGCTCACCCTCGTTACCGACTCGCACGACCGTGTCGGGCGGCGAAAACGTGTCTTGGAGGCAGGGGTAGCTGGTGCCGGTGATACCGCCGCCGAACCACGCTCTGTACAAACCGTACATCGTCGATCACCCTTTACGGATATACAATGTGGTACCAACCACTTTCCCACCCTACGCGTGTTTCCTATAAGGATTTTTCCAGATTCGAATTTTCTAATGGACGTTCAATGTCGCTCATGACACCAACGACATCGTAGACGAATAGGGTTTTGCTTTTAAGACATGATGGTTGAAAAAGCACTGTTGTCGGTGAGGAATGCACAAAGCGACGTCGTCATTGTTATTTTATTTTCCTTTCTCCACAGAATTCACAAACGGAAATCCAAGCATTCTCATAATGTCTGTCTAATACGTCGCAGCTTTCAAAATTTTTAACAACTCCGATTTCTCGTAAGAAAATACCACGTCTCGCAATCTCGGATTCGATACTTCTCGGAGGAACGGGACCGGGTGTCTCGTTCGACACCCTCGCTTTTGATACGCGGGCTGATCTCGCGGCTCTTTGTGATTTGAACGCCGGCTGGCAGGCACACCGTCGCGCACTGTTATCAGCTGCGCGTAGACACGCTCGCTTTTTCATGCCGTAGCTCTTCTACCACCTACCTACCTACCTACCTACTCTACCGCTTACATCGCGTGGGGTTGGCCCAACAACCCCCCGGGAACAACCGAGAACCGCCCCCGACGAGCGCAGATTGGCGGCGTTACAAGCGATCACGGACGAGCTGCATCTGCGCCCCGTGGATTCCTCTCTACGCGAGAGGATGCGCTCCTGATCGCGCCCTTGTTCCGCTTACGATAGGAATTCGCCGGCTTTCGAATCCCATCGCGTCGTTAGAGACGATGACGATAACGATTAATTTTTCACAATCACCCGTCATTTTTATTCAGCGCTCCGAGATTGATTTCCTTAGGTTCGTAAAAAATAAATAACAAAAATTTCTTTCGAGGGAGCTAATCTTTTTTGAGGTAACGCGTTCAAAAAATCACGTGAACGTTTGACGTTATCTTTTTTTTTTTTATTCGCGAAATTTTCCGTTAAATGTTTCCTGGGACAAGATACGTCATAGTGTCAAAGTGAAAAAGATATCGCGAACGATGAAGACAACACGTCGCGATACGAATGCGTGCATCGTCCCAATTCAGGGCGTCAACTTATTCACGCCGTTATGTCACGCTACGCATATATATAATTGCAGGATTCGAGCTAATAACACGTTGAACCCTACGTGGTAAAAATCATACGAGACTCTTGGATAAATTATTCTCGATTTACTAAATATTGCGAATGAATATCGATAAGAATATTAGTTGAAACATTAATAATTGAATACATTGAGATTGTCGATGAAAATTAAATTGGATAAACAGAGATTGATTGAAAGAGATAAAATATAATGTTTTTGCTAAAAACGTATATATTTATATATTACAGATAATTCTCAATTAAAATCTATCAGTCATCAATTTTCATAAATACGAGTGTCTTTATTTTTAGAAATTTTTGTATTTTCATAAACTTGACGTTTCTCTCTCAACTTAATAAACTCTATCATAATTACTATAATATTATTTTCTAATATGGAATACATATTTCCGCATCCAATTACGTTGATATCTCGAACAAAATATTTGGAAGATCAGGGAATTTTCAAAGAATTTTTTTACAAACTTTGAGTAGGGAGAGACATCCTGATTTTTTGTAAAATTATTATTATCAATTGAATAATAGCCGACTATAATTAGGGTTTGAAGAAAATAGAAGATTCTTGCATGTGGTGTGCAATTGTAACGTTTACGCGATAAACACCGACGTGTTTGGCTGCTCTAAATGAGACGTTAAACGTTAACGCGAGGAGGAGAGGAATAAAGAGCAGAGAAGGAAGGAAACATCTTTCGAAGTCGGCTCTAGATGATGAGCGGAGAGGAAGAGCGCTCTCGCCTTTCGGAGAGCGATCTTTCGCCATGAGATGCGTCTTTTTCCGGTCTCTCTCTCTCTCTCTCTCTCTCTTTCTCCACTCTTCTCTCGGAGGCTCTCTCGCCCGCGCCTCTGGCCTGGCCTCTCTGATGTTTTTCATCAAATTAACTCTCGCAGCATGAGAGAGTACGCGCTCCTCTCCACTCCGCGGCGGCGTGTTTGCATAATATCGTTTATAATTCAGCTCGCGCTGAATTCCACTTTATTCCGGAGCCGCGATCGCTCGCCCCGGCCCGGCCCTCTTCTTCGTTCTTTCCTCTGCTTCTCCGCCCGGCAGAGCATCCCGTTCCACCTTCTCTCGCCCCGGCTGCGCGCACGAGCTCACCTCTGCTACTTATCGT
>NW_021848439.1:630342-650968 GCF_003651465.1 Formica exsecta | reverse complement strand
TTCCCTACTCTTATCTTGTCAGCGGTTTCGATCATCATTCTTATGAGGACACCGAGCAGCATCTGCATCCATACAGTTTACGCTCCTTCGAAAAATTAATGTCAAATGCCAGATGAATTAAAATCATCAACTAGAGTTTTTTTTTTCTTTTGTGCGAGATAGACGATAAGAAAATGTATCTACACACGGTTCTATATTTTTTACCTAGCAGAAGGGCAGTTGTGTTAATGATTTTTAAGAATATTGATTTTTAATTTTTATATTGCAAATATAATTCAAATCTTATTCAGTTTTTTTTTCAGTACATTTACAAATTTGGTACTTGGAAAGGTTCTTTCCTTTGTAAGAATGAAAAATATTAAAAAACACTTACAATGAAAAAAATTATTTTAGAAAATTGCACTAAAAAATTTTTAAAATATTTTCTTTATCTGGAATTTTGAACACAAATATCTGGAAGATTAGGGCATTTTTTAGAGTAGACATTCTGGATATAAACCAACATTGTTTCTTTCACTCTATCTCGCTCATCTTCAATAACCGTTGACCAAGTCGATCGCTATTTTTCACGATGCGAAAAATATATAAACAAGTCTATAAACAAGTTCGATCGTCGTCGGTGAGAATCCGTCCTCTACCGGGGGTCCAGAACGGGGACTCGGCGATTACGCACATTTCCCAGGAGGCCGTTGTTTCAAACCAGAGCTAACAGAGGCAGTTTCCCCTCCTTCCGCGCTTTTCGCCCGTCTGGCTGTCGTGTTCGACCCCCTTCCGCAACATCGTCGTCGCGATCAGCGAGTATCGTCGAGATTGTCATTGCAATAGCAATCAAACAACGTCGAATACAATAGAGAAGTAAAACTTTTCTGAGAATGACGTGTCATGCAAATATTTTCTTCGCGGACGCCTCTGTCTACAGTCCCTATAATATAAAACATGTAAATTAATAATATATTAATGATAATAATTAGAATAAAATAAAAATATAATACAAGTATAGCGCATAACTATAATTATATTATATTATATAATTATTATGTATAATAATAGTAATTTTTAAACATAATAATATCATCAAACACAATTCATATATATTATATTATATTCTGTTTGAAATTATTTTTTTAAAATGGATTTTTGTTTAATTGGTTCGTCTGCCATTATCAACGATCACTTTAATCGAGAAAATGGAAATTCGCGCGCGAATAGGGCCCCGTACCGGAAATAATCGTAGCGGCGAAAGAAAGTACACAGGGGGAGAGGAAGAGGGCTCATGCTCCCCGGGATCGTCTCTCGAGGAGACGAAAGAACGCTCGCGGTTTAATGCTTCCAACGTCGGTCGAGACAAGCTAAGCAAACACTTTTCGCGATATTACCAGACCCTGTGAGCGGACTTACCGCATGTTCTCCGCCGCGTTTCCGCAGCAGCTCCCTCTCCTTCTCTATCCCCTTCCTCCCATCTCTACATCTTGCCCATTTGGCTCTTCGTTTTCTCCACGTATAAGGAAATAAATAGTTGCTATTCGGCTTATTTATTTACTGTTTTATCGACTCTCTTCGAAATAATAATTTCTCGTCATAATTAATTGTGCAACAATAATATAGAGACTAACATCTAATCTTTTTTTCTAGTTTATATTTTCTTATAATAAAGCTTTATTGGTAAAATTCTATATTTTTTTACGCATATTTGGATGGTAAAAAAGATGGTGCGGTACAAAAAAGATCTCGAGATCAACATTATTATTCATATTCGTTGCAAATGTTGCTGTGTTTCTCTTTTTCCAAGATTGTTCAATAAGTTGATTGCATTATATAGTTCTTCACTATAGGAAAATGAATATATTTTCTAGAAAATGAATTAAAAGCGCTTTAATTGAGAAAGACGGAGAGAGAAAAGTAAAACTTGTTTACTTTATTAATTAAACTTATTTTGTGAACTGAATGACTTTTTCATAAATTTTTCCTGTAATATAGTGCACGTAGAAAACATTCTATTTTAGTAGAAATAGCAGATGAAAATATTGTGCGCGTACACGCATACAAATGCTAATTTTCCAACAATTTATTTAGAAAGAAATAAAAACGCGCGCTTTTCTAGATAATTATTATATTTTACACAGGGAAAAAGAACATTTAAAGATGAATCGGATCCTGAATATAACTATAAAAAATAATTTCCAAACGTTAATGATAATAATGCGATAAAGCTACACGCATCTTTTCTAAAAAATTTTTCTACATTTATATCTTTGTGGAGAGACATAACAGATCCACAAGTTGTATCTGTCTTCTCCCTCCCCCACCCCCTTATCAAATAAATTACATATGTGACATTTCTGGACATCTGATCTCGCGTATTCGCGAACATCTACCCCAGATTTATTTACCGCTCTTAACGCCCGAGAGAACGTTAACTCAATAACACACAATTAAATGACGGCTCGCGCTCGCCTAGATCACACGTATGATAATCGCAGAGTATAGTCATAGCAAATTGCTGGGAAAATTAAATACCCGGGGATCCGTCATGTATCGGTCATTTGGCGGTGGTAGCGATGACGATGGTAGCAATGGTAGGAAGGGTGGAGAGGGAGGGAGGGGGGGGGGTCAGTGAAAACCCGAGCGCTCGCGCACCTAGCACGAGCTAATTAGCGTCTTGATTTACTTAATCCCAATTAATGCCTCCGCTATGCTGTCTCTCTCTCTCTCTCTCTCTCTCTCTCTCTGTCTCTCTCTCTCCTCCCCTCTCCCCCTTCTCCCTCCTACCTGCCCATCTCCTCTCAACATGTTCTTGTGTGTACTATAGGCGGTGTGCAGGGGCGTTCTCGTTCAAATTCGTGCACGCTTCCGCTCCGCAAATACGCCGGATTATCCACGTGTGGATACACACGGTACGGCTAATATACCGAGAGACTCCTCCGTATGCGTACCGCGCATACCTGTACGAATTAACTGCTGCTAAGCGTTGTAGGTTCCTCTCGTCCGCTTTTCTTCGCCGCGTGATTATTGTCCGCTTCGCGTAATTGCACGAATAGAGCGAGGAGCGTATTTGCAGAATCGGGACGGTAGAGTAAGTAACGCAGAGGGCAAAGGTCTCGATGCGATGAATTTCATCTCGCACTTTTCCGTTGGCAAACAATAAATTCTTGAATGCAGTATTGAAGTTATGATATGAAAAACATGTTATGTATGTAGTAATTCGATTTTTGCTTCTCTTGTTAAGACTAGAAATAATGAAGTATATTCCAAATTCTATGTCAATTTATTTTTTATAATCTGTATTAGGGTTTTTTTTTTCTATCTTTATAATTAAAACTGATATGTAATATATTTCCGAATTTTTTTACATTATCTTTAAATTATTTCTCGCTTTTTATTCTCATCTTTATAGAAAAAAAAAATTTCATTTTACTATACTAGTTACATGTTGAAATCAAAGTAATGAAAAAAGTGAATTTTATGAAAAAAATTTTGCTTGTTACGCCAAATAGCAAAATATCGAATCGTTGATGTAAGATGAATTCTCACAGCATCAGCGCGCGATTGATCGATACTCTATCGGTGATGTACTTTACATCGTTCTGACGACGTATCATGGTGGGCTAATCACCGTAATTCAATCAGTCGACGAGATGTTTTAAAAGGTCGCGCGCACGTGGAGAGGATGAGACCGGCGGTCTCTCTCATCATCAATGGTAGCCTTTCGCCCCCGCTCATTCCCGTCACGATTGACAGATGTTATTTACACAAGTGGACTGTGATCCAGCGGCACCCAAACGCTACAAGCAATCCCGTATTTGCACGGCCTATTCCCTGTTAACGATAATCGCGCAGGTGGCTTGTCAAAGAAATGAGGGAGGCTGTGTTACATCTCGCTCGGAGATACAGATATATATTTGTTTACACGTCTAATTTAATTGACGGTATTTCTCCATATAAAAGCATCGACAATTTTGTTTTGGATTATTTTTCAAATAAAAAGTTTATCATTTTAATTTTATTTTTTAATGAATTACAAATATAGTTTCTAACGAATGCATTTTTATACGCATACAAGTGATGTTTAGAACAAACGATTCAACAATGTAACTTATTAAGGGGAGTGGATATCTTTGAATCTGCAAAAAAAAAATGACTGCGATAAATCATTCGTGAAATATAAATAAATTTACTATTTAATGTTAATTTTTACATGGACTTACGAAAAAAAAAAATGAGATACTTAAAGTTGAAAAAGAGTTTGCTTATTAAAATATATAGAGTAATTAAAAATATTTTTTTTGTTTTACCACGATTTCTCAAGAAGATAGATATCAAGAAGTTTTTTTAAATTGTTCGTAATTAATTTCTCTGTTGAACAAATTGAACCTAAAACTTATCAAGAAAATTTACTTTGTCAATTGTCATTTAAGAAATTTTTCAAAAATCGAAAATTGTTGAAATTTTTTTTTTTTCGCCCTTTTGGCAATAAATCTTTTGCTTCTATTTCAGAAATTAAATCAATAAAGAAATAATTAAGGAAGAGAATGTTGGTCGTGTCTTGAAATTTTGCGTGTAAATCATTGAATCGTGGTAAAATCAAAAAAAGCTTTTTTTTTTTATTACACTATATATCTTAATAAACAAAATTTTTTACAAATTTCTACGATTTTTTTATTATTTCATTTTTTTTGTGTAAAATCCATGCAAAAACTAGTATTTTAAAATTTAATTCTACTAGAAATTTATTTATATTTGTCGAGTAATTTGTCGCAAACCAGTAATTTGTCGTAAACCATTCATCGCGCTAATTTTTTTGCGAATTCGAAGGCATCCACTCTCCTTAAAGGTAGGATAAATTTCCGCAATTCTGCTGGAAAGAACGCGCGTCTTTTTTTTACATATCCTGTATATCGAACCGTATCTTTTTTAGCAACAACGAGAACCGGCGGAGAACAACATCACGGTGAATTTGTGGCACGTATTACCGCATCCTCGCGCAACCATCGGCCGGTTCTTTTTATTCGGGACGTCGCGAGTGCAGCGGTGGAAGATCGCGAAGAATTGCGCGTGTTTGTTTTTAATCATTCTCACTGGCGTAGAGAGGAGAGCGAGCGTAAATCTCATAAATACATAAATACAAAAATGTCAGCCCGGAGCGAATCCGCAGCGACCGCCGCGGGCGGCGGCCTCCCTTTTTAGTTTGCCGTACCGTTTGCTTTTTAAACTCCTCCGCTTTTTCTCTTTCATACAAATCGTGTCGATCGACACGCGTTTTTTGGAATCGCGTGTTCCAAGAGGGGGGAAAAAAAAAACTTTGCCATGTGGATGAACGGATTTACTCGGATTCTCATGATCTCGATCGAGATAATTACAGCATTATTATGATATATTGTTAGTGATAATATCTGAAACATAGAAGATGCTAAGAAGAGCAGATAATTGTGGTCGATCGGAGAATCGTTAATCGAGAGAAAGATTGCTTTAGGAACTTAGGGAGATCACCCAAATCAAAGGGAATATTTTATTGGGCATATCCTCGCGAGAGGAAACGAACGCAATCACCCTTGGTCGACGGTAAACACTAGTTTGTGGATTTTCCACGAAGAACGCACTCGCTATTTAATGTATGATCGTTTAATGTATGCGTATTCCGGGAAGATCTTACGAATAGTCACACATGTAGTTACGTAAACTGTCCCGCAAGATCATGAAACGGAAACGAATTGTACGAATAACAATCTACATGTTACGAGACGAACACGTTCTCGACATGGCCTTTATAAAATATTCAGGCTATCCTTTTTGTCGTCAACCAGCTTAATTAGCAGGTAGATAATGTCCACTGTTCTCGCGGCCGTATCTTTTTTTCAACGGATTTACCGTTTGAATGAGGTTTAACTTCTCGGCTTTTGTTTCCCCGAACGAGGGTTGAATGAGGGTGAGAGGGAAGGACGAGAGGAGAAAACGTCAGTCATGTTTCTGCGCGCGATTCGAGAAACAGAATATTTCCGAAGACTTTCGAAACGTTTCTACTTTTATTCGGTCAATTTATTCGAGGATATGTGGTATAAGGGACAATGGAAATAATAATTTTTAATAATAATCAACCAATTCGATCAATTATCGTCATTCTATCATCAATTAAATCTGAAGTCATTTATTAAAATGTATTTAGTATGAATTGAGTTTTTTTTCAAGTATCATCATAAACGTGAAAAAAGTGGTTTTTTCCTGGAGTTTTTACATTGATTTAATCTCTTAACAAATATCAGTGTCGATAAGCGTTTCATCGGAAAATTTGATTATTTCTCTATACTTCTTTCCCTCCTCTGACTTTTTAAATTGTGAATTATAAACGCACACAAGATTCCGCATTTCGAACTTAATTTACTCGAAACCACCCGTTACCAATGGTGAGTTAACTCGTTTTAACCCATCGGCCAACTGCAATATCGCGTAACTGCGCATGGGTTCTCTATTGAATGGGCTCTTGTATAAGTTATTCATCACGCGTTTCATCCAGTTTTAACTCTCCTTTACCCGCCTCGGTCTGCTCTCACCCTCCTACCCTCCGTATAGCGTATTACTTTGAGTGTATGGGGAACGAGCTTTACGAATTATTCCACGTGACATGCGCGTTATCGCGTTATTCTGTGGATATATTGTATTCGCTTTGTACTTTGGGTCGACATCGGTGCTCTGCACGTTTTTGGCGAGACGAGTTCGAACGAATTCCAAGAGAAATCTCGTTAAAATGTCGAGGATATGATTATTAAAAAGAAAGAATACAAATGTATGAGAAAAATAAAGAGAAATCTATTTTATATTATAAAATAATATAAACTTTTGAGAATAAAATATGTAAAATAAGAATCTCTTTGTATATAAACTTTTTTTTGTCTCGAAAAAACTCTTCTTTTAAAATTCGGAAGCTCAAACATAAAAGAAAAACGTAGACTAGACATATTAGCATTATTAATATGTGTGTCAGTTTATTTTATTTTTTAATTAAATTAAACTTGTCTCGAATATATCCGCCGCCTATTAAATTGATTTGTAATTCAGAGTAATATAAAATTCCCACTACATATTGAGATTGAATATTACACGTCGAACGTACACAGTAAGAGAGATGCGAAAAAATCAAAGTACAAATTTTTTATATATTACAAGGATGCGTATTGTCGAATAATCAAGAACTGATATCCGTGATACTACTTACACAGAGAGAAAGAGAGAGAGAGAGAGACATAGTCAAAAATTTCCAATGCGGCGCAGTATTCTACTTTAGGCTACGGGATATCAGCCTGTCGATCGCGGGGAAAGGGATGCTCGCGAATTACGAGAGCGATTTTCTCTTGCTCTCGGGAATACCTGTCAATCAGTGTCGTGGATATTCTCGCACGGCATGTTACTCTCACCTCCGCTCGCCGGCGACTCTTCCAATCGGTGCGGTGGTATTCGTAGGTAGATAGATATTTGTTCTCGCTCGCTCTCCCTGCTTGGCTCTTGGCGATCGTTGCACAATGTCATTGGTAATTCCGTGTCAACAATAATCTCACGTACAATCCGAAAGATACGCGGCATGTGGCTCGTGTGACAGGTCACCGGAGAGCGGACGCGCAGCATCCGCGATTTATCGCGACATACGAGTTTTGAGAGAGAGTGTGACAGAGAGAAAGAGAGCCCAAGAGTATCGAATGCCAAATAATTGGCACAGCATCAAGCGACCATCGTTTAATTCCAAATTTTCGTTGAATTAAATTAACTGTAGAATCATCGTGACACGTACATTTCCATCTTATTAAGGACACTCGTCAAACATCAAATGTTACCTCTTTGTATCATTATTTAATCCATCGTTTGCTTTTGCATTCGAATTTTCGTAGAGCTGTATCTCGCGAAATAATTATCTCATAAATGTGACAATATTTTATACGTTTTGTGAAAGATTATTGAATTTTATAATTTATTTCGTCTGAATGTGTTGCATATTTATTTTTCCGTCCGGACAGTTGCGATTATATTAGGTACGCGATGTCACATCTCGCGATAATTGTCGACACGAGTAAATTTACGCAATTTTGCGGAAAAAAGGGAGGAGCGGGAATTATCAAAGCGATCTTACTTAGAAGCGAGCGAGCGACGTCCACGTTTGCGCGGGGCTAAGAACGAACGGCAAAACTTTTTAATTGGGCGTCCTTAATTAGCCGAGTAATTATACTGTTTCTCGCTCCGTTTCCGTTGCGCCAACTTCTCTCCCCTATCCCTCCCCCTCTTCTCCCTTTAACTCCCCTCGCTTCACCCGTGCTGCGCCACTCGCGTTTTCACTCGAGTTCTGTTCGCGGATTCGTGATTAACTATATTTACTCAATTACATAGCGGATAAATGCGAGTACCTTCTCTAAATAGCCGCCGTGCAACGCGTTGTACGTTTATTTTCGCGCAAACACATTTTATCGAATGTCGTTTATCGACGCTCGAGTTAACGTCCCCGAAAATGTTGACTCTTTATGCTAAAACATCCAAATACCACCAGGATGTCTACACCTTGGAAAAACATGGAAAAGAAATTCTCAGGGATTTTTTTTATACTTGGAAAAATTAGGAAATTCTCATGTAATTTTATTGGTACTCAAGGAATTTTTTTTTTTTTTTTTAGATTCTCTTTTCTATAATTTTGCTCTTATATTGTAAATAATCCATCGATAAGCCAAGTTGTGAATGAAATATTCAAATTATATTATAAATATATATCTCTATATATCTCTGTTTATATATTCAATGTCTTAACAAAATATGCAGTACATATCTTTATTGCAACTTTTAGTGATAAAAAATGAAACTGTTATGCAAGTGAAAAATATTTATTTTACGAAAGTTATTCAATTTAGAGATGCATATGTGTATTTCTTATTAGGATTCTTTCTATTATCGATTAAAAACATAGATATTATATTCTTTATCTTTTTAGAAGCCATTTTAACTCTAATAAGCCCGCTTAAATTGATGCTCTTTAAAGGAGCGAACATTTGAACAAGAAAATATTTATTTATTAAATTTTGTCAAAATTTTATTTTCAACTTTTGGCTCTAACTGCACAAAATGCCACATAATCGAGCATTATCAGCACGTGCTCGTGTCTCTCTCTCTCTCTCTCGTTTTATGTATATCGCGATCAGCACGCGCATTTATATTTCACGCGAGCCGCAGACATGTAGTCATTTTAATAGACAACCCCTTTGACGTTTTGGCGACGGTGTGCATCATATCGCAATTACACGCCCGATAGAATCTAAACACACGACGCGATGTGTGGCTGGCACCTGCATATCGCTCGTCGCCTTTTATATTTTATTCGATTCTTATCGCGACGTATCAGCGCGAAACACATTTCCGATTCGAAGCGTTCTGTCACGCTGGATTGAGGAATCGTTGTATTTTCATTTGGAGAACGCGTAATTGCGATTGCAATTTTATCGAAATAATGCATTTCCGAATTAATTTTTTTCTTTATTATTTAAAGTCGCCTCGTGTTTTTAGGTCATTAACAATCGAAAAATTAAAAATATAATCCTTTAATTATGAAGAAATATATAGTGATAATATAATAATTCTTTAATATAATAATGCTTTAATTAAAATTATGATATCTCGACCGAGCGCGATAATAGTTTAGCTCGAGAAGCTAATGTCAGGGTGTCTACATCATGGAAAAGGAGGACTCTTTATAAGTCTCGCTCTTTTTATCTTCTCATATTTCTTTGATCACTTTTTCAAATTTTATAAATTATATCACACACAAATTTCTTTTGTAAACATTATTACTGTTCCTATATTTGTTTATTATTGTCATTTCAGAGAGCGGCAGGCAGATAGGACCTCACGCTTGCACAGTGTGTCAAAGCGTCGTCGAGGGTAGCGCGCATAGTCGCGCATTGCCGCGCAGCCAGGCGTCACAATATGGTCTACGGGAGGACCAGGTGCCGGTTGGTGCGCGCGTCTGCAACACCTGCAGATGCAAGGCCGTCCGAGGACGTTACACCACCTGCCCGTTGCCCGGTTGTCCGAATTTAAACAGCTCCAAGTCCAGAATAAAACGGCTGAGAGCGTTGCCCTCCAAATGGCTCGATCTGCCGCTGGAGATCCGCGAGCCGATCGCTCAAGAATTCCGTGAGTGTTTTATGCAAATTATTGGAATATTTATATATAGACATATACATATAGATATGCTTATTATAATGTTTATAGTGTAAATTGATTACTCCATTGCAATACGCATGTTACGTTAATTATTACATTATTATTTAATAAGTATTTTATTATACATTTATTATATTAAATGTATCAGGGTGTCTATATTTCCTGGAAAAAATATGGAAAACCTGGAATTTTAAAGGATTTTTTTTTGTACCTGAAGAAATCACGGAATTTTTATGGAATTTCTTTTTTATGCAATTGTTTATTTCAGAGATACCGAATAATGCGACGAAATGCTGCTCGGCTTGCTTCAGCCGTATATCGCGTCGACTAGCGCCGCATCTTACCGGTGGTACCGAAGCATCCGAGGATGGCGCCGATGCGATGTTGCGTCAATGGACGGACGAGGAGTTGGAGCAGCTCCGTAAAGCGCTTCGAGAATACGGCACCAATTGGCCGAAGATCGCCGAACAAATACCCGGCAAGACGAGTCAGCAATGCAAGAACTATTATTTTGCTTACCGAAAAAAGTTGACTTTAGATCAAGTTGTTAGCGAATATTATACATTGTTGGGCGAGGAACGCAGGCCGCCGTACGTGACTGATGAGGAAGAGAGCGGAAGTAGTACGAGTAGTTGCGACGAACTAGCCGTAAGTTTGTTTTTACAAATTATGAAAAATTTTTTCAATTTATTTCCATTTGATGTCTATATATGATATGTTTTTTTCTCTTTTCCATGTTTCTTTTCTTCGCCAGGTTCACGACTCGAGTGACACCGCCAGCGCAGGAAGTCCAGCGACCACCACCATGACGGGTAGTAACGCTGCGGTGATACCGAGCAGTGGTCCTACGGCGACATCCTCATCGTTATCTTTCCAGCGACCTAGCGAGCTCGGTTCGTTGGAAAAGCTCGGCGAAAAAATCTCTGACATAACCGTCGTATCACTTGTTCCGCCTGCCGGATCGTCCCATCAGTCTTCCAGCGGTGGTGCTGCGGTTACATCCGGTGGCGCTAGGGAGGATTATGACAGCTCTGCCACGGTAAGATGAAACTCTTTAGCTTTCTTCTCTAAGTTTTAATTTGCCTTATTGTAGATCGTACAAGAACGTCTTGTAGTCATCGCAGTTTGTTTTAAGTTTCTATACCACATTTAATCATGCAATATTAAGAAATATATATATACACAATGTACATCACACATATTCTAAGATGTATTGAATTACAAATATATATCAAAATAATCCCAAATTTCCTAATGCCAATATAATTAAAACATCTTCTTTATAATATTTTTTGAACACACACGCGTTAATTTTATCGTTGACGTTTTATAATAATATATTGACGTAAAGAAACAAATTACGAAACAATATTTTTGCACGATAGGGCCGTCTGATAGAGGTGCGCTAATTGTTTCAGGAGACAGCGGACGAAGGTCAGGGAGGTGCTGATTTAGATAATGGTAGTGTTGTGGTGACTATGACCGCCAGCGGCAACGCAACATCGTTGCAACAACAGAGCCAGCATCAGCAACCACCACCAGCCACAGCTCATTCGCCTCCTTCAACAACAAGTAATTCAAATCCTCTCACTGTCAAGGATCTCATGTTGGGAGTCATCGAGATGCAATTAAAACGCACTCCCAATAGCCCGGCCGATAATGGCGGCTCATCCGCACCTAACAGTTCCGGTACGCCGACGATATCCAGTATCTTAAAAACAGATCACCGCAATGACATAACATACGTTCGCGGTTATAAACCATCCTCGAGTATGACGAACACGGCGTTGCCCAATAGAGATACAAATCTGGCAACACTCTCTGTTGTATCGGGACCTCATCATGGTCATCGATCCGCTCCTAGCCCGCAGCAAATCGGTAAGTCTATTAATATCATTATTTTTTTATTTATATTTTGAATATAAAATCAAACTTCTTATAAAAAACATGTTAAAAGTTTTACTTGCCATGCCTGTTTTTGAAAGGCATTTAAATATGTAATGTTGCACTTAAAATGAACTTCAGAAATGTAATCGATCCATTTTTTTGTTCTATGAATGCTTTACATTATTCGCGGTTTATTCCTAATTCATGCTTCATCTTCTCTCGCTTCAGGTCAGATGCAAGCTACTATTACTCCTTGCCCGCCGGCTGCGCCCAATAGTCAAGCTTCATCCTCGGATCTTCTTCCTAAGGAAGGTTTGGTTGTCATGCAAGTGCAGCAAGCGCTCCGAGAAACAGAAGGAACGCTGGATCTGAGTATTAAAAAGCCCCGGCTACAACAGGACTACAATCATTCGATTCAAATTCACAAGCCGCCGACGGTCACTCTCTATCGACCGGAACCGCCGCCGGGAGCGTACTATCATCCTCACACTACGCCTCATCCCGAACAGGGACGTAACGCAAAGAGTCCGCTAGTTTATGCTTCGACGCCACGACCACAGGCATCCATCACGCCGAAGATGAATAAGGTCACTGTGCCGCAAACACATCCCAAACTGTCGCCAAAACTTAGCAGTATGAGCACGCCGGGACACAAAGGTGGTTCCATCACGCATGGCACGCCTGTGTCTACGGCGCGTTACGAGGGTCTGCTGCGACAAATGACGCCACCCGGTAATCCGCCGGTGAGCGGCGCCTCTGCGAATGTCAGCGAACGTGGTGGTGGTGTCGTCAACGCCAGCTCCGCCGGTCCGGGAGCGCCGAAAGAGACCGGAGGAGGCTCCATTACTCAGGGTACACCGGTCCTTCCGTTTGCGGTAGACAAGCGTGGCGCGCCCATATACGACTATCATCGTACTATTCGACACTCACCCGTCACGGGTAGTGGCAATGTGCCACCACCTCCGCCGGGACAGGGCCCTGCGAGTCAATCGGCGTCGCCAGCCGTGGTAGTGAGTCACGGTGGCAGTCAATACAACTCTTATTCCGCCGCGGGACGGCCGCCGCCTAGCTATACGATGGAACAGCAATTATCCAGCCGACAGATTATCATGAATGATTATATCACCAGTCAGCAGATGCATGCGCGCGCTCGTGGCAGTGGTAGCGCTGGTGCATCCGTTACTGGCGAGATGGCGGGTAAGAGCGAACCGCCACCGCCACCGTCGTCAACTCTCTATTACGCTAGCACGCCACCTCCTCCTCCTCCGCAGACGCATACGCAGCCGCGACAGGGTGTTATCCAGAGGCATAATACACAAAAGCAAATGCATTATCCGCCACAGCCACCGATTATGGATGCATTTTCCAACTTGGTAGAAGTGGCTATTAAGCAACCTACTTTGCCGGTGCCACATCCTCACGGTCATCCGACTGCGTCTGGAAGCGGAGGTCATGAGGGTCTCGGTAAAACGATGGCGGATCGTCTATTGGCTGACCGTTATGACAACAACCGCGCGTTTCGCGAACAAGAGATACGGATGCAAGAGCATCGTATGGCCGAGCATAGGCTCGCGCAGCAGCATCAACGTGAGCGAGAGAGAGAACGCGATATCGTTCATTTGCGGGAAAAAGAGGAACATCGTTTGCATCGCGAAAAGGAATTGCAGCAGCTGGAGCATCGTCTTGCAGTACAGCAGCATCATCAGCACCGTGAGAAAGACTTCCAACAGCAGGAACACCGTCTTGCGTCGCAGCGGGAGAAGGATATGCACGTCGAGCACACCCGTCTGCAGATTCGGGAGAAGGATATTTCGCACGAGCATCGGCTTATACATCAACAGCGAGAGAAGGAGATCCATCAACAAATGGCGGCCGCCGCGCAACGTGAGAAGGAACACGAGCACCGATTAGCCGTACAGCAACGCGAAAAAGAGATACAACACCAGGAGCAAAGACTCGCTATTCAACAACAACGTGAGAATCCTCACGTTGTTGGATCTCCGATCCAACAGCACGCTGAGCATCGTCTGGCTGTGCAGCAAGCGCATCGCGAACGGGATCTGGTGCATTTGCACCAGCAACAGCAGCAGCAGCAACAAATTCAGCAGCATATTCAGCAGCAACGTATAGAAATTGAGAGAAGACACATGGCTCAGTTGTTCAGAGATCAACAACAGCAGCAGCAGCAGCTCGACCGAGATTCGTCGAGATTATTAAGCAGCGGATTCTCGCAGTCCTCTCGGCTTCAGCAATCTCAACAATCTCAACAGCAGCAGCAGCAGCAGCAATCATCATCGCGACAGAATCAATCTTCCAATCAACAACAGAACGATTCATCGTCGACTCTCACAGCTGCCAGTCTGATAGATGCTATCATAACACATCAAATTAATCAGGGCGTTGACAATGCTAGTGCAAGTGGATCCTCGACTAATCAGCCGACACGTGCTGGCGATCGCCTTTTCCAGGTATAGATGAGCATCTCTCTTGTTTTTTCAATTTATTGCACGACCTACATTTTATTTCATTGCGCTTTATTACCAATTTTAAGTGAGTTCTTACATTGCAATCTCATTTTTTCTTTATTTTGTTTTGTAGGGATTTCATCGCGAAACTCCGCAAGAACCTAATGGCATAGCCCATAGTCCTGCCGGTGAAGGAAGTGGCGGTGGCGCAAGCGGCAACGGAAGTGGCTGCAGTAAAGCGATGACTCTCGGCGAGCATGTTGAGCACATTATATCTAAGGATTATGGTCCACCTCATTCGTCGTATAGACCTTACGGGTAAGTTTAAAAAAATTCATTTTTTGATTGGAAACATTTTTTTGACTAAGAACAAATTGCTAAGTTTAATTAAGCACAATAAATGCACAGCTTTCTTCTAATGTGATTTATTTGGTCTTATGAATTTTTATTTTCTAGAATGTGAATTTACGAGAAGTCCAAATAAAATTCATAGTTTCAATTCTTGAAAGAAAAGAGAGAAAGAGAAGCTTTTGTAGATTATAACGATCTCTTTTTTTTTTTAACCGCAATACAATTATTTAATTATTTGCTAGGGAATATATTCTGCAAATAATGAGAACCTTCTCATCTTTTTTCTATTTTTTTGAAACGACAGATATCCAATCTCCGAGGATCAATGGAAGAGACGGAAACATAATGAGCCAGATTCAGTAAAGACCGGGGACGAGCGTCAGATAATACGCGTTGCGCAGCAGCAACAACAACAGCAGCAAACGCAGCAGCAGCAACAGCAGACGCAGCAGCATCAGTCATCGGGAAAGCAACAATATCATTCGGTCGAGCCACTTTCGCCGCCGGAAACAACCGCCAATCACTACGGACGTCGCTTCTACGAACCGAGCACTGCCACATCCACTTCCGGAACTCCCTCCAACAAGCCGCATCAAATATCGCCGTTCGATTACGTGAAAAACAAGATTGTTGAGGTGATGCGCACCGAGGATGACAAGGCTGGCGGCTGTGGCGGCAGTAGCGGCGGCGACAACGGCGCGGGCTCCGACCGAAATGGAGGCGGCAATACGGTTGTAACGACCGAAAAAGATGAAAAAGGAGCGGGGAGCGTAGATAGAAGCCCATCGGGTAATGGCGGCAGCGGCAGCGGTGGCGGTGAGATGGTGATCGATGACACGGGAGGGTCAACTCGTGAGCAGCCACCACCGCCACCGCCCGCGCCGGCAGCCACGACTACCTTCTATCCATTTAGCGCATTAGGAGTTCACACTGGTCCACCGCCGGCCCCGCCACCCGCCTCCGCTACGTCCGCCTCTGTGACAAAATCGGAGCAAATGCAGGCCGAGCCGGCGCCCTTGCTGTCCGCGCAATACGAGCCGCTCTCGGATGAGGATTGATAGTCTTCTGTAACCGCTCAGCGCTGTAGCTAGACTATTTTACGCTAGCGACGCAAGCTAGCACGATGACTACTGTACGGCTACTACAGATATTACGCAGAGATGCAGGTGACAGATGACGTTTTCTAGGATAATCATAGGTGATCATCGGTTGAACGATGATTCATTATATTGGACGATTTATTGACGCTCTATGGGCTTTACTCGCGAAAGTCACACTGCGTTCTTATTGATCGCCAAATCCTAATTTAATTTAAGAGACTTTTTCTTTTTATATATACGCATATATATAAAAATGTATGCATATGTGTATATATAAATATATATAAATATATATCTATATAAATATATATATAAATATATATCTATATAAATACATATATATTTATATACGTGTATATATTTATGAGAAATCACGATCTCTCCAATGAGGTAAGGGGTGCAGAAGATTACATGTATGATGTTTTAAATGAAGAAATCGCATAAATGTATATATATATGTTGTTATTTTATGAACTCTTTGTAATTTCATTGTATTTTTAGTCGGAAATCATTCCCGCGTTACGCAAAGAGAAGCGAACACATTTACGAAACAAATACTGATTTTATTTTGCCTTCTTATGGTGTTGCGCTGGCTTTCAGTTGAACATATGGCGGCGATTAGTTTTATCCACTAATTAGTTATTATCGCGATGTGTATATATATTTATATGTATATGTGTGTATATTGTATATATATTGTATATACACACACATATATATATGTATATATACATATATACACATACATACATACATACATATATATATATATACTTACACACACACACACACACACACACACACACACATACACATACATACATACAATTTATAATGCCGATATGGATACTAAATATGTATAAATAAATATATATTGTGTCACCGTAAACAGGTTACATTTTATCGTCGTGATCTTAACGGGCTCGTTTTTTTCTTTTTTTTTTTTAATTCTCGTGATTTAATTACACACGTATCGAATTTTAGTTTAGGGAGAGAGTTTTGCGGACGCGATAGTTCAAAGGAGAAACTACCGAGAAAATAAAATCGTTATACATATGTAATCGTTAAAAATAACGTGCGCCTATATATATGTATTTTCCATTTTTTATGTTTTTCGATACTTGCAGATGCATATGTGTACGTTAGCGTTTGGTGTCGCGAAAGAAAAAAAAGAGAGAAAGAGAAAGAAAACGAATCAATTGAAATTCGATACATCTATTCTTGTTTCGCGTATGTACTAATATACCGAGTGCGCGAGGCTTTAGTTGTATGATCGAGGTGAATTATTATTTTTTACGTTGACTTGGTCAGTCCGCGCAAGAAGAAATGCCGATATTCGCGTAAGCATTCGATCTGTGGAATATCTAGGGCTATATATGTATATATATGTCCCATGTTCACAATACAGACGCTTCTTTTGTATATAAATGAGAAGTAACATGTAATCGTTAAGCGGTAATGATATACAACGCTGATGAGGGCGTGCATGTTTTTATTTGGAATGAGTCTGTGATGTATCTGGGATTAATAGGTTCAACTGTGTTACGTACCAGTGCAAAGCGTAGCCTGTAGTCCGAACTAAGAATGAGAGGGAGAGAGAGAAAGAGAAAGCGTGGGAGATTATGTCAAGTTTCTCAAAGAAGATGTCGTACAATGTATTCTGGTACAATTTACCAGAGGGAATCGAGAATCGATTTAGCGACGAGAAATTTACTTTCAAGATCGTTCTCTTCTTGGTAAGGTGGTTTTAAGAAAACGGAAAAAAAATCGTAATGATAAGTGTTGTACATAGTATATAATATTAATTTCTAAGTTGAGCAAGTAATATGGCTAGATTATATCCGTACACATGCTATCGTATAAGGAGTTTAGGTTTAGCGATAAATCGACGTAGCTAGCATTTAGGGGTTTAGAACAGCCACGAACTGATTTTAAGGGAAGAACTTCCTCCCAAACTATGTTCTCTTATTAATAAATGACAGCGAAACATATATATACAGGCGAATTAAAAATTGATGGAATTATCATTCACAAAGCGAAATTCGTTGTAGATTTATTTCATCTGTGTTTTAAAAACGCATCCGAGAATATGTACGTTTAAACTATCAAAATACACATACATACAGAGATAAACACGCACATACCACACAAACACACGTACACATACATACAACACACGCACACGCGTACATGTTTACATATTTTTTATACAGCCTAATTTTATACTTGTAGCTTCAATTGTCTTGCGATCCGCGCCTTTGTTTCTTTGTCATTGCGAAACGAATTCTTCAAACATTTGCGACAATTGTTTCAGAATTTGTTTAACGTGCGCGATTGCTACTATCGTGTTATTCACCGCATCTGCCGGATTCCACCACGATTATAATATATATTCCGCATTGTTTTGCGCGCGACTGAGATATCAAGACTCTACAGAGATTCACTGTACAAAGACGACTGCCTCCATTCGTACGCCGGCGATCGGGCGATCATTCTCACTCGTACTTTTTGCTTCTCTTCGCATCCTCGACCATACAACGAGCGAATATATTCTCAGTTATATAGATTCTCTCGTCTTTTATATTCTCTCTCGTCTCTCTTTTTCTCTCTTGTCTCTCTTTTTCTTTCTCTCTTCTCTTCTTCTTTCATCTTCTTTAGCGAAGGGGAGCTCGCAGCACGCCGATTCTTTTTGTCCCTTGCATGATAGGCCAGTCGAATCGGTAGGTCTCAAAGACATCACCGTGTCATATAAAGACGCGTATTTCTACGAGGATCTTTCATTGTACAAAATAATTGCCGAGGTCTGACAAAACTGTCGAATGCTTCCAGAGTATATAGGTGGAGACGGATAGATATCATATATGTACACACACATACACACATACCACATACTGCAGAGAGGCGAATTAATCTAGTTAGCCTGAGACATAACATTCGCAACATGTAACAACGAGACAGCCGATGTGGCTCGATCTTCGTACTTCTTGCTTAGAGGAGTGTCCTCGGCGTGTTACGTTTCTTCTCCTCCTCGTATAGTACCTGAGCGACACACACATATATACTCTCACGTACACAAGATTACATACCTTCGTTTAACGATTGCACCCCGAAGAGGTGACGCGAGTCCAGTGTCCAGTCCAGTCCAGTCCAGTCCAGTCCAGTCCAGTCTAGTCTAGTCCAGTCTGGACTGGGCTCGACTGGACTGAACTCGCATCACCTTCCAATAGAAACTGCACCCGAAAGGATCCTAAGAAATGCCTCAAATATTTCAAACATCCGAGAGATGATATCGCAAGCATTTGGAATTGCATTGCGTTTTATAAAATGCCTCTTTCCTTATCATTTCTCGCGTGTATCTATGTTACATTCTTTAAGTATGCTTAGGTCTTACAGGAGTAACATTGAGCACACATTGAAGTTTGCATGTATACATAGAACGCAAAACATATACACCTACATAGATACATATAAATACACACACAGGCGCGCGTGCAGAGGGTGATAACAAGACAAGGTCCCGCTTGAAGAGAAAAAAAATGATCGGCGTGTACATATGATATACATATATGATGTAGCAAACTCCCTTTCGTTGATATATATATAAAGAGATCTTTGAAATATCGGGGCTTTCATCGGGTCGATTATTACGGGCGATTTTTCCACATTTCTCAATAAACTCTATCGTTGTCTTTCTCTTTCACTCTCTTTCGCGAACCCAAGAGATATAGCAGAGAAGGAAAAGAACTTAAAGGATTTAATGGCGATCTATAATCTGGCTTTATCGAGCATTTGAGGAAATCTTATAATCAAGAAGTAAATTGTTTTTTTTTGTCTCGGAAAAATTATTACGTATTATATGTTTGATAGCGCATCAATATATATATAAAATAAATTAAGAAATTAATGATATGATTCTCTTATGAAAAATGCAATTTAAATTCCCCGAGTCGAGTAAGAACCATCAGACAGTAAATTTCAAGGAAAATTAATTTTTCTTGAAATTAAATAGTTTTGCACAGGGCAGAAATTTTTCTTATTGCGATACCATGTGATTAAATAAATCTCACTTTAAGATTCATTTTTAATAAATTCCCTCCCCGTATCTTTTTAACGAAACATAGATTAGAAAAATATCAGGACAGAGACGCTGAACTTGGAATTTCTTTGGACTTCGCCCCGATCTTTTTCAGCATACGTTTCTTTAATAACAATTATCTGTTTTAATTACTTATGTTAGTGTGAATTTATTATGCATCAGTACACATTAATGCATTAAACCGAATTTGCTATTAGAGAGTTTTGACAAAAATTAATTTTCCATGAAACTTACATACTACCCCATATCCGCCTGACTCTTATTGGTCCAGAGTATTTGAATTTTATAATATATTTTCAAAATATATAAATATAATATAAAACTATATATGTAATTATAATCACATTTACGTTAATCAGAAATATTAGATCGATTTTCTCGAGTGTTTGAAAAAGAGATTTTTGATCGCATTTGTGATTCTTTAAAGAAAACACTTGCACGTGCAAACGATCTTTGGTACGACATAGTACTGTATAATAAGAGAAAGAAATAGGAAAGAAAAAGAGAAACATCGATGGTACTTTTCTTAAAAAGAAAAA
>NW_021848439.1:626164-630315 GCF_003651465.1 Formica exsecta | reverse complement strand
AAGAGAGCAAGAGGACGCGTTCTTTGTAGCGAAGAAACGGTGAAGCAAATTTCATCGCTGTAGCTACCGTGCTATCATCTAGATTAGAGTTTTAGGCGACGTAGAAGCGCGAGAATTGTCGCGTGTATATGTACCTACACACTCACTTTGTGACACGTTGAGGAAAAATGATCGACTAATTTGTTCGGTGTGTCCATCGTTCGATCCCTTTACGACGTACGCGGAAGAAGACGAAGTCTGTACATAGTGATATGATAACGCCGAGGTACACACACAGCTCCCTCCCAATTGTTGTATCATAATAATAATATTAATAATAATAATAATAATAAAATAATAACATCAGTAATGATAATGAATGCATACGGCGCGATCGCGAAACGTCGAGCTAAAGGAATAAAGAAAAAAAGGAAGGAGAAGATGAGAAAAAGAAGCGAAACACTCTATCTAACGAAACGTGATTATTATCCACGAATACACGCTCTGTTAATGCGATTAATTAAAAAAAAAAAACAAAGTAACTGAAAATTAATTATAGCGAGCGAAAGCATACCACGCCTACAGTAAAAACTACAGATGTAGCATACACGATAATATTATTATCAAAACAGTTCAATGTAAATTGTTATTTTTGTTGAAATAAAAATCACCTCCGTTATAATAACGAGCATTCTCTCGCTTACTATATCTCATTTCTCTCGAAAAATAGAATACGAACTCGAGCGATTTTGCAAAAACTACAAATCTATTTAGCAAATAAAAAAACCAGATATAAACGCGCAAGTAATTAATTAAAAAGCAAAATTAACATTATAAAATAACTTTTTTTAATGATTATACAATTGTGAGTTTATATATTTGGAAATGGTTACTTTATTTCTTAATAATTGAAACAAGATGCCGTTTCTTTCTATGGTATAAGATAAAATTTACGAATAATAGTTTTGTCGCTTTTTAGACGAAAACTGACTATAATTATCAGATTGATTTCTCTTTATCACTTTATTTCGTTTTTATATAAAGCGCATACAAAATATATATACGTTATGAATATTGTCGCTTCGTTGAACAATAATGCAAACATTTCCATTGAAATTTCTATTATGCAAAATATAATAATTTATGTATATAAACTTATATTTAACTTACATACAAAAAGGGAAATATTTGCGTACTTCGTGATAAAAATTCACTCTCGTCTTATCCATTAAAATTACGAAGCATTGTACAATGAAGAGTATAAGTTAACAAGGCACTTATATGTGAAAAAAGATATAAGTGCATTGCAATATATATATAGATGAGAAGCAGATATAACTTTATAAAATACTATCTACCTAAAACTGTATCTATTTAACAAAACCAATTTGTTCATAGGAATCTCGTCATCAACATTATAATTGAGTTAATACTGTGATATCTATAAGTGATATCTATACAGTAAGAAACAAGGATACAATCAAATGATCAGGTAAGTTAAATCATGCTCTATTGAAATTTTAATAGCAATAATAGCTGTCTTCCGATTGCTTCAATTATATATAAGTTAAAATACTTATATAGACTTTATATTTTTTTAACTTTCAAGCATATTTTAGATCTATATAATAGCTGTCTTATTTATCACTTTCCGAATTAATAGCATTCTCTCCACTTAACAAAAAATAGAGGACTATCAATCATGTAAATTATACATGTATATTGCGTGTCCCATTTTAAACAATCTTTCTTTCCTCCACAAAAAAAAAGAAAAGAGAGGGTGATTATTTAAAATGGAACACCCAGTATATGAAAATTCGAATGTGTGTGTGTACAAATATTCCCCTATAAATATATATACAATATATATCATTGGAATTATATATTATAATTGGCAGCTCTTTTTGTATCTGCGCATTATCCGTTGTATCGAGCTACTAACAATAAGAGATAAATAAAATAAGATTATTTCTAGTTAATGTTTTCCACATACCCCGAGATATTCGTAAATAATTTATTCTTTGTTCTCAAATGGATGGATGAATCAGATTAATATTCGTATCTCTTATCAGTCAGTACATAGTTTTTACATTGACCATTTGTGGCATTATAGTGCATAGTTTGAACACAAAAATTTACTCTCTTTTTTCAGCTTCATATTCAAATTAGTAATTGTTTAATAAATTAATATATCTACTTTTATCTCCAAACCGGATATATTAAATAAACCGGATGCATATAATTACAATAATATTTATAAATCTCTTTCCAAAAATGTTTCCTTCCACATGTTTCTGTATCTACAATCATATAGTTACAATCTGTACAAATATTTAATAGAATTATTGCCATGCATTTATAAAGAATGAAATTGTTTACATTACTATTGGAATACACATTGTTTTGTATTGCATTTTATTTTCAAACGATTATTAATGTCACAGCAATATCTGTGTGTTTATCTAAAAACAAATTTAACATTGCATTTAAAAATATTGTCCTTTTTTAGTACAATGTATATATCTTATGAATAGACATATCTATATTTTTAAATCGGAGTATATGCGAATTATGAATTATACATATCTTTTTTTACTTAACAAGCTCGAAAAAGGAATTTTTTTATAAGACATCTTCAAGTTTGATAAGAAAGTATTAATAATTTCTCAAGAAATATACATATATTCTATTATTTGCCAATTCAACACTGTAATTTGTGCAGATTGTTTAATATTGAACGAATAATTGAAGATACACAATGTGTGCTTATATGATACGTAAAATATTGAAAGATTAATTGACATTTTATGTGCACAATAATTATCATAATATATTGATAGAGGTAGTTTTCCTTCATGCATTTTCCAACAATGAGACAATAGTTTTAAAATAGAAATATTATTAATATTCCATGCCTAGCTGCGATATGATCATTCAATTCCTAAAACTTGTGAATACTTGTATACACATTTATTCTTGTTGCTAACATACGTGTAGCAAAAGTATCACAGAATACGATGCTTTACTATTTGTTCTCGAAAACATGTACTTACAAAAATACTGCATTGTTTAATATTAATTATATATATGGGCGTATAAATATAGCAATTAATATAGGATTGCGAATCCAAGTCTCATCTCTTCGTGTACGCGATAACATTCGTATGAAAATATACTACACACTTTTTATCCTAAATTTTTACATTATTTTACATTAATATCCTTAATATTAATGTAAAATAATATAGCATAAGAGTATAATTTATATTAACTAATATATTAATAAAGATATATATAATGAATTTGTGTGTGATGTATATACATACAATAGGCAAGGCAGGTTCTGTCTCCATCTACTCTTTTTCAGTAATAATACATTCGATCGTCCTATAGATATCTGCGTTGAACATAAGTGACTCGAACGCGATAAAAATACCGATACTTGAAATATCATCATTCATAATATGAGGTATATAATATGTTCCACAGAATAGCTGCGGTCATGAGACCCGTAAAGGTGAACATGCTGGCCCACCAAATGACTTTCTCCCAAGTTTGTACTTCGAGATTTCGGAGAATGTTTATGCCGACTAGAAGTCCCGCTATAGCGCCGGCCAAATGGGCCACATAGCCGACCTGGTCGTTAGTGTCAAGGACATAACGATTGTATACGGCCTGACCGACGTCGACGCTCGTGACAACGAGGAATACTAATAGCTGCAGGACGGCAAATTCCATTTGTGACCAATTCATTATGATAGTCGCCACGTGAGCGGTGATCAATGCGTACACACCGCCCGATGCACCGGCCAAGTAAACCGTCGGATCCGAGACGGATGTACCGAGTGAGCCGGCCGCTACTCCGGCTATGTATATTATCAGTACTCTCCACCATTTGTGTACCATCTCCAGTGGAATACCCAACATAATTTGTACCAGTAGGTTAACGACCAAATGAAAGATTCTATGGAATATAAAAGATAGAGATTTAGAAATACATTTAAAAAAAGAAAATAAATAAATAAATATATAAATAAACTTTTGCGACTAAAGCGGGGACTTATATATTACAACTCGATGAAGGACTGACGTTTTGAAGATTAAAACCGTGATACGGTATCGCTAATCCGCTCGAAGGATCATCGAAGACCGACTATTTTTTTACATTTATG
>NW_021848439.1:611334-625928 GCF_003651465.1 Formica exsecta | reverse complement strand
AATTTAATTAATTATTTCTAATATATTTCTGCAAAGAAATTGTGTAAGCTGTAAATTATATTGATTAAGATATACACGTACCCAACATGCACAAACATATATGTTAGATACCGCCAGGCTTGGAACCTCTTGTGTGGATTATAAATAAATAATGTAGCTGCCGGGCCTTCTACAGAAAGAGATTTGTGCTTAATCACATCATATATGAACAAAATGATTTCTATTATCGATATGATTATCATTGCTATGGCCGGCGGTCGACAGCTGTACTCATCTTCGTACAGCCCATCCGGATAATCGCTAGAGTACAGAGAAGATTCCGTTATTGTACTTGTTTGTTGTTGTAGGCGTTGTAGATCGGTAATACGTGAAGAGCGGCCTCTTTTACTACTAAGCATGGCAGCCTGGGAAGAATCGCCGAAGCTCGAAGGAGAAGGAGGAGGTGGTGGTGTGTGCATTACAATACTGATTTGTCGCTGAGGATAATACCTCGAACCCACGGAAGTTTGCCTCATTGTGCGAGTTGGTCGTTGAGGTATCATAGAATGGACGTATCGTTGCACGAGGTTTCCGAATATACCTTGCATGTCTTTTCTGTGGATCTAGAATAATAAGAGAAACGATTGCGATGAGCCATTGACAATTTTTTGTAATATCAATATGTATTTCTTGTTATCACGAAAATGGAAAAAAAGATTCGATTTCCAGTATGTAGCAATTTTTAGAAAAATCTGAAATAAACTCTGACCAACCATTGCTATGAATTCTGGATATTCCAAGTAACCAGAATCATCCAGATCCGCCTTACGCATTATTGTGCGAATCACCCCAGTAGGAATATCGTTACAAAATTCTGGACCACATACCATCGCTTTTAGCTCTTGTAGCGATATTTTCCCATCTCCATCAAGATCATACTTTTCAAAAATATTTTTCCAATGCTGTAGAAAACAAGAAAAAATAATTTAATAATATATTAATATTTTTGTATAAATATAACTATTTAACACAAATATATTAGTATTTTTATAATTTGTCTTAGGTTGTGACCAAATGTTATCAATACTATAGGAATGATAGTTTTTTTTACAAATGACTCATACACATAAACTTGCTCATACATATGAATCATTTGAAAGTAAAACTTTATATATATAAGCTGATATACAAGTAGTTTAGAAAAGAATGAAATCTTGCGATATAATATATAATAAACATGTTATAATACAGTAATTAATCAAAAAATGAATATCTTATACATTTTTTTAAAAGATAATTTTAAAAGATGTGAAAAAAGTCAAAAGTGCTAACAAAACATTACATTTATATTATTGATGTACTTGATATATAAACAGTATACAAAACATTACTTACGGCTTCATTATACTGCAGCGGGATGGTCACTGCAGTCTCGCCCTCTCGATTAGTCGACATTTTTATCAATTTGAAACCTCTGAAATGTAAACATTACTTGCGTTAATACCTGGATATTCCACATCTTCAATAATCGAGCACATATTTATAGTATCCTAATTCCATATGAACCAACGCAGTAGATTTTTCACTCTCCCTGCCAAAGTTCTGTATAGTCTCTTGCTGTCCACTATTTACTTACTAATGATTATGAAGGATCTATGTATGTATATATATATATATACATAGAAGGAGTCTTTAATGAGAATAGATACCGAGAGACTGAAGATACTCCTAATTCCGGTCGAGACGCACCTAAAAGATCGAGAATTCCGCGAGACGAACTCGCGCGTTAACAGAGGAACACGTTTTACCTGACAAACCGGACACAGGCGGCCCTCGTTTCGCACGAGGATAAGGCGTGACTTGGCTCACCTGTGTGTACCGTCTCTCGTGAGTAGCCGATTCTACTCAACTCCACATTACATAGGTCGCGATACCTCACACACATACACACACGCACACCACGTCATTAAAACTCGTGTACTACATATTGAACGGTCATTCGGTCCCCGATAACGCCGGCGGCGATGACACATTTCCCCTTATCTCGAGCAAATACGCGCGCCACGGACAATCGATAAAGCCGATCTGTTCACCACGTTGCTTCCGCCGACGAGTGCCGCCTGTCACACGATGTATATATCATGGTATGCGCGCCAATATTCAGTCAAATTCTATGTATATATAGATGACGTTTCCTCTATAATGACGTATCCTAACCTTCAAGCTGTTGTTAATCTTGGCAGATTGTACCAAATTCTCTATGCACTGAGGAACTTGAACTTATCGAGATTGACTTTTGAAAGCTTGAAAGAGAGAGAGAGAGAGAGAGAAAGAGAGAGAGTGAGAGAGGATAAGGTATATAGGAAGCAGGAAGAGAGTGCGCGCCATCAGCGACGTGTCACTGACCTCTCACCGCGTCTCTCCGAGAGTCTCTTTCTCTCCCAGTGACAGATCGAATTTTCCGCGTTCGATTTATGCTCGCAGATTTAACGGCTCGAGTGTTTTAACGAGCGTAACGGGACTCGAAACGACCGGATCTTCTCTCGCAGGGAAACGCGATAAATACACTCTCGCGTATATATAGGCTTTACAAAGATACGAAAAAATCATCAGTTAGAAAGTATGTACTACGAAAAAGTTAATTAGCCTCTTTGACAGTTCCTTGACCTTTTCTTTGACAATCGTCTCCCCCCCCACTCATCTCCCCCCGAACCCCGGTTCCGATTGATAAGACAATGGATTCCGGAGATCGGGTGTCCTCTCTTCAGATAGCTTCTTTTCTGTTTTTTCTTTTTTTTTTTTTTTTAGCTGAATCGTTTCGCGTAACTGTACTCTTCTTTTGAAAGATACGCGTTGTTGCGCGGTTGGAGTTACTCCCATTCACGCTACTCACGTGCGTCTAGCACGTCTGGAAGGGATTTTGCGCGCTATTTCGAGATTATACGCTCATTACAAGGAGTTCCATTGTAATTATTATACATTTATATAATATATAATAATAAAATAATATAATATATTATATGTATGACACCCTATAATAGATAAAATGGGGCCTGAGAATTTTCTGTTTTATTCGGATAACTTCTTTTTCACAGGTACAGGATGTATTCGAGACAATTCAAGGTTTTACAACGCACACACACACATACATGTCAATATTATTACGCCGCTAATACCAAGAATACTCTCGTCTAATATATCGAGACATGACATTCATCATTTCTTAGCTTGGCGCATTACACATAGTGACTCATCGGAAATTCGCTAATGATGCTACAAAGAGGAGGAAAAGAAACTCTTTGCAAACATGTAAAGTAGGAAAAATATATGCCTATGTCACGATTACATATTGTTTATATGATATGAATTTTACGCGCGGTACGCAATATAATTAATTTTTATTTTTTCTGCATATAATTAATTTTTCAATAGAAAACCGAGAAAAATTGTATCTATTTTTTTCCTTGCGACGACTGCGAAGAATACCTCGAATTTGATTTCACATATGTCAGCGACGTCAGAGGTTGCCTAGCGACGAACGAGTCAACAAACGAATCATTTTGGATCATTGATAATCGGAGAACTGTGGCTCAGCGTTTTGCAACAACAATTGAATCGTCTCATTAATATTACGTGATAATTTAAAAATGTCCTGCAAAGTGGAAAAAATGAAGATAGCTGCGAGTTACAAAGTGAACGAACCGATACATAATTTGAAGATAAGGTGGCGTATCGTCTAGTTCTTTTTTATATCAACTCGACACATGAAAATTAAAATTAGTACTAACACAAGTTTGAGAGCCAAATTCGACTTTATGTGTTGAGAGAAAAAAATTTCGTTTTTACGTTAAATTACTTTTTACTTTATATTACAGTTGTACTGTATATACGTGAAATATACAGGGTGTTTCAAAGTTAAACGATCAAACTTTGCCAGTTAACTTAGAGATAGAATTTAATTTAATTTAATTTAAAAAAAATTAAATATATGAAGCTGTTAAAAAACGATGTGTATATTGACGGAAAAATCGGATCGCAGAATTGTCAATTCTTTATATTCTATATGTGTAGAGTTGATAATTCTTCTTTCTATTTGAATCCTTAAATTTAAAAAAAAATTTTTGTATTTCAGAAATATCTGCATATCTGATAATATTAAACCGGTATGAGACTCTTCCGAAGGCGTGAAGGTTACGAAGAAGTAGCATATTTATGTGATGCATTAATTTTCCGTTTATCTTTTGCGATGTATCAACTTCTTCGTTCATCCATTAGACCCGTGTATCTATGAATACGTTTATATAATCAATCAAAATGCAAGGTCTCGTTGTTTTTCATTTAACTTTATCGCATTTTTATACGTACATCATTAAACGATCCTTAATTTTCTTGGAGTAATAAATACTGGATTAAACAATCTTTACACATTGTAGATAATTCCGCATTCCAGACTCCGCGAAGATTAAAGACGCGAAGGTTAAAATCGAAGGACAAGTTTGCTTGTGTCGATGTACGTGAAAACTTAAAATTACCGATGTCGAGATCATTATATAACTATGTAATATCACGCGTATTACCTTTCTTTTTTGTCATCGTATTGCCGCTTGACATTTGCAATCGTAATTACGAATATCTTTTGTTTCAAGATAATTAGATTCTTTGTTTCTTTCTTTTTTTTTTTTATGAATTGACTTGTTATACTTTTCAGCAGAATATTGCGAGGAATCTCATGTGTTGTATTTTTTTATATTGTCATCTTCATAATAGACAATGATAGGAAGTTTCAACGTTTTGTAGAAAATTTAAGTATTGTGAAATATTTTTTTATAATTTAAATATATATTCAAGAAAAATATTTATATCTGTCGCGCATTAATCTCTTTTATTGTACCGAGAAAATTTTGAAAGTTTTTTTATACATAAAAATTAAATGAAGCTATTGGCAGGACTTAACGCGCACTCAATTTTTTCCATAATTAATTCACACATATATGGGAGGAAAAAAGCAAAGATGGAATAGAGCGGTATTAAATTTTTCGTGTTTTCGCGGAATCGGGAAACGATGAATTCCGGACACACATCTGTGGCCGCGGATCACCTTTTCCGATTTACACCAGATATCATTTCATCAGCGTTCGTTTGTTGTTTCAGAGTGCGAGTCGCTCAGCAGAGATCTCCGTTGGCCGAGCTGTTGGCCGAGGAATCCAAGGGCGGCGAGACCAGAGATTCTAATTTCTTGGAGGAGGAGGACCGTATTTTTAACTGGCAGGAGAAAGTGTTCGGTCCATTCGAGATAGATTTCTATGCGGATGAGAAGAATTGTCTGACCGATTGTCAGCGGGAGTATCACCGGCGTATCAACGATGAGCAGCTAAAGGGTGCCCGATTATACTCTTACACAGAGAACGACTCTTACTATATCGATGACGATCTTTTGACAACACCTTACAGGTAGGGATTAGATTTGTGTGACTTTTTTGGATAATTTATTGGTATACAGAGATAATTTTTATTCAATTGTAACAAATTTTTAAAAATTATTTTACGCTTATTATAACGTAAAACTTGTAGAACTATAAAACTAATTTATCCATTATTTTCTATTATCTAAATTACCTCTTTACATTATTCGAATAATCTGGCATTTTTTTATCGGCTAGGTAATTTGAATAGCTTAATTCAACTCACAGCTTACATGAACTTTTATTTATTGATAAAACATACTTTATATATTTTTCGACTTTTATTTATTTCTAATTATTTTCTTTAAAAAAAAAAAAGAAACTTTGTATGCCCGTAAATAAAAAGTTAATGCTAATCTATTCAAATAGTTCCTCCATATTTCCTATAAAACTAAACTTTATCTTCTCAAAATTTTTTGTATATAGGGTTAAGAAATAGGAAAAAATAATCTTTAACAATTCTGTTTGATTCTTACAGATCATATTTGTCGAAGAAGAATCAAACCGCGCTGCCGGCCATGCAGAATCGTAAGCCCTTCCGGGAGCGATACAATAAAAGAGTGCTAGACGACAGATCCATAAAAGCCAGAATCCGATCGAGCCATTATCTCTATACCGAACGTATTAGCATGCACGTGATGGCTGATCTGTCTCACAGAGACGAGCCTGTGATCAGCGGATCGGCGGACTCGGAGACGCTTCTCTGCTCCGTGACTTATGACAAGGCACGCAAACAGCTAACGATTAATCCCGATTTCACGATCGACGACGAACGCGAGCGGCACTACAGTGTCACCAACGGCCACGGCGTCAAGTTCAATTATCGGATCGAGCACGTTTCCGCGGGACCGACGTTGACGGAATTGCAGGAGCAACGCGAAGCTATGCGGCGTGTAAGTATGCGGCTATTTACGACGGACGATTTTCCGCGGCATTCCAAGCTTCCGCGTCACCGTGGCCATCGCATCAAAAAGATCAAATCTTTTCATGGAAAACTCAATCTCGACATTCCCGAGCGACATCCGTTTATGCGGCGCGGTTACATTTATACCCGGCAATTCTTTCCTCCGATTCTGACTCATTTCTTTCTGACTCTTTTTTGTGTATGATATATTACTATATTTACGATAATATTAATTATAATGGTATAATATTAATGGTAATAGAGTACAATATTCGCTTGCACACAATATATATAAAGCAAATAGTAAGGGACAAATAGAAAAATAGAAATTAAGGCCTTTTACATTTTTTTTCTGCAAAATTATCAATTGTATTTAATTTGTTATATCATATGATTTTTTAATTTGACTTTTTAATTATTATAATATATTATATGTTAACCTACGAGAGAGATCAATGCGTATACACATTTACAATCTCTGTGAAAATAATATTGTTTAATAGTAAATTGCTATACTGAAATTAGAAGTTTGTCCGTCATCGTTACTCCGCGAAAAATGAATGTGCAATAAGACACACATGATGCAATTATATGGGAATTCGCAACGATGACGATTGCGGATTATTTGCACAAACGATATTTATACAGTTAAAAATCTTTTGTCACAAACTCCTCTTTCTCTCTCTCTCTTATTAATTGTATCTTTAAATATACGCACAGAAATAAAAAAATTATATTAAATGTATTAATATTTATGGAAGTCATTAATATTTATCTTGGCATGATATTTCTGAAGGAAATAGTATATAGTAATTAACCAAAATTAATTAGTAATTTTAATAGATCACACATAAAAAGAAATGTAATTAAAATAGCACATGATTTACTTAAAAAATTTGAATACACTCGTCGAATTTTCTTGATGAAACAGTCCTCGATTATGCGGTAATGTTCGGTCAGATATGAATAAACGACGACATGGCACGTGGAGAACGTTGTTTATCGAATTGAAGACGATGAAGCAATTTAACATACACATTTATCCACTCACTTGTGAGCGAGCTCAATTACTGTTAATTCAGTTCGAGAGTTGCGAAAAATCACAGCGAGTTCGTCGCAATGGGGACAATTCTTACCGTTTGTTTTCAATATCAAAAAAATGATGAGAAAAATTTCATGTTTGTTTATACGATTAGGCGAGTACATGATCGAAAACTTCGTTAATCAGAAAAAAAGGATACATACCCCACGTAGGAAACTTCCGACATTTGTCGCATCGCTCTCTGCTGAAAGAACATGATTGTCGTGCCGAATTATTATTGTAGAAATTATCCTCGTCCAGAAATTATGACATCTTCGAAAAGATCCATCCGTTCCATCCCTCTTCTGATCGTTCAAGACACACCCAAACGATTTTTGCGGCCCATCGATTTCATTGTACTTTCGCGCATGATAAATAATTAATGAAGGAACTGTTATCGAAAATTAGCTGCTCGGGATATATTGATGTAACAATCACGTCAAGTGTATCACGATCCGCGCACGTATATTCATAAAATCAAGTTGACTATCGCACTACCCACGATCAACTGAATCCATGGTTCTCTGAATGTCTTCTTGAACACTCTCTGCCATGAGGTTGTATGTTAGTGCTATCAGCCTATACGTGTGTATATATAGTTTACAGTGTAGTCACTGTGCACAGTGGGGTAGGAGTATATCTGCAAACACAGAAGCAGCTTTCACACACTATCCTACGCTAAATAGAGGATTAATCTACGTTTGCACATCGCTGCATCACTGCAAAGTGACGGGATCGGATGAGTGAATTTTATTTTGCGCGATATAATAAAAATATATACACAGATCATATTAGAATTGGCTTGAAACGTTGTCTTATAATTTGAGCATTTGCTCGTTCAGCAATTTTTCGTTAACAAAAGCGATTTCTCTTACTGTGAAGGAGTTCTCTACTTATATATATCTTTCAAAATAATCAAATATGGAAAGAAATATTTTTGACATTAAACATATTTTGCGATATAAACGTGTGCAGTTAAAAATTATCAAGCTGAATAGATTAATTATAAATTATTTAAATATTAATTATTAATTAATTAAAAATTAATATTTTTCTTATTGCAGGAAGTACAACAAGAGGTTGCTTATAAAGAAGCAGAGTTATACAAGGAACTGCAATTGCCACCGGCGAATTTATCTACTCTATTTTTAAACTTAGATATTGTGTCAGCTCATGGTTTCTCCTATGATGGATTGTTTATTACCTATTTTATCGATTTGCCGCAACATTGGACTACAAAACAGAAAGAGAGATTATTCGGAAGAACGCAGAGGTGTCTTTTAGAAAATAAATCGGCGCATTTTAGTTATTGTACTGATATATCCTTGCATTATCCATCAAATGAATCTCAACAATTAAGTGGTGATACACACATCGGCAATACTTTGGCCCCTCGTTTATTATTTTCCGTGGCGTCTTTGGATAGTTGGACCAGGTAAAAATCAAAGCTTTATTTGTTGATATTAAATAAAAATTAATATTTTTATTTAACTTGATAATTTTACGTTACTTTTTATATCTATTTTTTTTATTTTTTAGATGAAATTGTTAGTTCAAAGAAAAATTAATCAATCTTAATGTATAGGTATCGAATAGAGGGATACGCGGCGTTACCAATACCAATGACACCTGGTACATATAAATTTACAGTCCCTACATGGCGTGCAAAAGGCAATATCATCGATGCGTTGAGACGTTTTTTCATTGGTGGTTCTTACGAGCTCGAAGATATTACATATTGCAGTATTCCAATAGTGCATGAGGGTAAAGTTTTAGACAAATCAAATTTAAGGATTATATCAAGTGGAGATATTGAAATTAATATGAATATTATAATTCAAAATGGTACACACATGAAACATTTTAATTATGAAATCGATAATTCCGATAGAGTAAACACCGATGCACTTATGAATAATGTTGAAAATGTTCTTGAACAATTTAAAGCGGCTAAGGAACGCATGATACGAATAAGAACGATTAGTTCTTAGATGTAAATTACTCCAAATAATGATAATTAAAAAGACTGATTAAAATAAAGTTTATAAATAAAATGTAAATCTCTTTGTGTATGGGAGAGATATAAAAAATAATTAAGTTAGAAATTTATTTTTTATTATGTATATATGTAATATGTTTTATATATAATATTCAATAACATATATATTGTATAGTTAACTTTTGGACAATGGATGACGAGATGACAGTTCGTAAATGACACATGAAAAATGCCAGACAAATTTTTACTCATAGTAAAATGTCTTTTGTCATGTATATTATATATACATATATGTATATATATGCATCTATGTATGGTCTATGTATAAGTATGTACGTGTCCCAGAATAAATTTTTATATTCTATTTTATACTATATTTTTTTATTGCATTATATTTAAAAGTTTAAATTTATTCGCGAACCGCAAAATACTTATACTGATTGGTAAATTACATTGTTTAATTATCGATTGTTGATAATTTGTTGACTACCAATAATATAAAACTGTAAAATTTAAATTCGTGCTACTCCTTTAATAATTATATTCGCCCGATACTTTTCGTCATTTAAGAAAGCACAAATTTAAAATTTAGATATTTTTGGAATCGCGTACCTCTTTGCTGATTATGATATAATGCTGATCTTTTAATACTTAATTAATTATTGAACTAATTCTCTTTTAATGAAAAAATTTTAATAAGAAATATATAAATTTGTTTTTAATTAAAAAAAACTTTTACTGCACTGAAATACGTACAAAGATTTAAAACAAAATCTGATTTTAAAATCTTTTTACACATGCACATATGATGAGTTGATGAGATCTAAATAGCGTCTGCTAGCGTTCGCACTACTGCGCATGCGCGGGATTTGTTCCTCCGTCCTCCGTCTCGTAACTCGTAACGCTGCAACGACCGAGAACCGGGAAGGATGTTAAAATAATTTAAAGCACAAAATATATAATAACAAAACAAAATAAAACTTTCGCGCCCACAGCATAACCTTGTTATTACTGCAGATAGATACGTCGTTGCTAATGGTTGTCATGGCCGCGCATGCGCGAAAAAACCCGGCCCATCTCACAACACTGCCGGGAACTCCGTTCCGCACTGACATGACAACACACAAATAATTGTTATTATTGACAGACCGATAATATGTGAACTGAAATTTTTTGCGGCGCGTTTCCGTGCGTATTTTCGAGAACACGCTTGGCGGGTGTAAATACTTTACGGGCGACTTAAGCCCGTCGAAAAAACGCGGAATTTCGCGCGAGCTTCATTCAGCAAAGGCGAGATTTTTTCCGTCAAACTTGCCGTCACACGCGAGAATATAGGTTATGTGAGCTGCCGAGTTGAGTGAGTGAGCGAGCAAGCTCGTCGCACATCCTTGCCCGTTTGTGGTGAGCTTCCCCGCGCGCGATGGGCCAGGGTACGGAAACGTGCGCCGACCGACCCACGGAGGTTAGCGTCATCAGATTCGTCTCACGGAATCGTACTATTGAGGAGATCGCGCCGAAAAAGGTGAAGTTCACGGGGAAGAAGCCATTGGTCGCGTGGGGTTGATGACCCCTAAGCCAAAACAAATAGTATAATAAACTGAAACGGGTGTAAAAACACAAAGTTTTACTTGATAAGTTTTGCTTTGTCTCACTCTTTAGCGTAAATTCAATAGACATTCTCAAAATTCATTAGACACGCTCGCAATAATGTGTAAAGCAATAATTAACTTTATTTCTTTGTATATATTGTGTGTTTTACTAAGAACATATATATATAAATCAAAATTAATCAAAATACCTGGGCTGTGTTCCGATATTCATTGCCAATACTAAAAACCTATGAGAGTTTTTTTACAAAATTTAGTAGATATCCTATATAATCTATCAAATATTAGATTTTTTAGAATCCCAGTTTGTTCAAACCTCAATGCTGAAAAGCATGGAAATAATTTCTATATTTATTAATAATGTAAATCATGTAATAAATGCACAGAATATATTTTGTAATATTTAGATCAGCATTTGTCAAAATTGTAATGTATTATATTCTTGTTACATACATTTATGAAGAGAAATCTTACTAACATTAAAATTATTTTCCGATACATAGGAAGTATATACCTGTAAACAACAAGGTTGCGGTAAGATATTCACCAATCAAGATGAATATAAGACACATGAAGTGCTGGAAGCTTTAAAGATTCGATTTATGTGAGTTTGAAATAAAATTTATTATTTGTATTGAATGGACAAAAAAGTAATATAGATATTTACAGATTTGTTAATTAAAAATTGTAATTAAATCATTGTAATTAAGATTCTATCATGAATCATTTCATTTAATAATATTTAATTTAGAATCTCTTTTGGGATTAAAGTTTCTCTAATATCTATCTGTAAACTTTTTATAGTTGTCGTGAGCCAGGTTGCGGAGAAGAATTATCAGATCCAGGTAGCATGTGGCGACATTATCAAGAATGGCACAACAATGAAACAAATGTTTTCGCATGTCCATACACTAATTGTGGATCTTTGCACACTACTAGTAGTAATCTCGAGGAACATATTGAGAGTTGTCATAGACAGCCACCTACACTGCCAATGGAGCCTGAGATAATTTGTTTTGAAGGCCCCGAGAATGTGATAGACGAAGAAGGCATGCAAAAGACTGACGAAGGATGTTACGAAAAACTGCCAAGCGAAAACTTTACCTTAAAGGAAGAATATGGAAGTAACGAAGAAAGTTGTCACATTAGAGACGAGACTAAACTTCAAACAAAGAACGACTTTTGTCACGAGCAGAATAAGATCGCAGCTCTTACAAATAGCGAAGATTATTCGAATAATGAGCCTTTGAATGGTATTAATAAGTTCTCTAAAAGTGAGGACCTACTTATAATTAAGGATAATTTCTTACGAAAATACGATACCGTCACACCAAAGTGCGAGGAAATTCTCCAAGTGGAATGCACGCAAGACAAGAATAATGTCGTTTATATAAACGGTGACATAACTATCACAAAAAATATGAAAACGGAAGTGTGCAATTTAAATTTACGAAATCAAGAGCATAGAATAGATTTGGGAAACTTGGAGCGAGTTTTTCGGAATGGTCTCGAACGTGAGAACTCGAAGATCGAGGACAGCTCGATAGAAACAAACAGCAATTGTTCGGATGACGAGGAATACACTCCGAAGAAACAACGCATGTCTAGGTACAAACAGGAAACATATAAATGTGACGTCAACGGTTGCGGGAAGAAGTACAAATACATATCGCACTATCGTCATCATCAAGACAGTCATAAATTAGTTACGAATACAATTAGTTCCAATACTGGTAAGCAAGTGTCGAAGGTAAAACAAGGAAAGGCATCCACTGTCAGCTTCTTCATGTAAGTACAATTATATTTCTCATTGGTATAAATAAGTGGTTAAATCCGCTGCAGCAATATGCACCTGTAATAACAAGACTTTTGACTCTCTTTCTGTACTGATTTTTACTATTTTATATTATGTCATTTTTATGTAACTTATATTCCCTTTATATAAAATTATATATATATACATATAAAATTATATATATATAATTATATATATATATATGTAGTTATATATATTATACTATAATAGATATATCCTAATGACGTAAGTATTGTATAGCATTTTTATTTGTATGTCTGTACGTTTAAAAATAAAGTGCAATATTAGACAAATATAAAAAAAAATATCTTACCAAATGATACATTGACTTATATATGTACATTGAGAATTATCTTTGAAAACGCTTTTTTAATATTTGTTATGAGATAGCCAACACGACATATATATATATATATATATTTTTTTTTTTATATAAATAAAATCAGAGCCAGAATTAGAAAAAGATATATTTTTAATTGAATCTTTATCTCTTTTTACACATTATATCATCTGAACTGAAAACAATTCTCATTAGATATTTAGCAATAAAAGTAAATTATTTCTTTTTTTTTTCAAATTCGTGAAACATTGAAAATCAATGTTTTTGACCATAATAGTATTATAAGATGTTTATCATTTTTTACCGCGTTTTATAAGAGGATTTATTATATATTATAATTATCATTAATAATCTAATACCACATACCTTGTCGATTTCTACGGCTTCAGCGAGACGACGCAAGATTGAATTTGGCGGTCGAATGGCGTCCCGGAAATTCGCAGGCGTAGATTGCGCGATCTCCAGTGCACTTCGCTGGTTCGTCCATCCGTCCGTTTCGTCGTCGATCGCAGCGATCGTAGCGCAGCGCGATTCGCTCATACAAGCGGATACGTATAAAATGGCGAAGTATAGTTGTTATTTACTCGCGCCGCATATAGCGAAGTGAGAACCGAGGAGCGAATTGGGGGTCTCACAGTCACAGTGCGTCATATCAAGCTTGGTCTTGCGTGCCGACGAAACAGTGTATACAGGCGATCGTGAGTATCGCTGTTGTATGTTGGTTTTTGGAATCGAAACGGTTATTCAAACGCGTGCACGAAGAGAGATCTTCGTCGCCTGTCGCCCCCCGTACAATGCCGTACGTGTCGCGTGCAAACGCGCAGAGTAACCACGTGTTCTTTCGCGATTTCGAGCTGCCGTATCGTTCCTCGCTACGAGATAACGTGTCGATACCGGCCCTCGGCGATTAATCCCCGATTAATCCACGCGGGGCGAGGTTATGAGAGTCCCCCTCGCAGCGGAAGATCCCGCGATTGATCCCTGATTTGGTCGTAAATTACCGTGTCTACTTGTCGTTCCTCCTGCGATTAGCATTCGTTTTGCGTCCTCGATGGAGATTTCGATCGATCTTAGTGACGTCGTCGCGAGGCAAGGTTGAAGCGCGGCTCTCTTTGTCCGTTGATTTTTTAGGTTATGATCAGTGCGGAATTGAAATATCGTTTCCCGTATATCGTCGTCTTCGGTCGGATTAAATTTACGCGATCGAATATACTGTTTTTTCTATTACGAGTTGCATTTTGGGACGGTATAGAATCTTGTGTTAGCTCCCACGAAGATTAGGGTTGCAGTTCTATTACGTGTTACGATTCATTGCAAACCTTTCTTTGACAAGAGTGTCTGCAGTTAATTATCTCATTTTAATTACATTTGCGATTAGTCTCTTTAGAATAAATATTAAATATATT
>NW_021848439.1:608402-611328 GCF_003651465.1 Formica exsecta | reverse complement strand
TATATAATAGTAATAATTGTGAAAAATTATTTTTCAAAATGTGAATTAGTAATATACAGACTCCTGAAATTTGTCAAAGAATAGTCCTTAATAGTTGCCTCAACAGTCAGGCATTTTGTATATAAGTACAATTTGACAATCTAAAGAAAATTTTATGGTATATACATTTATTTCCATTATAGTTATTGCTTTTTTCACATAAAAAGTTTTTTTCACAATATATCACGTTTTATCATCTAATTATTTCGTATGTATCTTCTATTGCATGCTGTTATAATTTGTAAAACGTTTGTTTATGAACAAATCAACACATTGTATAACTAGACTAAAACATATACATGATCATATTTCTATTAATTTTTTTTTTTTTTAATAATGGTACAAAGTCTTTGAAGCACATGTTGTACAAAAATTTATAATTATAATAGAACAAAATATCCAGATGAGTGCTAGAGTAATACAGGCATATTGTATATACTATGTTTCTTTGCAATTAATAGAATTTTTGTCCTTAGAATTTCTTGCGAGGGAAATTAATTTCTATAGGAGACTACTTTAAAAATTGAACAATATTTCCATTAAATGTCAAAATTTATATTTTTTATATTTTCCATTAAAGAAAGAGTTTATCTTTGAGAGACATTGAAGATCTTTATGCTTTATTTAGAAGGAAAACATGTATTACATAAAATATTTGCTTAATAAAATTAAATGCAGTCAAATTTTAGTTACAAAGCTACGAATAATAATTTTATAGATATAATTTTCTACATGATAAAGTTTGTGGTGTATTTTAAGAGTTTACCTTTACAACATTGTATTCATAACATCTTACACATTGCCGAGTATACACTATTAGATTTACGTTTAAAATTCCATTTTTTATTTTCATTATTTTTTGAATAATTTTAGTTTTGTTTACTACTCTTGTGAACAAATATTAGAAATTATATTATATTTAAAATGATACGCGAAATATATATAATCGCGAAAATCAAACGTAATTCGTAATTATTTTCCGTAGGTTTTACTGCACAAATTCTAGCAGACATGATATTGACGGATTGGTCTAACTCACTATTAACGACAATCTAATCTTGATCTTTATTAAATGAGAAAAGATCATAATTGCCAACGGTTAAGTGTTGAATAATATGGCACAATATTTCAATGTTGTGACAAATCCCAGTGGTACTTTTACATTTGAGGAAGTACCACCGAGACTCTGCACTGTAGGCGGGCAACGGGTTCAGTTAGTTGTTGAAGACGTTAATAACAGCGGTATTAATGGTCCACAACAGCTTGTGACTTATACCGCTGCGCCACAAAACAGGCAGGCAATATTCTCCCCGCAAACTATTAATTTAGGGAATCAAATAGCTGCAACACGATTGGAGCAAGGGTAACTCATATGGCATGCATTTTCAATTACTTTTGAATGTACTCAAATAGTGAAATAACAGTTCTGTTTCTCTCTAAGCTCTTGATATTTCACGAGAGAACTCGAGAATTTAATTAAATTTACCATTTTAAGAGAGTATAATGCTTCTCTCAGAGGAAATAAATTTGGGATCTTGATATGCGTTACTGGTTGTGAGAAATTAAAAAAAAAAAAGAAAAATTTAGTGATTCTAAAATTATAAATATTTCAATTTATAGAAATATATATCTTATAATTTTATTATACAATGGGCCATACATTTTCATTCGAACACGTTGTTTTGGTTCCTAAAATATACAATTTTATGAACATATATAAAGAACACAATTATGATTTGAATAATATTTTGCATATATTAATATTATTCAATATGAAAAAGTGACTTATATATCAGAATTAACACATATCAGGCATAACACGGAAGAGACATTGATACAATAGATATTTCTTAAAGTAGTCTTCTATTGCATTGTCTTCTGTGTATTTCATATGTTATATATATATTTATATTATATTTATATATATATATATATTATATATATATATATATTATATTTGCAAAATATATGTTAAAATATATATTAATACATAAAATATATATTAATTATTTTATAATAATATAGAAATGTATTGCTATATTTATAGGATAACACAATGCGTTATAATAATGTTTATTAAAAAATTCTGGTTATAAACATTTTTTTTTAATTTTTTATTATAAACATAGTAAAAAATAACAAATTAATTTTATTTAAAATTGTATTTGTTTAAAGTTTGAAATTTTATACTTTCACTTTTGCACTGTTTGTTAATTGTCGAATTTTTAATAAGATTTGATTACATATTTTGTTTTTGTTAAAAAAAAAAATAATGTAGAATTTATGTAAAGAGATTTCAAAGCCTCTTGTACGCGTGTGCCTCAAAGAAAATATTACCAAATTGTCACTGTAAAAGTCTGTCGATTAATATACTTATTATGGATGTATTGTGTGCCTGTATGTGTGTGTATTAATATAGTATATTGTTAAAAAATAAAAAAACGAACATCAAATTTAATCAAGTATAATGTATGTGAAAATTGAATATGTATCTATAAATGATACTGGAATAATATATTATGCGTGTAGTTTTAATTCATTTTCTTAATATGTGTGGCCTATGAGCAATCTTTTGCATCAATACATACTTTAATTTTATTATAAGTTTCTAATTTTACCATGTATATTATAAATTGCTATTTTGATTATTAATTTGTGAATAATTTTTTATCAATTTTATGAAATCACTATAATATAAAAACTATGTGTCTGAAAAGACTGATACGAATAATGTTAAAGTAATGGTAATTTAAATTATATACAAAAATGATAGAAACATATCTAATCTTTTTCTAAACAGAAAGAAATTTTTTTATCAAATGTTACTTGTGTATGAATCTTTATCAAATATTTATATAAATAATATAAAAATATAATATAATATAAA
>NW_021848439.1:585741-607584 GCF_003651465.1 Formica exsecta | reverse complement strand
TTTAACATATATATATATTTAATATATTTAACATATTAATATCTTGCATGTTTAGTTAGAATAAGATTATGATACTTGTGTGTATGATATGTGTGTGTGCGTGCGCGCGCGTGCGCGCGTGTGTGTGTTTGTGTGTGTGAAACAGTTTTATATATATAAAATATATAAAGTTTATTATTTTTTTCAGACAAAATGTTTTTATAATCAAAACAAATGATATTGCTACAACACAGACCATATTAAAATCTAATACTGTAAATGCACATGTTGTTAATGAAAATATTGTGAGCATTGCAGATAATACAGGTAAATATCAGCAAGTGTTTGTACTATAATCTATTTTATAAAAAATTAAATCTGCAAAGCTATCTTTTATTATATCTTAGTATATTGTATAAATAACAGTTAGTTACTTATACAACAATTCTTTGATATTTTGTTTTACCTATATTACGAATATAAATCTTGTTTTCCAGGTACTAAGGCAGAATGTAAAAATGAAGGACAACAAGCACAATGGGTAAAAATGCAAAATGCTGCTACAACGACAAAACAAACATTGTTGCAAGAAAAAAGTTTAACTGCCGTTATAACTAGAAATAACGTACAAAATAACATTGCATCAACAGTGAGTTCATGTATTGAAGTAATTTTTAGACAAAACTTTAATTTATTCTTTCATGCTTATCATCTAACAACTTTTAGCCACCTCTCTATATAAATTCTGGATCGTTAAGTTCTGGACAAACAGAAAAAAAACTAGTTAAATCTTATCAGAATAAAAATCAACAGTTGTCAAATAACGTACAGGCAGGTGCGGCATCTCAAACTCTAGATAGAGTAAATGCAAGAATTACAATGGAAAATCGAATGCAAAATTCTACTGTGGTAGGAAATTCCAAATCTGCGATGTCCGTCTGCAACAAAGCTGTTAATTCACTGGGACAGACTGTAACTGTAAAGCCAATTCGTGCTTCTAATCCGAATATGTCGCATCAACGGCCTGTAGCCGTAGTTCCTCCCGAGATCTCTAAAACGCCGTCGAGGGTACAACCTCCGGATATGGAGAATTTGAATGAACAAATCAAGCAAGCCAAGATCAAGCATATGCAATTACAACAGCGACAGCATGCCGAGAAATTAAGGTTTCAACAAAATAACGCACAACGACAACATCCTAACACTGCGCAGCATCCAGTTCAATGCCCGTCGAATAATCCTGCACGTCGCTTGACAACCACAAATTCTGTACAACAAAGAACGCAGCAAGTTTCAAACTCTTCGCAAAAGCAACAAATGCAACAAAAATCATCTATGGTAACGTCGTCTCCCTCCTCAGCTGAACATAATATGCACGTTAGTAGTACTAGTATGGAAGTCGATCCTCTGGAATGCGTGCAGGAGAAGATACATGCAATGCAACAGTCTTCTTCACCACAATCGGAACACGAGAATTTAAATGAGAGCGTCGCTTATCTTCAAAAGATTATTAATGATCCATCAACTGCTATAGTTCAACATCAAATTAAAGGAAATGAAGCAAAAATGTTAGTAATATTAGGTACCGGAGAACAGAGATTAATCACGTTTGAGATACCGAAAGAGGACTGCACTGTACACGACCTATTGGATCAGGTACGTGCAGTCTTGGGTCAGGTATGTCTGTATAATGTTGAAGATATGTACATTTGAAAAATAGTACAGAATGATTGATATATTGCTATGTAGTTGGAAGGAAAAAACAGGGAGATTTTAGAATATCACAAAATAATAAATATAATATTCTCACAAGATATTTTCTTTTATTTGTTTAAATGTTTTTCTTTCTTTCTTTCTTTCTTTCTTTCTCTCTCTTTCTTTCTCTCTCTTTCTTTCTCTCTCTTTCTTTCTCTCTCTTTCTTTCTCTCTCTTTCTTTCTCTCTCTTTCTTTCTCTCTCTTTCTTTCTCTCTCTTTCTTTCTCTCTCTTTCTTTCTCTCTCTTTCTTTCTCTCTCTTTCTTTCTCTCTCTTTCTTTCTCTCTCTTTCTTTCTCTCTCTTTCTTTCTCTCTCTTTCTTTCTCTCTCTTTCTTTCTCTCTCTTTCTTTCTCTCTCTTTCTTTCTCTCTCTTTCTTTCTCTCTCTTTCTTTCTCTCTCTTTCTTTCTCTCTCTTTCTTTCTCTCTCTTTCTTTCTCTCTCTTTCTTTCTCTCTCTTTCTTTCTCTCTCTTTCTTTCTCTCTCTTTCTTTCTCTCTCTTTCTTTCTCTCTCTTTCTTTCTCTCTCTTTCTTTCTCTCTCTTTCTTTCTCTCTCTTTCTTTCTCTCTCTTTCTTTCTCTCTCTTTCTTTCTCTCTCTTTCTTTCTCTCTCTTTCTTTCTCTCTCTTTCTTTCTCTCTCTTTCTTTCTCTCTCTTTCTTTCTCTCTCTTTCTTTCTCTCTCTTTCTTTCTCTCTCTTTCTTTCTCTCTCTTTCTTTCTCTCTCTTTCTTTCTCTCTCTTTCTTTCTCTCTCTTTCTTTCTCTCTCTTTCTTTCTCTCTCTTTCTTTCTCTCTCTTTCTTTCTCTCTCTTTCTTTCTCTCTCTTTCTTTCTCTCTCTTTCTTTCTCTCTCTTTCTTTCTCTCTCTTTCTTTCTCTCTCTTTCTTTCTCTCTCTTTCTTTCTCTCTCTTTCTTTCTCTCTCTTTCTTTCTCTCTCTTTCTTTCTCTCTCTTTCTTTCTCTCTCTTTCTTTCTCTCTCTTTCTTTCTCTCTCTTTCTTTCTCTCTCTTTCTTTCTTTCTCTTTCTTTCTTTCTCTCTTTCTTTCTCTCTTTCTTTCTCTCTTTCTCTCTTTCTTTCTCTCTTTCTTTCTCTCTTTCTTTCTTTCTTTCTTTCTTTCTCTCTTTCTTTCTTTCTTTCTCTCTTTCTTTCTTTCTCTCTTTCTTTCTTTCTTTCAATCACATGTTATATGTATATGTATATGAGTTAGTGTATATGTATATGGGTTTGTGTATATGTATATGGGTTTGTGTATATGTATATGGGTTTTAAAGTTATCAATGTGTGATTAAGTAATAATAAATCTGTTTATGATTATCTCATGTATTATATGAAAATTTTTTTAGATAAACATTACATTCTCTGGTAAAATAGCAGTTTCCTTGGTAGATGATCCCACACTGGGCATAAATTACATAGTAGAAGAAGGATCACTTATATCTGATAGCAATGATCATAGTGATTGTAATACTATTCAGGAAGTTGTAAGCTCCACTACAACCATTGAAAGTTTATCACAAAATACCAAGTACGATATCTTAATTGCTTCATATATTGATATTTTTATGTTCTATTACTAAAATGCTAAAATGATAATGTTTTTAGTACATCGGATGAAAACAGTAATGCATCTCTATCAGCTGAGGTAAGATCGCCAATTTATTATAAAGAAACTAGAAGAAAAAAGGATATTGGCATGAAAATTATATTATTGATTTTTTAGTTCTATTTTTACACATAAATATATTTAGAATGACAGAATTCTCCCTCTGTACATTAAAAACGAGATAGATATATATTTAGAAGTTGAAGAGAAAAAGAGGAAAGACTTAAAGTGCAAGAAGTTTAGCTACAAAGAACAAACTATTATATGAGTTTTTTCTGTGAAATACATCAAAATAAATAAGTTTTTTGAATACGATCACTCGTGTTCGATAATATGGATTATTAAAATATATCGAAAACTTTCTATTTTTGATTCGTGAATTAATAAATAGCTGTAAATCTTAGTCAACTATCGTAAGGTTTATTTTCGCTGAAAACTTATTATGACAATTGACCAAGATTTATAGCTATTTATTAATTCACGAATCAAAAATAGAAAGTTTTCGATATATTTTAATAATCCATATTATCGAACATGAGTGGTTGCATTAAAAAAAACTTATTTATATTGATCTAGTTTGCAAGCATAAAACTCATATGATTTCTCGCTCTTGACATCATATTTCAATATGGCTGCAGTGAGGACATAGGAGCCTTAAGTACTGAACTGCATGAAAACCAATACTCGATGATATTTGTATCATGGGCTGATTTTTATCATTAATTTATAAAAAAATATAATTTATGTTATGATTTATATTTATCGTAATATTTTTTATACACTATGCCAATTCCTTTACTTTAATGTTATAATGATAATAGACATTAATATAATATTTATTTAGTTGATATTTGTATGAATGATATATAATATTTTTTTTAAATACGAAGTGGAATAGATAGTATATAATGTAGCTAATAATAATCATACAATACAAATGTGATAATGTCACATTGCTGCAATTGATAAAGATTTTATAATAAATTAAGGGAGTACACCTCCCTAGTATATTATTGAAACAACGTATGCTACAAGTACGAAGTATACCGTGTTATTACTAGGAGCCTATTTTGGTCAAAGGGATGTTTGCTCTCTGTCCACACTGCGGCTACAGTTCACTCCACTTCAACCGATGTGAACGATGTAATACAAAATTAACTGAGGAAGTCAAGTCGATACCTATAGCAAAAAGGAAGGAGACTGGAATGTCTGTCGATGTAAGGATAATGACTGCGGTGCCAGAAGACCGATATTATACTTATTAATGCAATGTTTATCTGTTTTAATGATCGATTGTGTGACTGATCAACGATTAACAAATTTAGATTATTTAAGATATTTGTGTATTAACATTTCTTGATGTAACAAGATGTAAGCGCTCTTATTTCAGCATATGTTATTAAGAAGTGTTTCATGAGATTTAGAAAGAAGAGTTAGTTTTAGAATTAAAACATTCTGTATTATTGCCATATCATTACAGGTCATATTGACAGCAGTTTACAACAATCACCTTAATATATCATATATTTCTATTTCTGTATATAATTTCTTTCATCAGTATTTTTCATGTCATTTGTAATTATATATTACAATTGTATCTCTTTACAGATGTTCTATAAGAAAAATAATGAACGAAATGCCATAAAAACAGAGAAAATGGATCAAGATGGTCCTGTATCCAAACGACCCAGAGGAAAGAGTAGAACTAAACCAAAGCCTATTCATAAAGAGCCAGGTACGAGAATGTATTTAATGTACAAAATATATGCATAACCTTAATGTTTATTTTAATTATTAATGTTTATGTTAATTATTAATTTTTAGAATGTTTGACAATATCGTCTGACGAAGAAGAGGAGGGTAGGATTAAAAAGATTGAAAGTGTTAATAATAATACACCATTAAGCAATGCAAGTAACGCTTTTAACGAAGATATGGACACCATTCTGGAAAAAGAACCAATAATTACAAACACTGCTATTTTTAATTCATATAATGATTATCTGGCGAATATTGAAGCAAGCAGTGAAGGTAAATGTTTTATTAAAAAAGTATATATAATTGAACAATTAAAATATTGACTGATTCCATAAAGATACAGGTATAACAACAGTAATGTAAAATTTTAGGAATTTGTGATAATCAGAGCTTCTTAGATAATGAACAATTACCACAGATTGCTATAGAGTGTCGAACAGTCAGAATAGGTTCTTATAAATATATTCCTCGGGAAAACGTAGTGATTTCCCATAGTGGTGTAAGATTTAGTGTACCTTTGTTAGAAGATGGTAAGTTCATTTTACTTATTATGAAAAGACATTTTATAAAGGCATTTATTTTAAAATATTCTAATATTTTATAGCTACAAGTTTTGTTACTCTGGATGTCAAATCTAAAGATATAGTTAAGCTATTGATCCATTTTGGGAAAACAATGCCGGTATTATTCTTTTATACATCTACAAGTGCAGCCGCCATGATACGTGAATTACTAGGAATGCAAGATCCAAAAGGACCATATTACGATCCTGCTGGAAAAGGTATTTACACAACACAGGAATATTCTTTGTTTCTGTCAAATAATTATTTTCAGCAATATTATTTATTTAATTTTCGTAATTTTTGGCACAACATATGTATTGTACAGAAAAACATAAGATTCTTAACGAAAATAGTTAACATATTTTTTTACCTTATTACTTTTTAGATCATACGCATAGACGTATTACATTATTGTCAGACAAATTACCAGACGATTCGAGACCCAAATTAACGAGTCTGTTTTCACATGGAAATAAAATAGACGAATTGAATCCTAAAGAGGCGAATGATATACTTTTACGAGCATCGCCCAGGGATGTATGTATTTGATTAAATTAGTTTGTTATATATATATATATATATGTAATAATACATACATATATATTCTTATATATGTATTACTTAATCTTTACAGAATCAACAACCATCTAATACTATTACACGAAAACAGAGTCAAAGCTTAGTACCAAATATTGTCAGTGTCAGTGACAGCATTCAAACGTAAGATTTTGATTTAACAATCGATTTTTTATTTTTTAATAATTTAATATTTTATATGCGCAAATACACACAAATAAAATATATTTTGTAATTTTATCTACATAATCTCTGGTATTTTTTTCTTTCTGTACAGTTGAATACAGAAATTGTTTCTTTTTACAGAATAACTGTATATCCACCACCTCCTGCAAAAGGGGGAATAGCCATCAACACTGAAGATTACTTATGCCTTGCGGAAGATCAGTTTTTAAATGACGTGATTATAGATTTTTATTTAAAGTATCTAACCTTAGAGATATTATCAGAATCTGATCAACATAGGACTCATGTGTTCAGTTCGTACTTTTATAAACGCTTGACCAGCCCACATGCTCAAGCTGCCGAAAACATTGTGCCAATGACGCCTGCCGCCAAACGACACGCAAGAGTACAGAAATGGACAAAGAATGTCAATATATTTGAGAAGGATTTTATTATAATTCCTATTAACGAACAGTAAGTATTCCTAGATTTTCGATAATCGAATACACTATATATTTTTATATAATGACAATATAATAATAATATAATAAAATTGTTTTTATAAATTGTTTGTAGCGCGCACTGGTTCTTGGCTATTATTTGTTTTCCTGGACTGGTTGGAAAAGTTTCTACATGTGCTATGAAAACAAACGAAAATGATATTCATAAGACTATGAGAAAAAGTAAAAGGCTGAAAGAAATGAAAACAAAAGCTGTTACAATTGGCTCTACAACTATCACTCCTGTACCTACGACCATAACGATAGATCAACAGGATGATGGATCTGAGAGAGACGAAGCTGAAGGCGACGATGAGGAGATGGAAATGGACAGCGATGAAGAGGTAAAATAAATTTTATTAATGATAATTTTCCCTACTTTGAAACAAATATTTTGCTTACACAGGACGAGACGGAACAACCAGAAGAAGATAAAATCCAACTTCCCATTAAAGTTGAGCAGCAAAAAGAAACTGTCAAAATGTAGGTACATGCACACATACACATAGACAGTGTACAATCCATGCAATTTATCATCAATTAAATATTTGAATAATTTTATTTACAGTCCTTGCATATTGATATTTGATTCGCTTGCTGGCGCCAGTAGAGCACGAGTAGTCGCTACGTTAAGAGATTATTTAAGTTGCGAATATTTTGCTAAACTTGGCATAGAAAAAACATTCTCGAAAGATACTATTAAGGGAGCGTGTCCGAAAGTACCACAGCAATCAAATTTTACTGATTGTGGATTATATGTATTACAGTATGTGGAAAGTTTTTTTAAGGTAAGAATACATACATTATATATATACATATAAAATATGAATATAATTATGAGCTCTTTGTCCCCCTTCTTAGGATCCGATTAAAGATTACACTTTGCCAATTAAAACTTTGAAATCGTGGTTTGAGGAAATTATTGTGACAAGAAAAAGAGAGGAATTATCAAAATTACTAATTAAATTGATGAACAATACCAAAGGGGATAAAACTATCAGTTTGCCTACTGTGAATTTCCCCACGCAAGACGGCAGATTGAAACCGAAGAGTGAAACTCAGACAGACATAAAACCCACGAAGCCGGAGGTGGAGAATAAGAAAAAGCCTACAAATATAGATACAGAAACACGTATTGTCTCGTTTATCGGAGAAAATACTGAATCCTCTAATGAATTCGTTAGTAGTAGAACTTATCAGATCATTCCTTATCCTCTAAGTTCTAACTCTGAGAGTAATACAACAGAAATGAATGTGACTGAACAAAAAACTACGAGGTATAACACAGTATATCTTTTATAGTTTTGTAATTGATAAAAAATTATTTTCCGCACTACTAAAATATGACCATACACAACCGTATGAACCGTTTTCCTGATTCGACTTCCCATTCACCGCAATTCTCCATGGACAAGTTCTCCGGAAACGCTTTTTCCCGAAACGTATTTCCGTACATATCAAAGTGTGATACAATTCTATATAAGAAACTATATGCAAATTTTTTTATTAAAATTTTTTCGTATAATTAAATATAACAACAGCCATATTTTAATATATCAAACATTTTATTCACTTTTAGATCATCGAGTGAAACGATGTCCTATTTAAAAGCTAAACGAATTCCTAGGCTAGTATCAAGAACACAGAATCAAGACGACTCTCCTGCTAAAAAACATAAAGGGGAGTCCTTCAATTCCTGTAAATAAATGTTTTTTTTTCTACAGTGATAAGATTAATGTTAATCCACATTCACGAAATACATGAAATCATTTATTTCAACTTATATAATAAAATATGTAGTTAATTTCTTTATATCGAATAAAACTACAGATTTGATTTCAGATTGTACATCTGGCGTTCCTTTATGTGATTGATCTTATTTACATATACTTTGTAATGATTTATTTAATATCGGTTTATTAGATATACAAGATGTTTTTTTTATATTAATAATAAAGCAAAATGTATCAAATTTTAACAAAGCATCGTTCCGCAGCATCTACGATGTCATTGATGCATTGCGCCACCCAGTTTTCTACGAGAATTTTTATCGATTTTGTATTCGGGGAAACATAAAAGTACGCCTTCAAATTAAATTGTAATATATTTTATAATGAATATAATTTTATCTTTCCGGTATATTTTTTTGAGAGCCGATTATTTTGAATCACATCGGACCAATAGCAACAATTCATTATTGGACGATACTACTACGCTTTGAGACAATTTCAGCGAAGGCTATATTTAAAGCCGCGCGACATACCTATGTAGATATATTCGGTACTCGTAGTTTTAAATAGCCGCTACGTGGAATCTACACTTAATGTGAATATTTCTTGCGTGAAGTATTTATGAAAACCGAAATAATAGTAGCTGATATAAAAAAATAGCCAGCGTGATATATAGTGAACTAACTTCGTAAGTTTTTACATTCTCAATTCATGTCAATTATTAAGTTAGAGAAGAATAATCTGTAGAATTGATAGAAATTAATTATATAATGCGCTTGTGTATGTTTGTCTCTCGTGTTCTTTTATTATTTAATACACATAATTATGTACGAGATACATTTGATAACTATTAATAACAACGATATATTCGTTAATTTGTTTCGATAATTTATAATATAAGAATAGAGAAAAATATCAATTTTTTTTCTATGATATTTAATTACATAACACTATATTAAATGCAAACTATAGATAATTAATGCATAGAGTTATATCGGATGTGCTTTATTGTGCTCGTACGTTTTTATAATGCCGCACTAATTTAAACGTCACGTACTTTAATAGGATAATGCCTGGATCAATAGACTTGATAGTATCTACAACATACATTGGAGTTACGATTTGGATAGCATATTGGCTAAGACTCTATGCATTATTCTATCTTAATTCTTATCCTCTCACGAGGATTCTGGCCCTAGAATTTATAGCTGCGGCTGAACTTTGTGGAGCATGTTTCGAACTCATTATAAGTAAGTTCGTGCGTATGACTCTACAATAATTATTTTCTTTATATCAATATAAAGCCATTGCGGCATTGTAGGATTAATTTTTGATAGACCAGCGCATTTAAAAATGGAATTCGAGCATTACTTAGATTGCAAATATTATTTTATATATTCATCTTTATGTTGTAGATTATTATATATTATGTTAGTATAATTATCCATTTTTTGTATCTATTTTTAAACGTTTGATTAAATTTTTCCACATTAAAATTTTCTATTTTATTATATATCGCACTAGTAACTTATCTTATTTAAGTGCCTCATTCTCCTTCGGAAATGTTAAACTTGTCTCTAAAACTAAACAGTTGCGGACAATTGGGGAGTATGGATGTACGCGCTTTATCTGTTCTTACTAACGATTTGGTGGTCAATGAACTGGGATGAGGCTTCAGCGTGTCCTTATACACATATGGAGGATGTAGTTGTAGGTAAAAAACCCTTGGGTGTCGCTTTTCTGTCGATATGTGCAGAATTGGCCGGCGGTCTCATCATATTCAAATATATTCAAATGTTGTGGGCGCTTCAACTTGTTTCTACGCACAAGAACAGGGCCTATGAAGATTGCACTACTGATTTACAGGCAAGAGCAATCGCGTTTGATCTCACAGCAGTATTTAATTCGCATATAAATGTGCTATCTCATTAAATGAAATATTAGCTTTTATGTCACACTCTTATCCCACACAAATTATACTTTCAAATATTATAAATTTATTTTTACATATATATACATATTTATATTATAATTAAATTGTATTATAATTTATACGCGTGGTATATTATATATTATTACATAATATGTAGTGTGTGCTCTTATAGCTTAGAACAATTTTATTATTAAATTGATGAAAATGTAACGCGATTTTTAGGTGTCTGTTATAATTGGAGCATTTGTGGAATGTATTGCAACATGTATATGTAGAGTGGTATCCCATGTATTGGGTGATTTAAATCCGAGGTTTAGTATGGTCATTGATGCTTTCGTGGGGACGGCTTTGGTGGTTGCAGGTGGGCGAATCAATACGTCACACGATATAAAAATGTGAATTTATCTTTATAATTTTTTCGATGCATACGATGTATTTCAGCTTTCAATTATACCGGTGGTTACTTCAATCCCGTTTTGGCGACTTCTCTAAAATACGGTTGTCTGGGAACCACGTCTACGGAGCATATAATAGTTTATTGGATTGGAGCGTGTATCGGGTCTGTTGCCTCTTTACGCGTGTACCGTATGCCGTTTGTTCAAAACTACATTCAACTGCAGGAGAATACGGATGCTGTATATTCTTAGATAAAATTTATATAAAAGGATTTTTAAACAATTTTATAGATGCCCGGTATTTATAATTATGACTTTTATTTAATAACATATTTCTTGCTTTCCATTAACGTACAAAAAAAAACTAATTGTGTACAAAATTACGTGCCAAACAATAGTATTATACATTCCGATTGTGATTATCGTTAATAATTATACAGCTGCGCACAATCTTGGAAGATGAAACAAAAAAGAAATGCCTTAAGATTTTGTTGAACTGTATTAATAAATATTAAAAAAATATATTATATAACATATTGTCGTGTGTGTGAAAATACGTTCTTACCTTTGCAATTTCTTCTCAAAAATTAATGAAAAAATTTAATATGTACGTATAATTGAAGAGAATTCATGATGGGATATTTTGATAAAATATTTCTTAAACGTCATTTTTTCATTTATCGAGAGATATATATATTGATAGATACATAGATATTATCAATAATTAATAAATTTTATATGACAAATTACAAGCAGTTAAAAAAAATAATTTATATATAATAATTATGGTATATATATACATATCAAAACGTGTGAGTAATGTATAATTATAAAAAATATAAAAATACGTACATAACACAAAATATATATATAAGATAACAATAGATAATAATAATAAGTATGATGATTTTTTAGGAAACATTGAAGAAGTTATATATAAAGCTCCATCTTAGGCAATAAGTCATATTCAATCGCTTCATTCTTGTACATCTCAATATTCTGCAACATGATCAACAGATGTGCATTATATATTTCCAAGTGACGTAAATTTCATAAATAAGTTATGCAATTTTTTTTATTTCTTTATTATTTATTCAATTATTTATTATGTACTACTAATTAATTATTTATCTTCTCTATTCATAGATGTTGGACAATACAACAAAATATTTAATAATATCGTGATTTTTTTCTTCACTCGTAATGTAAAACAGAATCAAATTTCAGAACAGGAAACTATAATTAAAAATGCTTACTCTAAAAGCAAGAAAAAAATAGAATGCTAATATTGGTCCCTGTAATCCAATTGCAAAGAACTCGGCATCTTCTTTTATTTAAAAAATTAGCATATTTGTTACAGCAAATTTTTATCACTACGCATAGGCCTACCGCGTCGATATCCTTGTCCAAATCTGCCACTTGTTTTTCGTGCGTAACCTTCAGCTTTTCCTTTTCACGACCCTGCTTGATCTCCATAGTTTTTCTCTCATCCATAAATTTCTTTGTGTTTTGTTGCTTCTTTTCACGAAGCCGCCTATCCTTGTCACCCTTCGTTTTCAAAGTCTTGTCGTTCATTATCTCTTTCGCCGTTTCCACAGATATTTTCGCTTGATTGGCATTCATTTCCTTAGCGTCTCTGCAAAATCAACGTGTAATTTCGCGTGAGAAAAGATCGTGACAAATCAAAATTTATATCATTGCGAGAGCATCAATCAGCGAGTGTTATATAATCAATTAAAACGTGAACCAACTTGTCGTGTTTCGCCTGCATCTGTTTAACTTGTGTGGCTTGCACGACCTCGATCAGTCTCTTTAATTCGTCACGAGAGCCTTGCGTTTGATTCTTCAATAATTCCCATTCCTCCTTCCTCTGCTTCTCCATCATAGCGGACCATTGAGCCGTTTGTTCGCTTATAACTTTCTTCACATTAGCGTCTTGCGCCAACGAATTTTTGCTAAAAATGTCAAGGATACAAATTTCTCACATATTTCTCTTCTTTTTCTCGACACAGAATTATTAATTAAGTAGAAAATATCAACGTAAACGCACTCTTTTCCTTTAGTTAGCTTCTCGATGGCACTGCAATGATTCTTCTGCATGGTTTGTCTTTCCTTCATATGCTTTTTTCTCATGGCATCCAATTCTTTCTGATGCTTTTTGCCGGGTTTGAAACCTTTTTCTTTTTTCAAGAATTCTAGCGTGACAGGTTCCAATTTTAGTTCCTCTAAAATTATATAATAAAGATTGCACACACGTTTAATATAATTTCCTTATCGTTCTCTTATTGTTTAATTTGATATCATCTTTTTTTTTCAAACCAATATAAAAAAAAAAAAAAATAGACGCGATCGTATCTTTTATATGACTTTGTTATACCCCTTTTTGTCTCTTCCTCCTTCTTCTTCTTAGCTTCAGCCTTGGCATCCGTCTGTTCTATTCCGAGCCCCTTCATCGTTTCGCTCTGCTTCTCACTAGCCTTGCTAAAACCACCCGGATCCGACAAGGCAGCCATAAAATCTGGAATTGGAAGCGGGCTTGAGCGAAAGCGCCGCGAAAAATAGTACTATTTTCGAGCCGCGCTTCAAGCGTTACCTTCGAATCCATCGGGGACATAAATCTTCAGTTCTATGTTGCAAAAGAGCATCGGCAACGCCATCGGGAAGTTTGCTTCAGTCTTTAAAGAGATGTGTCTGTAGCCGGCCTGAAGACCGTCCAAAGGTAAGATTCGTTGCCCAAGCAACTTGCCATTCTCTTCATACACGCCTGCGTAAAATAAAACATGATTAAAAATTATATTCTGTTTATAGATGGCAATATTTATCTATTCACAAGGTTTAAAAGAGGATATTTTTTTATTTAGGAGAAATTTGCTTTATATATTATGATAGATACATTTCTATATAAAAAAATAGAAGAAAAAATAGAATCTCAGTACCAATTCTGAGCACCGCCAAGTCGGGAAGCACGACCTTTCGAAATAAGAATGGCTCCTCGTTGTAGACCGGATTCAGACCGTTCGCCGGCACCATTCGTGTTCTGAATTCTTTCTTAATTGTGTCTGCCGGTAGACCGTACATATCAACTTCCACGTACGTGCCCACCTTCTTGTCCGACAAGAATTGTCCGGCTATGATTTGAACCGCGCATTGCGCGGTGATGATACCGTCGACGTCCTCGGAAAAAGGATCGAAGCTTCGATCAGGTCTTCGCATGAAGTCGGGCTTCAGCAGGTAGCCCGTAGTCCCGTTGTACTCGAATTTCCCCTGATTGAGCTGTATCGGCAGATCCGGGGTTTGGAAATTCAAAGCTACCATCTGGCAGCCAGCGTTCCAGAAGACCTAGATAAATTGCGAGCGTATTGCATGAAAAAGTAATTATAAAATGAAAAAATTTATTAATTTTCTCTCGATTTATAGATAGATAACAGAGATCGAATAAATATAATAGTTAGCAATATACGCGAGTACGAGACTTTTGACGCAGCCTGTATATTGTTAGATAACGGGAATACATGAGTAATAACTCCACGGGGAATTTGAACGCGTTTGTGTTATTATTATAGCTGTTACCTGAGGCATGTAATTCGAGGAATCAGCCCTCGTGCCCTTTGGATATATTCGACTCATTTGCCGCTTGTTGTAATTAACGAACTCGACGGAGTGAGTTTTCAGATAGTTAAGAGCGGCGGTCTCGGAAAACGAAGACATATTATGATGTATATTCTTGCCTAGAACGTCGGGGTTGAGACATTAGTACATGTCGCGTGTGTGACTCGTGTACACGCTCGTATATACGTTCACTCATTTAATCCTTCTTAAGTCAGGATACATGTTTTGCCATTCGCCATTTCGGTTAACTTGAAATATACTTTTATATATAAAAATTGCAAAGGAACGTAGCATAAAAAATTCTTTACATTCTTTTAAATTTATATATTTATTGAAGATTTTTTTTGTAGTTTTATAAAATCTTATTAGAGTGCTTCCTAAGAAAAGTTAAAGACAGTACTTTAAAAGTGACACAATTGAATAGGTTCTTGAAATGATTATAGATTTGTTAGTTTGTTAACTATTCTGATATAGTTAATTAGAAAAATATGATATTTTTAAGAATTATATAAAATTACTATTAAAAAGATAGGTGTAGAAATTTCTATTGTATTGATATACCACGTACTCTCTGCCGCTTCAAAACTCTGAAACTTTATTGGTTGCGCGTAGTTTATCATCGAGGAAAGTAAAGGGTGAACCCGCATAGTGCTGCTCGTGTATTGAGTCACTTGTACCTCCTCGGTTCCCTCGCCCAAATATATCGAAGACAATTCCAGAAATTTTTTACTTTTCCAGAGAGAGGGAAAACGACTTAGTTTTCGTTTCTCTAAAAATTCATTAATGTAATTAATAACCTTTGGCGGCTCCGGAGGTGGAGCAACTGCGGGTGCGCTGGCATCTTCTACATCTTCATCTTTGTCTTCGAATTGTCCGGCACGGAAAAGCTCGAGCTCGACTTTTTCCACATCTGGTTTCAACCGCTTGTTCTTTATTAATATCTTGCGTTTCAATTCACATGGTGGAGGGAGAGGACACCCTGGCTCGAGCTGGAAAAATGTATTTACGAGGTATTGAATATTAATTTACTAACTGATTTATAAAAATAATTATTAAACGTGATGTTCTCACGATACGTATCACTTACAGGATAATCTTTCAGGGGCTCCTTTAGCAACAGATCGCCGAATATCTCGTCGCAATATTTTGCCAGCTTATATTGCTGTTTCATGCAGCAATGATTCTCGAAGCTTAAAATCACAGGATACTCGGTAGTGACAAATGCAGTGTCTCTTATAGCGTAGATCACATCCTTGAAGAGGATGTCGGTACACATAGCTTTGCCATGGGTTATGATGGGCTCCTCGTCTTCGCCCTTACCATCCCAACAATCCAACTCGACGCATCTAAAATCGAAATAAATCTTCTTTTATTATACAGAATAATTTTTTTTATCAATATTATAGTTAAACAAACAGTACCTGCAACCAGCAAGCAGAACTTGTCGATACATTTCAACGGTGCTCTTGCCACCGATTTGGCGACCGCTGAGGTAAGTGTTGTGGCTTGAATTAATGTAATAATGTGAGAGCGGTTGGTCCATCTCCATCCATTCATCTAATTTGTCTAAAAACACCGGCGCATTTTCATCCGACATTAAATACCGTATAAAGCCATCTTTCGTCAACTTTTCTGTGTGCAAAGTTAAATGAGGAATATTAGATTTTTTTTTTTCGATATCAAAATTAATGGTGGTAAAATAAAATTAAACTTGTCAGAGAAGCTCACTTTCCGCTTTCATTTTTTCGTCCATCTCGTAGTCATTGATGATTTCCGTGCATCTCTTCTCAGTGTACAAAGGATACAAGATTTCGTTGAGCCGTGGATCCCTCTGTTTCGTATTCATAAATTCCACGAGTTGCAACAAATTTATAGTGTCGACTTTTCCTTTTGTACTGTAAAGCGAAAACGATGACGTTTGCTTCGTAACGCGTGATATAACCGTCTGATTGTAAGTACTTACATTGATTGAAAAAGTTCTTCGATATCATTTCTAGGACAAATCTTAAAGTACAAACTGTAGAACTTATCGAACGTGAAAGCCTCAGGCTCTATTTTATCGTTCTAAAACGTAAAAGATTGCGGTTGGCGAAATATATTGTATTTTTGTTAGTTATTTGAAAAATTTGATGTGATTTCTCGCGTACAAATCCTCTTTAATAATTCTTTCTAGTAAACACTAAAATTTTCAAATAACACTAAAATAGTAGTTAAATAACGAGTGAATTTTATACATATACGAGATATCACATAACATTTTTATGAACTCATTTTTACGAATATCATTTGAGAGTAAAACATTTTTATTATTGAATTAATAAAACAACACGCCGAAAAAGTTATATCATTAATTGAAGATGGCTTTCTAGTTAAATTGTCGATAGCGTTTAATTGAGAGTTTTTCTTTCTACAAATTCTCGTATTTAAAGACTCACCTTTCCATTGGGCAAACCCAGTTCCGATAATCCTTGATAAACAAGTTTCTCGGTCTTTCCAGATGCAAAAGTCTTTGATATCACTTTCACAGGGACCTTTCCTTTTGGATCGACTTGAAAACTTAGCCGCATCCAACTGGCAGATTCGATCAGAGTCAGGTTTTATGTAATGATCAAAGGAAAAACATACCGTTAACGTTTAGACACCTATTTTATTATATTTTTATATTTTATATTTATTATATTTTTGTAAAGCTATATTAAATTTGAATTAATAAATACATACTGCTTCATAAGCTGTGTCGTCGGACAAATGTTAGACGCTTTTGTGTTATGCGTAATTAAACGCAAAGCAATCTGCCAATCCTGAATTAATCACAGGTCAGAAATATATATAAAATATAAAGAATAAGATGTATCGATCATATTAGTGATGAAGTAACATAAGTTTAAAATAGACGTAATTAAGTAAAATGAAGAGAAGAAATGTGTAATTAAATACGAACATAATTTGGTCGCGACTTTGAAGCAGAAAATTAATAACTGTCAACAACACTCTGTCAATTGAATTTATAGATTTTTTGAAGCTTGTATTTACGCATATAAATATTAATCAATGCTTCTCAATTTTTTAATTATTACCTTAGCTGTTTGTGCATCCGGACATACAATATGCTGATAATGGATGTTTGTATAATCTACTCCAGAACATATAGTTAAACTTTTTTCGTCCAACTGCTCCAACGTTCCATGTTTACTTAATTTGTTGCATAATTTTGGCTCCTAGACAAACCAATCATCCATCGTTATTTAATATAATACAAATTATTAAAATTATTATTTATTATAATTTTTTTTAGTCTCGCGCGAATTGTTTTTTCTTTTCAAAATTTACCTTTGGCGTGCCTCCGTAACGAATGTCGCTTACTTGAGCCAATTCTATGACATCTCCGTCCTATCGAAAAATCGTGAGTAATTTATACGCGCATTTTTTTGTTGGAAACTAATAGTAACCCGAAAAAAAATGGATTTATGTAATTATACATATAAGATTGATCGGTCCATTTTTTTTCGGGAAAATATTTATCTATTTAGAGAGATGCAGGTAAAAACTGTGCTACCTTGCCGTCGCTTTTCCAATAGATAAAGAACCCGTACTCGTCGGCTTTGAATAGGCAATTCGGCTCGTATTCGGTCGTCTCTTTATCTTCGAACCATCGATCGAATACCGCGCCCTTCGTCAAGAGCTCCGGTACTTCGATGCGCCAATTAAATTCGAACTTCTTTGTCATGTCTCGGTAAGTTTAAGCGGAACGCTATTGAGGTAAACTTTGACGTGAGCTAGTCCAATACTCGAATGAGATAGTGTCACCGCGGCACTCGTGTCCCAGGGAATGCATAATGCAATTAGTTATATCTAATTTACCGTATAAGGATTCAATGCGATCGAAACCCGCTGCGTAACGGAGATTCTAAACTTATATAAGCGCATTGTTATGTCGAAATCCGCTCTCCATATTGTATGGTTGCTTAATAGCCAAATATATGCAATGTGCAAATGATTAAGGGAAAAGAGTGAATGTGACATCAATAAATTTGATTAAATATTATTAAAAGAGTTAAATCGAGAAAAATACACATTCTTGGACAATACATAATTTATTAAAATTATATGATTAACAATGTTATACACGTATCGATTGCGATATATACAGGAATAGGATCCTACTTTGAATCAGTGCTGGTCTATAATCTCTATCACATGGCAATGGCGCAAAGAACAATAGTTTATACAATAAGTGTAATAACACACGTTAGCATATAATTCTATCTTAATGACTCTTTTGCAAGTAATTGCTATCCTTTGTAACGAGTATAAATAGTGGAATGTTAATTGCCGCGCAACTGGTGTAATGATTCGTGATAAAAATAATTTATGATAAGAATAAAACGATATTTGAAAATAAAACGATGTTAAATAATTATTCCTCAGAACAATTTTGACTTGTGGACACGAGTTAATTGTAATTATGAAAATTTAATTGCTCTTATGCATTACGTTATCACATCTGAGGCTTTAGTAGATAATGTGAATTTAATTGTATGGAAGTATTCATGTCTGTTTGAGGTTCCTTGAGAATGTCCTCCTCCAGATTGTGCATAGGCTCCATGCAGTATTCCTGACCGCAAACTTTGCACGCTTCGAAATGCGGCTTAATGGAATTCTTGAGTCTCTGCAAATAACATTTCTTTATAGAATACAAAATGCAATCCCTTTAATTTTTATATACTGTGCCCTAGTATTTTCTATTAGATATTATTCTGTATATTATTGTATAAGATATGTGTTTCGTAATATTAGATTTTCAAAGTAGATAATTAAATTCTATGAAGGATTAATCAATTTGCCTATAAATGATCAAATTCTACGAAGAATTTAATTATCTATAGGCAAACTGATCTTGTGGTTATCCAACAATGTACAACAAAATTCGACGTACCTCGGCGAACGTGACACCATCCGCTCGGACAAATACGTAAACGGCAAAAGCGGGAATGCAAATTAAGGAGAGAGACGCGATGCCCCATCCGATCGCCTCTGCCCACCATGGATACGTGTAGTCACCGTTGTGGTAGGTCGGTGGCTCGTAATCAATTAAGCTGAATACCCATACAGCCTGAGGAGGATGAGATAATTATGAAAATGCTAGCCGTGTTTTAAAGATCGCCGACTGCATCAAAAATGCTGAGCGTAACGTAACAAGAAACGGGGTTTAAAAGTGGGCAATTATATCCACGCAATCGTTATTTCCGAGGAAAAACAAAGCACTTTATATTTCTTTGAAGATATCAATTGCGCGCGAATAATTGCTCGTCTTTAATCCCAGTTCCACGTTTTGTCGCATTCCACTCAATACAATCATTTGTCTCAAATATTGCCTTTTATACATAGTTTCGATTCCGTTTGAAAACGAGAATCTGATTATAATAAGAAATATTCATCGATAGTCTTGCATACCATTATGAGTAGAGGTGCAGCGAAGAACCAACAGAACCGAAAGTACATCGAGGGCATGTGTCCGGTCATTTCTTTAACGTTATTGCACAGTCGCCGCACGCCGTAAAGCCAAGAGATAGCGATTACCTCGAAGAACGCCAAAAACATAATGGATATCGACGCGGCGTAATGATCTATCAGTTGGAAGAAATAAATACCACCCTGAGGCAGTCGGGAAATTAAGTAAGAGATAAACATCTAGTTTCGTATTATCATATAAGAATCGAATCGATTCGACGTCTCTGATTCTACCTGTGTGACATTCGGCAATCCGAATAAGAACGAGACGACGCATATGAGAAGAACCAACACTTCGTGACAGAGAAGATGACGCTTCACCCACTTTGGGAAACCATCTTGGATCGACGTAACGACCACTTCAACAACGGCAAACTGAAATCGCAAAGTTTACGTAACACCCGTTAAAACTATTACGATCTCTAAAATAGAAAGTTTGTAAAAATATATAATTTGCATCTATGTTAAGCGCGATTGAGCAAAACTCTGAGATTTAATTTCAAATTTTTTATTCAACTCACGATTAATGCTATTTGTACTTCCACAGATTTTTATATTGAAATACAGTTTGACAATAACAGTCGAGTTTATTTGTCAAGTTATTAATCAAGTTTATAATGTATGCATGGCTTGAAAGGAAACGTGTGTTTTTTTATACACACATCCTGTACATACTTACTTGACTGTTCAACGAAAGGCAGACCAGCATGAAGAAAAATAGTACAGCCCAGAATTGAGAAGCTGGCATCTTGCCTAGCGCTTGCGGATAGATGACGAAGACTAGACCAGGTCCTTGAACGGAAATTATGATTTATCTATAAAATGTCAGGCAGAGAATTAATCTGACGATGCAAAGTGGCGAGAAAAAAATAGAAAAAAAATGTACATAGCTCTTCGTAACATATAATGTGATATTATATATATATTTTTTTTTTATATATTATATATACATAATATATGTATATATATTTTTACATTTTTAACCTGACGCAAACTTCTATTTCTAATTCTATATACGTACCGTCAGTCAGGACATCTTCGACGGACATGTTTTGCTCCAGCGCTATATTGCCGATCGTGGCGAAAGAGAATATCCCAACTACTAGACTGCTCAAGGCGTTTATCAGCGAAACAGCGATGGTATCTACCAAGACCGTGTTGTGAAATCTGTTGTAACTCGCGAAACATATCATCGATCCGAAAGCAATACCTACAGAATTGAAGACTTGTGCTGCAGCATTTATCCAGACCTAAATAAAATTAATAATAACAATATAATAATCCTTTCTTTTCTAACGAAAAATTAATTATTTTTTCAGAATACCTTGGCATCGCCGAGCAATTCCCAGCGTGGATGAAAAAAGAATCGCAGACCTTTCGCGGCTCCCTCCAGGGTGAGGGAACGCGTGAGGAAGACGATGATCAGGAGGAAAGGTAACGTTGCTGTGAGATACCTTACGCGCGCTGACGACTTGATGGATTTCCAAATGGAAAAATATACCATGATCCACGCGGTTATCAAGCACGCCGCAAGTTCCCATCTCAAGATCCCTGGTTCTTCGATGCCGCTACTAATTTGCAGGACTTTCTTGCTAAGTAGAAAAGTATAACTATTTTTTTTTCAGATATTTCGAGATTGCGTACTACGCGTGTGTATTTTATAAAATTTTTTATAAATAATATAATAATCAAATTCTTTTTAATTCCTTTTTAGAAATAGTGCGTGGATATCTTGTTAGTACGTAATATTACAAAAATAATATGAATTAATA
>NW_021848439.1:578695-585699 GCF_003651465.1 Formica exsecta | reverse complement strand
TTTTAGAAGAGTACTCGAAGAAATCCTCGGACGGTGTCCTTGTCAAATTTGGTCGAGTTCGATTATCGATGGGTCCGTAACTGGGCAACCAACAGCGTGGCGAATTCCACGAGTTGTCACAACGCGACCACGGCTGATCCGCTCGGAATGCCGCAAAGAAATAGTAAATTGCGTAGGCTATTATCACATTATGGTAGGTTGATATCAGAAATGATATCACGACTGACGACAAACCAGCTCCTGCAGAGATACAAATATATCATAGAAAATAGCATGTAAAAGAGACACATACTTTTCTCTCTAATTAAAATATATATTTTTCGAAAGGCTCGTTAAAATTGAGAATTTAAACCGCTTACGTTCGCAAAAAAGAAAATAGATAAATAAAAGGAAGACGACGCTAATCTTATAATTCAAACATCCTCCAATTATAATCTCCAAATTAACGTGTTTCAAGTTACCGCACTTTTACGATAAAAATGAGCGCGCGAAAGCTTTCAACGACCATCGGATTTTATCGACAATCTATCATTCGATGACTTATTCATTTACCTTTCAATAACGGACACACTTGACCCAGAGCGCCGATTGGGCCGCGACGAGTGAACTGTCCGATGCTGAGTTCCATGTACAGTAGTGGTACTCCGCATACTACGAGTATTAAAAAGTAAGGCACGAGGAACACACCTGAAATATAATGCGATCGATATAAACAAAATTGTCCATCAAGCATTCGATATTAAAATTAATAATTTTCTATTTAAAAAAGCATTGAGAGCTCTTTTTTTTTTCCAATAAAAAAATTGATCTAGTTTACACAAGACACACGTGGATTTGCCAAACGTTTCGCTAAACACGTTACGCGTGTTCACGTAATGATACTTGACTTTAATCATAATGTGGGCAGTGACAAGGTCACTGGATGTAACTCTTTATTCGCAATAAACGACGATCGTAGTGTCGCGGATTATGACTTAATTCGAGCATTTAGTCACCGTGGATATGACGATTAGTCAGCTGTTGACAAGTTTTCCTCAATTGTCAAACTCGCCGGTTCATTTACCATCTCACTTACCATCGTATTTCTTATTTATTTAGCGGCGCGGCTATAATATACCTTCAGCTCGATGTTACTTTTGATGGAAGATAAGACATTGATTTTGTTCGCACAGGTTTTTTTTTTTTTTTTTTTTTTTATAAGCGCGCGCGATCATACATATGTAATTCGCTTCGTACATTTCGGGAAGATGTAAATTAATCCCCACACTGCAGAATGCTATATCGCATCGCACGCATAAATCATACGACGTTATCCGATCTGTTTTTTCGTCGCTTCAATCTAGCCGAACAACGTACGGATGACAGTTTTCATTTAGTTTAACCGACGATACAAATAATATATTTGCGTTTATACTTCAAATAAATTATCGCCAGATATATTAAACATGAGGATGCGCGCGTAGATAACAATCGGCTGATTCCACGTGACGTATCAATGGAGATTGCAGGCTATTTAATTTCTGGCGAAAATCCAATCGCGTCGAATTACAAGGCGGATTATGACACACATTCGCATTAATGTTGTTACAGTTATTTTCAACAATGTCGTCTTTATCACGAAAATGCAATTTGGCGTTGCGGCACAATGAATATCGGAGCATGCATCTCGTGCAAGTAGAGCCATATTATTTCCTCTGATTTTCCGGTCTCCTGTTTAATATATGATTTCGCAAAATTACATACTCTCACACACGCACACGCGCACGCATACAGGTGTATTTTTACAGTAGTTCTGCGTGTTATTTGTACAATAAATTAACTTGTGTATGCATGATTGTTGAAATTACAAGCTAGTTTCTAGCTCATCATATATGCGGAGATTATGTATATATTACACAAAGTTACGATCAAATAAAGCTGCTTTCAGTTGTGCGTTTATCTACAAATAAAAATAGTTTTAAGAGAGATATATATTTTGTATGATTTAATTAATTAATTTATTTAAGCAAAAAATTTGTTTCGCTCTTGTTAAATATTTTTAAACATTTTACGTCTTTATTTTACAATCATAATAAACATACAGAGAGTTAATTAAAATCAAAATAAGAAATTCCAACATAAGAAATTTTGGGATAATATAAGCATTAAAAACGTTTTTATATATTCACTAACTGCGTGCTTTAACACACAACCGACGCGCGTGATTGATAAAACTGAGTAGATAGCCAGTTTATGCTTTCGATAGGAATCGTTAATCGCTCTTCGATCGATTTTCGATCAATTTCTCGTTGTTTCTTAATTTCTTCACGCGTAGATTTCAATCGACGTTATCCGAATGAAACGATGAATCGTTTAAATCATGTAAATCGAATCGCGAGCCGGTTTTCCGGCTCTTCAATTTAAACCGGCAGTACCGGCGAAGTGATTCCCGACCGATTATTTCCACCGGTGTCATTGAAATCATTTACCATGCCCGGCGGAGTAGCCGCGTTCCGGCAAGGTCATGTATCAAGTTCCGCGAGCGAATTGCGCCATGCATCCGGGCTCCGGATGCTTTCAGACTTTGAAAATTGCCGGCAACACGATACGCGCTCACGTTGCAGGGATTGCAAGAGTGCTTGCTCTTGCCCTGAATCCGAAGCTCGACTTACGCAAGACGTCAGGATTTTTTCACAGGATCCGCCTTAATTCGATCTTCCGCGACACGGTATAATCTTTCCCTCACTTAGAGTACGCGCTTTTCATTCAATAATGATATTCTTCACGCAATTGACTATCAACTGTTGCGATAGTTACGTTTCAACGTCACGCTGTTTTGTCCCCGACAAAATATGTACTTGAAGAATAAGAAGTGATACTTGAAAAACGCTTCTAAAAGAAAAAAAGAGTGAAGAGATGTTTCATAATTTTGTAAGATGATCCGTAACGTGACTTTGATGTTCGTAAAAATTAGAGGACGATACCTCGGAGTGTGTTGCTTCGTCAGCTGTTTCGCCAACTGACGTATTTTGCGACGCGCAAAATAACCGCGTACTCTTATCATAGTCGTGCTAATCGTGGCGACATGTTGCGATTGCGCCGTTTGCTTGCTTGACATTTACAGATTTATTTTTGGCTACAATCATATATATATATATATATATATATATAGGTAACATCTGTGTAAATCTTTATTCTCCTTTTTTTTTCTTTCCATTTTTTCTCTTTCTCATCCCGTAAGACTTTTAATTTCGAATTGAATTTGATTTTTAGAATTGAATACAAGATTTATGTCACGATTACGAGCAATTTACATAGATTAATAAATTAATATTACTTATCGTGAGACTCACCGCCGCCACTTTTGTAGCATAGATAAGGAAATCTCCAGAGGTTACCGAGACCGACGGAGTAGCCTATGCAGGCCAACACAAATTGCATTTTATTCGCCCAATGGGGCCTTCTGGGTTGCCGATAATCACCAGAATCGTCCGCATCTCCATCGTCAAAGCTGGCACACGTGGAAAGATCGTCCTCGAAACTGCAAAAATGCGACGTACCTTTATATTGCAAATGCAGCCGAGCAAGAACGAAAGACATCTACGGCGCGGAATGTGAAAGAAAAATTGAGAGATACTCCGGAAAAATGTTGCGAGAGCCCAATTTATGACGTTATGAGATATGTCGTTTTAGCGAAAGAGAGAATAGTGTAACAAGCATTTTATGAAATATTTCCTTAAGCGAATAATTATAATTCCTGTAAGATGTAGTTTTTGAAAGATAATACTCGCCAAATTCCTTCGAAACAACGAATATAGATCGACGAATATTATCAGTCTGTTACCCTTTTTTTTTTTTAACTATTTGACGATCACTTCACGCGTCAATGGAAAATGTTTGATGCATCGTGAATTTTAATTGATGGAAAATCATACATGGGTCGATCACATGTCAATCGGTTACGCGTGGACGTGCCTGCACAATTTGCATGACACGCGTACGCGAACAAATCCAGCAACTATTAAATATTCATCGTCATTGTTTATAGAATGCGATGTACGCAGTAGTCATCGAATTCAATTATTACAATACCGCCGATTAAGGATGACAGCGATTTTATAATACGCGAGATCATGGATTGTCAATTACGGACTGATTTAGTTCGCATTTACGGAGGGGGAAGGGGGAAGGAGAAAAACGTGCCGCAGATAAATTCAAATGGAAGAATCTGAATCGTACATCACGATAAAGTGTCGTGAAATAACGCGGAATGTAAAATCGGTCTTGTGCGTCACATTATGTAAGAATCGTGATCGGACAGGAATTTTTATGCGTTTATCGCATAAATTCATACTTTACGGTGCGATGAGCGTAGAAATGGTGTCAGGCTACGAGCGGGCAGAGGGGCGGGAAAGGGTGGTTGACAATGCTGAAAGATATATGCGACGCACCTGTGTACATTCCCGTTCGTTCCACAACGGAAAACTAATATACTGCGGATGCGATAATGCACGCCGTTACTCCGTGTCGCTACATTAAAAAAAAATAAAATAAAATAAAATAAAATAAAATGAAGTAAAATGCACGACACGCGGCTGTCCCAAACAATAACGAAGACAAGCATCGAATGTGTAACGATAGTCTTTATCTCTTATCTTATTATCGCGTGTTCGCATATAATATTAATTATCTTTGTCAATAATCTCTTTTTTCTCTTCGAGCGTGAATCGATTATTCGAATGAAATTAGATACGCGGATTTAAGTTTAACGTTCGAGATTTATTTTATTCGATTAACAACGTTAACGCGATATGACCAGTGTCTTTTTCACGTGCTCGGTTCAAAAACGAGACGTGACGAAGTCTAAATGTAGGACGACAATTACGAATCGTTTGAAACGCCGTTCCGTTTCAATGGAAGAAGCGGGACGGAGTTGCAACAATATGCCGTACCGCACGAACACACCGACACTTGCAACAACGACACGGTCTTACATTGTACATCTATTATCCACTTACGTCTCTGAAACGATACGCCGGAATTGCAGTCCCTGGATAACGAGACCTGCCGGCTTTGCGTCGAGTTTAGAAGACATGTAACGCATCTCTCGTCACGTAATATTCAGCGCAGCCCTCGACGAGGGATGAGATTCTAATCAGGGTAATCGAAATCGGGTCTAATTTAGGCGAGTTCAATTTTCGATAATTCGCGTCACACGGACAGAAATCACATTTCGCGTCTGCGTACGCTACATCGGAGATGTATTTGTGAACTCACGAAAATTATAACCAAAATTATACCGACTTCGATCCCCGGTTCTAATTTACTTTAAAGCGGGCCTATCGCGCAACGATGTCGATTAGAGCTGTCCGTGGTAAACCGAGAGCCAATTTCATCGACGCCGTTAATTAACTAACTTGACCCTCTTGCTCCTTTCCAGATCATAGACCTGATCATAATGCAGGTATGCACAGCGAGGAAATTCTATCAACAACGGTTAGTGTTAATTAATAGTGAAATTGATGCTCTCTCTAAAAATTGTTTATTTAAGATAATCTAATATGGAAAATTGAGTAGAAATTCTAAAGTCGATTTAGTTTAACGTTTTTAAGCTTGCTACTCGTCCAATTTAATCTTGTTTACACAAACGGTACTTAACTTTTACATAAATTAATCTAAGAGAACTTATATCCTGAAAAACAAATGCAATTTATTTCAATTTATTATATTTTCTTAATTTCTTTTAATGTATTAGTGTCTTCCGTTCTACCTTACATTTTTAATTCTTTACTAAAAATCTGTGATCTAGAAAGGAATAGAAGATATTGTCATTAAGCATCATTTGTTATCGATGCAATTGACTTTCAATGATATAAAGAAAATTTGTAACGTTATTATTTGTGTTGAATGCTGTATCAACGCGGCAATTTCGTCAATCAACATGTAATTAACGTGCATTAAGAAAAATATTCCGTTATACGTTAATCTTATCTCGTAGATAATCGCCAAGATCATTACAATTCATCTACGCGAGTTGCTGTTGTCGATCTTTTCTATTAAAGATCTCATCGGGACAGTTTCATTTTTATATATGTCGTGTGTACTATATGTCGTATGCGGATTTAGTTTATTTAGGATGTTTACACGAAATATTAACTCGTGAGAGAAACATCTAGCGGGTTCGTGTACATTTCAACTCATTGTCAGTCGTGATATTAGTTTATGATGCGTGATGATATGTTTTTAAGTTTGAAAATGAAGAAAATAAATGAATAATTTAAATAGGATTTAAGCAAGACAAAAAAAAATTTTAAACGCGACGATCGTCGACTACTTCAATTGTTTATCAATTTGTACGATAAGACAGTATCTCGATGATTTACTGGCATTCAGAAGTAGCACAAGTGTTGCATTTAAAATTCAAAAGTGGCTCATACGTTACATTAAAATGCGTACGTTAATATTTTCCTTGTAATACATCTCATTTCTGATCGAGTATTATTCTCGTTGTGCGTGTTGGCACTGTGCAAACACAAAGACTGGAATTATTACTTACGTCTCCCATATATAATTAGATAATTTAACAATTACATAAGCCAACAATTATATCTCTTTAGAAATTAATTTATCTTTCAAAAGTGTAATTTTTTTTCTCTCAAAGAATGCGAGGGAGAATCCAGCGCAAAATTAATTTTTAAGGACAGTGACACGAGAATTAATCCAATCCATCTGTCATATTCGTCATCGAACTTTAACATCTAATAACATTATGAAACAAAAACATAGGCTAATCGCAATAGAGACATTGCCGTTTACTTTCGGAGCATGCGAAAACGAACTCACGCTCAAGCGATCACGCGTACGCGCGATCACGTGTAAAGCGTGATTAGCGTTCCGCTTCTTCGAAAGCGCCGAGGCACACGATCGTAGGTAATGTGTCTCACTTACGGCGGCGGATGTACCACGTTAAGCAGCTCCGACGGCGAAGTGGGAACTCTACGTATTGTCAGCTTCCGGCCGTCGGA
>NW_021848439.1:550035-578100 GCF_003651465.1 Formica exsecta | reverse complement strand
GGAAGAGCCCAGGCCGATCGACGCCAGGGACTTGATCGAGATTGTGTCGGGAAACGAGCGGGGAACTTGATGATTCCCGTTGAACTCGGTGTACAGGTTGGAGGACCAGGTGGGCGACGAATGGTGACAGCAGGAACAGCGCTGCGGGCTCTCGTCCATGACGGCGTTGGAGATCCTCGGCGAACGCGCGTTAAGACAATGATGATGTCGTATCAGGTACGGCTGATCGATGCTCCTGAGGCTCAGTCCACCGGGACTCTGCGGGATTCCGTTGTCACGACCCGAGCTCGATCCGGACTCGGCCTGGTCGATCAACAGTGGCCGAGATCGCGGCCACCGATGACCGCTGTTCCGAACCACGCTCTCAGGACTGTCATCGCGACTCGCGATCGTTTTTCTCACGACGTTGTTCGTTCCCACCGTAGGCGCGACAATGACCCTACGTACGGCGGAATTCAGTAAATGACCTCTCTCCTCCGAGGACCACTCGGCGGAGCCGTTCTCGGAATATTTCCGATGACCGCCGATCCTGATCGGCTCCGTGTCGTCGGACATGATGTCCTCCTCCTCCGGCATCGCGCTCATTTTACGCACGCAGTTCGCGTCTTGCTTGCCGCCGCGGAACTTGTGAATGACATTGCCGTGCCTCAGCAGGACGGGTTTGCCGCTGTCGCCCGGTTCGTCACTGACGCTGCCGCTGACGCCGCTGTCGTTATTGCCACTCTCGGTGTTCATGATCGCATGACGACCTCTGTAGACAGAGAAAGAGAAATATTGATGGAGGGGGAAAGAATACTTTTATTAGTATCTTAGACTAACTTAGAGAGGGAGAAGGAGGGGAAGCGGCTTATAGATAACAGAATCTCTTTACAAATTAATTTTTCATTTAAACCATATGTGTGCATACATATTCTACTTTAATACCTTATACTCAAATTAAAATTACTAGACTTTATCATAATATTAGATAAATATTGATAAATAATTCAGGTCTCTTATATGACACTTCTCAGGCAACGCAAAAATGTAGATCTAAAAATCGCTAATTTATCCAGTGTATAAATACATTCGATTCTTTCAAAGACATGCGAATAAAAGAGAAAAACGATTAATTTATCATTTATTAAATTTTTTTCAAAGGAAAAATTAATTCAAGAGTTATCACAGAGTCTGCAGCCGAAGAAACACTCAATGATGATTCTGGGACATTAGTAACTTTATATAAATGGACCATATAGAGAGAAACGTCCGACGGTGTTCGAGCGGGCTTCCGCCGATTTTATCGAAAAGGTGATAGTGGGCGGCGAGACGAGATAGAATACTGATGGGATTCAAACGAAAAGAATGCGTGCTTTGTTAGGTATCAAACAGACCGATTGACGCGTTTGGTTTCATAGTTTGCAATTGATGATTCTCCTCTGTAAAATATCGATTAAATATTCCACGAATGCTATTTCAACATTTTCGAGATGGGATATTAAATTTAAATCCCCGTGATATATATAATATATACATATCTGCTATTGTGTGTTCGCAATTCGTTTACAAATGGAAGCAACTTTGAATAGCAAAGAATCTCTGCCATATACTATCCATTTGATTAACATAAATTGTCGGATATATTAGACAGCATCCTGCGATAAATTTCAATTTGAAAATCGTACAGATTGATAATTTAAATTATTAACGACAAATAATTTACTGCCGCTTGTGAAACTCAAATCGCAAATCGTATGTGTGAAACATAAAATATTTATTTTGTCTATCATTATTAAATGTGAAAGAAGAATGAAACGTTTATGTTATATATTGTCATTCAAAAATTGTTTTTTTACAGCTATGGTAACGTTTGAAATCAGAGAACATATTAATATTTTTAAAATTTGAAAGACTTTTGTCTTTTGGCTTATTGTTTCAAGATTTTTACTTTTTTTATTATCTGATTCTCTCTATTTATCTATTTGACGAAATAAAATTTGATTTCACATTTTCCTTCTAATTCAATACAAATAGGTTTATCGTGTTGCGCGACTTTTTACGACTTTTCTGATAACTACAGATAACGTCATCGCAGGTGTGTACGATTATCAATCGAATATTTGTTACAACATTCCTACGCTTAACAGTGTTTGCACATGTTTTACGATATTTAAACAATTTCTGTACAATTTGTTACTTCGAATGATCCCTATGTAAAATATATTGCGTTAATATTTTTTACAAATTAATATTCAATCTTAAGCTTTAATTTTCAAAGTTCCTCTTGCAACACATTCATAATTGATGTCTCGAAATGCTACTAGAAAAATACTTGCAACAGTTGCTAGAATTAATACATTTTGATAGATATATATATATCTGCGTTAACTTTACAAACGCGTTATATGACTGTACTGGGGTATCTAAAAGGTCAAGCGAATATCAACTCGCCCCGCATGATGGAACATTTTCAAAGACTCATTGTCAACATTATTGCGCAAGCATTATAGAAAGCATTTGCTTATTCGATTAACGAGGAAAAACAATCAAAACTGGTCGAACGATCGATCGATCGGAGTGCGCGCGCTTTTCGGAGCACGTCGTCGCGAGTGAACGTCACACTCAGTGACACTTCCATGCGCGTCACGTGTCATGCGTTACCTGTCAGATCGCAGCGTGCCTCGAACGGATCGGGCGCGTCCCAACGAGCCGAGCAAAATTCATCTACGTATCATTCGAGTGATAATGAGACCGATACGCGCATAAATATACACACACACATACATACATACAAATATGTACACGTGTATTATCGTCTACAATGCGTAAAGAGATCGCGTATTTGTTATCTATGCACTTTCACTTTTATTCTTTTCCTCTCACTCTTTTTTTCTCTGTTTCTTTCTCCGAGCGAGCGCGAGATCGTCTTCGGACTGCGAAACATCGACGATAACCGTCGTGAACCCGCGTTTCACGACGATCCAGATTTGTGTGTGCGCCCGTGCGTCGTGATCACCCGCGAATCGTGACTCACACGCACGAGCACGCATACATTTATGATACCAAACACTGCGATGTCAGCGCCGTCATACGTGCGGTATTCATGACACGTGTATAGTTGAGAGAAAAAGAGAGAGACTCCAAGCTTGAATTGTATGACTCGTATAACTCGACCGGTTCTGGCGAGGACCAGTAATATCCTCTTCTGAACGCGTGTCCACTTCTCTTCTGTGGCCAACGCATCGATGAGTATTTAGCGAGTCGAGTGGGAGGAGATATCAATGTACGCTCGATCATAGTGTATGATTAGAGAGAAAGATGAATGTATAAACTGAGAGTGATAGATAGTTTAGAGAGTATTATTCAGATTTTATGGGATTTAAAGAGTATTATTGCTAGTTTCCTAGTATCGGATTTAAAGAGATTTATGACAACAAAATAAAACTGTACAAAAGATAACGTAATAATAGCTGATAATATATATTAATGATTCTAGAGAGGAAAATAGATATATATATATATATATTCGTAAATGTAAAATTTAATTCATTAAAATTATCAAATATTTTTCTTAATATATATATATATATATATATATATATATAGAGAGAGAGAGAGAGAACAAGAGAAAGAGAAAGTGCAATGTACAAATGTTAACTGCTATTAAAGCGGAATCTAAATCAAGCGAACAAATATTAATAAAAAGCCGTTTGTGACAATTAATAATTTTATAAAAATTATTTTGTAAAAATTTTATTACCAAATTTTCTAAAAAATTTTTTAAAATTTATAATTAACGCTTTCTTATGCTCGTTAAATGATATTCGTTTATGCTCATTTGTTTGGTCTAAATTCAGCCTAAGATATCGAGCCTAAATATGGAAAATTATTCCGTTTATTCTTGCATGTAAATAATAATAATTAATATTTCAAAAGATTATACTTTATTCCACATTATAATTGTAACTGTGGAGACTCGCGATATGTGAGATTTTGCATTTGAGAATTATATTATATCACTATACTAATATGACCGACTAATTCTTAATGTAAATGATTGACAACCTCGTACTTTTCCCTCTCGGTACAAGATCCTTTTAAATCCGTTTTAAAACAATTGTCTATCTACATTTAAATATTATCGCACTTTGTTTACCTTTTTAGATCTCGTAGAAAATGTATAGTAAAAGAGATTTATGGATTTTATAAAGAGCATAAAGTACAAAAGCGAGATGCTTTTTATGTTTCTAGGATTTCCTATTAAATGCCGATTAAACAACACAATCGAATGATGTGACAATTTAATTATAATGCGTAGAACTTTCTTCTCCCAAGATATTTAATTCACAACCTTGAAACAATACTGAATAGTGATCGCAGACTAATCTTATCTTGAATATAGGCAACAAGTGAAACGTTCGCCTGTCGAATAGCAACTGTATCTACTGCGATGCTTTAAGTTTCTGCAGAAAGTAGACATAGAGATCCATTTCTATCGTTTATCTTCTAATCGTATTTATCTCTGTATATTTATTTCTGCAAGCAGGAAATTATTTTATTCTAATCTTTATTTTATTTTATATTTTTTATTTTATTCAAATTTTTTATAGTTTCAATAACTAAAAAGTGCGATAAAAAAAAAACGCTTCCAAACACATTTACGAAATTGTAAAAATTATTAGATTAAGATAAATTATCTCTAATTAATTTTTCTGATTGAAGTATTTTTTAACGCAATATGTTCAAAAAAGATTTGAAATATATTAAAATAAAGAAAAATTACAATACGGTTTCTATTGACAAGAGGAAACAAAATTAAACTACGTTTAATTTTCATTCAAACTAAAGTTAAATAATTTTACATTTTTTTGTTTCCTCGTGTGCAATAATTTGGTAAAATAAAAATTATAATTTTTTATAATAGATATATATTACAGCAATGTTTAAAAAATAAACAAGAGATTCTATACAAATAACTCTCATCATAGACAAATCTAAACTCTCCGAAAGCTTACAACCCATTAGTTACAGAAATATGCGTAAAAAACGGAAAATTACAGGATATATATTTAATTATGTCTGATAACTCAATTGTATTCTTAACTATTCAGAAGGCTCACGTCCCGTTTAGAACAATAGGGAAGATTCCGTTCCCTTTCACTGCACGATCTCTCTCTTTCGCGATAAATATTGATTATCTTGTAATACTCTCTCATCTACGCGTGTGCATTTGCGCGAGTGCGCACGTAATACGGCGGTAAGATCACTGGGCCAAGGACCAGTTCGACCGCGGTCATGCTCAATTCCCACGGAAGACTGGGTAACCGGTGTTCAAGACGTTGGTGTCATTATCCTCCGGTAAGTAACAGGTACAATTGAACGTAATCTTTTTCTCTTTATTGCAAAGAGGGAAATATTCGTGCAATTACGAGCTGCGTGATTAGAATTTGAGAAATCCGCTGTTCAAATTTATGTCACGGCAGCATCAAGTTTGCGGATAACGGAATGCCATCGTAATATTACACACGTTAGAAATTATGAGCGATGGTGTAAACAACGACACGAGGATGGGTTTCGCGATGGTCAGGGTTATATTAAAAGCAACTGTTGCTCAATTTCTACTCATTCTCATCTCGATGGAGATATTCAGATTTTAGGATCGCAGCGAGTGAGATGCCCTTTCAAAGTAAGTTGTTTGCATTTGATATTAGAACCCACATAGATATTTCTATAGCTTCTTGTTGAATAATTCCAATCATTATATTTTCCACATAAACGTGTCCACACATCTGATATCCGAATAATCATATACAATAAATATTTATATTTCAAAATCTGTGATTATTTGTTGTTTATATAATAATAAAGGTCTCCTCGACATTTAGTTTTCGTAAAGTTTTCGGAATGCTTTCTTACATCATTTAATAAAAATAACTCTGTTTCTCTGAATTTCAAATTTTTCTGGAACTTCGTATCGCGCAAGAACAGTGCGTGATTTCTTTAATCTCTTGGTAGAGATTTCTTCATAGAATCTTAGAATATGTGATACAAAACTATGCAAGATGTATTTCGTAAATACCTCGACCGCGACTACAACCAGATGCTGCAACTACCTCGAATCAAGATCATAAAACATTAATGACATCGCTGTCCGCTAAATTATTCTAATTTGTACAACGGGATTATTAATGCGTTAACACACGAATTTTCTAGTACTACACTGGACATATATGATAAATGCATATATGTGTTCCGATATGCTCATAAATTTATGAGTTAAGGCATTAATGATCAAGTGTGCGTAAGTCGTCATCGCTTTCAGTTGTCAGAGTAAGTCTGTCAGTCGGAGGTATTAGATTTACTATGTGTCTTTACATTATTAAATCTCGACTTGTACTATATTGATTTAAATCTCTAATATCAATCGCGTCGAAACATCGCGCGAGAAGCGAAGTCGCTTCTCATATGCATACATCAGGGGACCAGATTGTTTTCTCGATAATGCGATTGGTCATTTTTTTTTCATCGACCCACCCACGGAGATTAGGTCGATGATCTCGGAGTCGCTTGCGGCCCGCTGCGGCGATCGAAAAAGAGAAGTCGCCGTATATCCGAGAGCCTTCGCAGGTTGCGCAAGGCAATCGTCGTTTGCCTCATGTCGTCTCATTACGTAAGCGCGAAAACTGCAAGCCGCACAGCCGACATCGCCGTCTCGTTCGATTCGAAAAAGGAAAATTCCGGTGTCGCGCGCGTATCGCGAGTGTACGCGATGCGCGTCGCAGGTGTGAATGGTCTCTGGAGGCAGATGGTGAACGCAGATGGAGAAGACCGGAGGGTCGCGGAGATTTCGAACGGGGGTGACACTTGGGCGACGTGCTCCCGATTCTAGAACTCTCAGGGGCAACGACGCGGCCACGCCGAAATGAACTTTCCCGGGTTATGTAAAGACCGGCGCCTCCGCTTCGTGGACTCCGCCGATATAAAGGTCGGCTCTGCCCCCAACGATCCAAGAGTTGCTCGCGAACTCCACGCCGGCGATCATCGAGAGAGGCGAGCGACGCTCTACATGTGACGCTGTCCATCGCGTTTGTTTGCTTACCTGCCTTTCCGTCAGCATTATTTATTTTACTTAAAAAAGCGCCTGTACTCCGCTCGAGGCGCTTCGCTTTCTCGGACACGTGTATCGTAATCGTACATAAAACGCGCGAGTCAATCATCGAGTCGGCAACATGCGTACCCTGGTAAGTACGCTTCTCTTCTAATTTTCTTTCAGATCTTATACGAGCTAATGGTAGAATATATTGCATAATAATTAATCTCTAAGTTACCGAGCCATAATACAGTCTGTTCGATTCACAAGGGATGCAATATGCTAAATAAATAATACAATTATAAATCGAAGAATTAATAACATCTTTTCTTTATGATACTAAAATTGATAATTGCAAAAAATCTCACTTTGGCACAGTTTATGATCATATGAATAATTCGAATGTTAAGACGTAAAATTACATTAATTAAAACTGTTTTATGTTTCCTATTTTTGTATTCTTGGGTAAAAAAAAAAAAATTATATATTTTATATAGAAAATATCTAACACAATGTGTTTTTGTCAGATACTTATAAGGACAGCTTTTATGTTAGTATATATGTATAAACATAAGTTATAATTTTACGAGGGAGACTGCTTTTGTGGAAGAAGCTTTTACGAGTAACACAGATAAAGTATGATGTGCCACCGTACTCTTGTAACTTTACGAGCTTCATGTATCTGGAACACACAAAGGGAAATACACATAAATTATAGATAAACTATATATATACATTGTGGATTTTTGACATAAGATTAAGCATTATGTTAATCTTCGGCAATATAAAATAAATTAACTCGCACTTTCACCATGTTCATTAATATGTGCGTTTTAAATTGGCACCATCAATCTCTTTCTTCTCTCTCTAGCTCTCTTCTCACAATACAGGTTTTATTATTTAAATATCATTTATTAATACCATTTATTTCGTTATTTTACTATTGTTATGCAGTTATGATAAATCATCCTGATAAAAATGTCGATAAAACTCGGGTATAAATTTTTCCTTGCGATAATTTCTCTTGAAAAATAGAACGCGTATTCAATTTCATATATCTTCATATTAGTCATACTCCATACATTTGATTTCCATAACAATGAACGCAAATCCGATCATTGATTTCTTAAAATCGCGAAATTGAAATTGATCACGTGTACATATTTATAAACGATCGTGCATGATATAATGCTACGTGTATGGTAGGGCTATTCGTCATCGCATGAAAGTTTCGCAGCACAAAACGACCATTACAATATTACATAATCTATTAAATTACGTAACTTCATTAAATTGTAAAGCTCTCATAACAACATTGTCGCGCCTTGCATAGAGAATAGCCATCATCCATTATAACGAACAAGCTTTAAATCATTAATTTACATGCGTCTATTTTTTCTAAGCATCTACTTTCTCGCATAGAAAACACAAACTGGCCGATCATTTTAAAATATTCGCTCGATATCTAGCAACAATATTATTATTGATTAATGATGTTAGTGGAGAGTATATCTCAAAGCAGCTAACGAAAATTGCAATAAATTGCCAAAGGATATAATATTATAAGATGTCAATTAAGAGAGATTTAAGCGTTAAAAGGTATTAAAGCAATAAAGACAAACAAAACATAGTACGATATTTTATCTTTCTACAAAAGACTAAAGTGTTAAATTATTTCAATCTATTTTTGAGTTTTTATTTACTTTTTATGAATTAGAATTATGTTAATATCGGCGCTTCTTATAAGATTCATCTCTCTGTCATCAAAAAGAATACGTTTATTTATGTCGAATATGATTGGTCCGGTGTTGCACGGTGAACGGTGACAAGCTCACCGGTTAAACCGGGACAAAACGAATTGGTCTTGGTTGCTAATTGGAAACTATGGTTATGGGAAAAAGTCACGTTCGAAGCGATTGTAACGTAATACGGTGTCATTAGCGTGCGATGCCCTCCCGTTCCTTTTACCGATCGCAATGAACATACCGTGACCTACCTATCTACCAACACATTCTTCTTGTGCTGACCTTTCGCGGGGAAAGGTATCTCCGGCGTCTCTTTATGGGATGGACATAACGAGGATTACAAAGCGTATAGTGTGCGTATAGACAGTTTTCCATTCTTCGATGCCGCATGGACGTCGTTAGACATCCTCCTCGAGATGGAAATACAATTAGACGGCTCCAACCTTTTGATGTTGCTCCTGCCCGGATACCATCGTCTTGATTACTACGTGCTAAATCTGTCCATTAAGATATTTGCATGATAATGCGAATTACATTTTTAGTATTTTTAATACCAGGTCTTTGCGTCTGTAAAGCCTATGAAATTAAATTTAGTGTGATCGTAAACGTTCGCCATGTGAAGTCCAAGTATTTATTAGTATTTATTTTGATAAGCGAGAGTCCGTCGCGAGAAGGACGCCCGTGTCATCGCCATTCTATTAAATTCCAGAAACGACGTTATATCCATTATAGAATGATGTAATTAACTCAATATTTATGATGAATCATTAATCATCTATTATGCAAACTATTGCGCATGTTCTCGTAAATAAGTCAAGAGAGCAATTTTATGAGACATTTTAGATTTTAATATAAAGTATGAATAAATTTTATTAAGGAGATATTTACATCGCCTTTAAAATAAATGACGTAAAAATGATCGATCAAATCGTCGTGATCCTTAAACTTATTTCCACAAATAATCGCTTGTTTTGAAAACCCTGTAAGTCTAATCTTTAGACATAAATTTTAATAAATGGCAGATACATAACACATATAAATTGATGCTGTATGTAACAATTTTAAGATTTGTAATAATATATACTTATTGCTAATAGAAAAGGCAGATACACACACGACGACGAAAGAAAAAAAGATACTAATTTTACCTTTACATTTTCAGTTGTTAGTAGCCCTGCTTGGATTGGCCCATGGCCAATTCTCCCCGGAGCCGGAGAGGATCGTAAGTTACTCGCGAGATCTCGGCGATACCCGCGGACACTATTCTTTCGCTTATGAGACGGCGGGCGGAATCGTCCAACAAGAGACCGGCAGTCGCAAGTACGCCGGCACCGAAGACGAAACGCAGCTCATCCAGGGCTCTGTTCAGTACAACGCGCCAGACGGAACCCCTATCTCCATAAGCTGGACCGCCGATGAGTACGGTGCCCAGGTGGCCGGTTCCCATCTCCCCACCCCGCCACCCGTTCCACCAGAAATTCAACGTGCCCTGGAGTGGCTTGCTAAACAGCCCACAACTCCGGAACCAATCGAAAAGGACAATCCGACGCAGAATGCTGTGTCTCACAACAATCGCCCGCAAAGATTCTTCTCGAATAAACGAAACTAAATGCGCGCCCTCAAATTAAATCCGCTCATAACATCCCATATATTTACCGCATCGTACAATGTGACATCCAATAAACTCGTATTTTTATAGAAATTCTCCCAGGACTACTGTTTCAATTTTCTATTGTCACTTTTTCGTTATTATTATTTTAAACTGAAATGAATAGTCAATTAGATGTGACATTCAAATATATATGAAAACAATAACACAAATGAGTAAGTATACATTGAGATTTTATGTAATCTTCATATATGTAAATACGTTTCATTTTTTTAATACATTTCTTAACAAAGCATGATCTCTTTGTAAAGCAAGTTTAAACAAATGTTTTATGGCCATATAAATGCGATGCTATCCTTAAGAAAACATCGATATTTAATATAATGAAAGCACTGAAATCATACAATTTTTTTATAGGTGCATTATATTATAATATATTACGTAATATTTTTCTTTTCAATCATAGTCATTTATATAGCTGAATAATGATATAGCATATTCTTACCAATTAAATTATTGCCGTTTCATCTGTGGAATTATGTATATAGAACTTTTATTTGACATAACTCAAAAGTAAAAAAGCACAATTATTATTCAAAATCGAGACGCTAATTATGGTTTATGTCATTTATTTGACGATTCATTCATATACGAGAAAATGCTCACGCACGAAAAAAAGTGCGTATAGTGTATCAAATTTTCTACAAATTTATAGATCTTTGACACATACACATACACATACACACTTTATCGCATTATTAACGCTCCTTCTGTGAAAAAATATTGTAAGCAGCCGTTGACATAATGATCAAAAAAACCAAGTACTATTGCCTGTCATGAGCCTTGATAAATATCAATTCAATAAGAGACATGCTTGGCTTATATCAATAATATTTTTTTACAGAATATTATTAAGATTTTCTTCTTATATATAAATACACAGATGTCGTAAAAAATAAAAATTTATGTAAGCGCAAAAGTATAAAAATAATCACAAGAAGGGCCGAATCTTGAAATTGCTGACCTCGAGAATTGAGTACTCCATGTCTCGATTCAATCGCGATCAAGTGCGCGTCGAATTCTTTTGATCGCTCATATTGTCCAGGCTTACTACCGATTTTATTCATATTTCCAATATAATGTTCTTATTATTCTCCATTTTTCTCGATTTGTTCAGCGATATATTGAAGAGCCTTCTCGATTAGTGGTATTATTCGTCTTTATTAGATACATATAAGAATAAACATTGTCCATGGTGTCAGAGTGCTGTAGCTACCTTATGCCTCCAGGGTCTTTTGCTCGGTGTCTGTACGATTGAGATAACGATCTCCTTGGGCCTGGATGCCGGTATCAGTGTTGTAGCTCTAAAGAGACTTGCTTTGTAGATAGTAATTTGACAATAAAGGTGAATTTACCGTGGATAACACGGATAGCCTGGATGACGTAGATGGCGGTGGTTTTCCGTTCTCCTTATTTAGATTATATGTAGTTGTAGAGGATTTTGAAGTTGTGGGATACCGTTATAGCAATGTTTTTGTGGTTATTTCAACCTTGTTAATGCCGTTGTAATTTTCAGTTTGCGTTTTCTGGACATTTCTGGAGCTCACACTAATGGGATGATTGTATTGAATGCCAGTATCATTGTGGCAACAGTAATTGCAAAAGTAATCTTTACCATGCTTGTCCATGATTTGGCAGCTACTCAGATCATCTTTCTGAGCTATTATCACTGCCACTTCCATCAGAACGCACAAAGTAATTATCTGAAAAAATTAAGAATTATATAGTTTTTTAAAATCATATGTAAATTTGATTTAAATTTTATTGTAGAATACAATAAAATTAAATATATTTATATTCACAAGATGGATTAATAAACAATAGGGACTAAAATCTATTTATATGGTACATTCAATTGAAACGTGGATTAAGATCATCGTTCCATAAAAGTCTCAGAATCTATATTTTAGTTAAACGTACCTAATATATCTTTATAATATAAATATATAATGTGTTCAAATTAGACATATATAACTAGTATAGGCTAAACTAAAAGATTATTATAAACTCGTATCGCAAAACATCGCAATCATATCAACAGATCTTGTCCTCAGAGCTCTGTATATCGCGTATATAATCTCGTGGTACTTCGTTACGTAATTTCTTAATTACAATATTCAGACTCACCAATCGATTCATGTTGAGAAAAGGTATACTATGTTCTTAGCTGTTGCTCCGAAATTTCTCACTACACTGACTTAACGTTTCGTTCAGGCTTTATATGTACATTCGCCATCCAAAATTCTTAGGACCTTCTAATAACTTTAATTAAGCCTTACATCCCTCAGATCCCCTTGTCTATCATTCCAACGAATAATAATATACATCCGAGATTTACGGACAAATCGCACTCACGTACACGTACGCAGAACTTGTTCTCCTTGGCGAGATTTTAAATCTGTGTTTGTGTCTAAAATCACAAAAACTGGCTGAAACTAAATTTAGACAAGAAATGTAAATTTACTCATTTAGGATCATAGACTCGAGAGTTATATAAACTTTATTATGATATTTTTTGAAATTTATTATTTAAAGATTTATTTAATATGCAAAAATTATATAATAAATAGTATACATGAGTAATACATGAGTTATTAATTTTGTAAAATAAAGATATACTATTTTCCTAACTACAGCTCAAAAATTTCTCAGTACACTGACTTAATATACTGTGCAAGCTTTATGTATTTGACATCCAAAAATTCCGAATATTTAAAAAATATCTTGAGCTTTTTTATCTGTTTGTCGTTTTTCTCATTCCAATAAACCATGTTTGTGGATGAGCCGAACGCGCATGCACGTACACGCATGCAAAATCTGATCCTCTTGGCAAGATTTTAAATCAGTATCTTTATAAAGTAATAGATTATAAGAGTTTTCGAAAAATGACGCTCACACATGAAGAAATTTGCGCATAATGCATCAAATTTTCTACAATTTTATAGCGCTTTGACAACATACACACTTTATCGCATTATTAACGCTTCTTCTGTTAAAAAACTTCCATTATGACTGTCTGATCGAGAGAAATTGCTTGTGTCGATTTACAAAAATCATAAAATATGATTGTATATATAAATATCTTATAACATTGCGTTATAACGCATTTTATTCGCACAAAAATGCGGGCTTATTAATAAATTCATGTTAAATAAAGATATATGTTAAGATCAAAGTCGTTAAGAGGAAGATAGAACATCCGTATCTTTACCTATTTGATATAACTATTTAATTTTTGCGTTTTAACATCATTGATCAGTTCTAAATTTAAAAAAAAATTTATACATAATGCGTTTTATTCGCACAACAAATTGGACTTACCAATGAATTCATGTCGAAGAAAGATACACTATTTTTCTAGCTACAGCTCGGATATTTCTTACTACACTGACTTAATATCCTGTTCAGACTTTATATATTCACCCTGTGAAGAGTGTGTAACAATTTCTAAAATATCTTAGGCTGTCCTACATATTTGTTATTTTCATCATTCCCACATTAAATCATGTTTGTGGATGAACTCGAAACACAAATGCATATTTTTAAACTTCTGATCTCCTTGACAATATTTTAAATTTATACTTGACAGTCAAACATGTGAAATCACAAAAAGTCAGCTGCAGTTGAATTTAGTAAAGAGATGTGAGAGCCCATTTAGAATTCGATAGAACAGAGTTATAAATTCTGTCACTGGGAAAAGAAATAGAAAACAAAAATACATGCATTTACGTTTATAATATTATAATATAATCGAAAATCGCAGAAATTGCCGAATAACTTTGATGACGTATCAAATAATGTGTGCAATATATTTTATGCAATTTTGTATTTTGAAAACTATTATAAAAATATTATAGTCTATTTGTCGCAAATAAAATTACAAATATGTATATAAGGGCATGATAAATATCAAGATATCAAGAAGACAATTGGCAGCAGAAGGTATTCCGATGGACACCGTAAAAAGGANATCTTGAGACAATAGAATGCGACAAGCCATAACAATTCGAAGATTTGAAGAATGCGTTGGACAATGCATGGTAATTAGAAACAAGAATACAGCTTGCAATTCTTGCAATTATGTAAAACTTGCTAATAATGATAATATTTTGTAATTATGTTATACTTTTTAATTCATTACATTAATATATAGAGCATTAAAAAGAGCATATATCAAAATATTATGCTGTTATAAAAATTATAACAAAATAATGTAAAAATATAAAATAATGTAATGTTAACTCAGTAATTAAAAGACCAGGTATTATCACCTGTTATTGCTCTTGATAAATATTTATTCAACAAGATATGTTTAAATCGATGATATATATTTATAGAATATCCTGATTTTTTTTCTTATACAATAAATGTGCAAAAATTAAAAAATTATATAAATGCATATAAATACAAAAGTAGTCTCAAGAAGAGAATTAAATCTTAAGATTGCAGGATTGATTTCGGGAATTGAGTGCCCCATGTTTCGATGCAATCACGATTGAGTACGCGCCGAATTCTTCTTATCTTTTCTTTTGTCTAAGTCCACCACCGATTCTACTCTATTTCCAGTTTAATGTTCTTATTGTTGCCCATTCTTTTCAGGATGTTCAGCGATATATTTAAGAGCTTTTTTGATCAGTGATGCTGTGAGTAAGTGAGCACCTTCCGGCTGGAACCCGTTCTCGTTGGCTACATACGAGACTTGAAAGGTATTTCCTTCGGCGTCAGTATAATTGTAGCTACCTCGTGCCTCCAAAGCCTCCTGCTCGGTGCTTATATGATTGAGGTAACCATCCTCTTGGGCCTGAATGCCATCAATGTTGTAACTATAACTGTAAAGCTTGTTGCTTGGTTGTACTGTAACTGTAACGCTTGTTGGGTACTTTAACTTTGCAGAAAACGCTACGAACTTATTGGAATTTAACTTAGGATTGGCAGATAATCTTTCTGTTTTTGCTATTATTAGTACGGCTTCCATTAAAACGCATAAAATGATTGCCAGCAAAAATAAAAAATCATATAGTTCTTTGAATCATATTGTACATTTAATTTAAATTGAATATAATAGAAAGGCTCCAAAGATAATAAACAATCGATAGAACGGCTCAAGAAGCAATTAACGAATGTTCGTATAATATAAAGTCACAATTTAAAAACTTAAAACGCGCGACAATTTTAATAAATTAAAATCAATTAAAAAACAAAAGAAATGCACAAGGTGTGAATAATAGAAGTAAGATATAAATTATAAAGAAAAACGCACATTTCAATTCCGAACTGGACTCTTTTCAATGTTAAAAATAAAATGTAAAACATAAAGAGCAAGCGGTCAGTAAATAAAAAATAAAAAAAAGCTGTCAAAAATGTAAAAAATCATGACGGATTGGTTGTTGAATATATTAAGTCCCTCCAAAGGCACCACTGTGAAATTCAAAAATCCATTATCCACCACAGGATTGTACCAAGAACTTGCGGCTAAGAATACAATTGAAAATATCGTTAAAATTAACTGTTGCAATTGCGATGCGCCTTATGTTGGCTAAACTAAAAGATTATTATAAACTCGTATCGCAAAACATCGCAATCATATCAACAGATCTTGTCCTCAGAGCTCTGTATATCGCGTATATAATCTCGTGGTACTTCGTTACGTAATTTCTTAATTACAATATTCAGACTCACCAATCGATTCATGTTGAGAAAAGGTATACTATGTTCTTAGCTGTTGCTCCGAAATTTCTCACTACACTGACTTAACGTCTCGTTCAGGCTTTATATGTACATTCGCCATCCAAAATTCTTAGGACCTTCTAATAACTTTAATTAAGCCTTACATCCCTCAGATCCCCTTGTCTATCATTCCAACGAATAATAATATACATCCGAGATTTACGGACAAATCGCACTCACGTACACGTACGCAGAACTTGTTCTCCTTGGCGAGATTTTAAATCTGTGGTGATATCTGTGTCTGTGTCTAAAATCACAAAAACTGGCTGAAACTAAATTTAGACAAGAAATGTAAATTCAAAAATTAAAAAATTATATAAATGCATATAAATACAAAAGTAGTCTCAAGAAGAGAATTAAATCTTAAGATTGCAGGATTGATTTCGGGAATTGAGTGCCCCATGTTTCGATGCAATCACGATTGAGTACGCGCCGAATTCTTCTTATCTTTTCTTTTGTCTAAGTCCACCACCGATTCTACTCTATTTCCAGTTTAATGTTCTTATTGTTGCCCATTCTTTTCAGGATGTTCAGCGATATATTTAAGAGCTTTTTTGATCAGTGATGCTGTGAGTAAGTGAGCACCTTCCGGCTGGAACCCGTTCTCGTTGGCTACATACGAGACTTGAAAGGTATTTCCTTCGGCGTCAGTATAATTGTAGCTACCTCGTGCCTCCAAAGCCTCCTGCTCGGTGCTTATATGATTGAGGTAACCATCCTCTTGGGCCTGAATGCCATCAATGTTGTAACTATAACTGTAAAGCTTGTTGCTTGGTTGTACTGTAACTGTAACGCTTGTTGGGTACTTTAACTTTGCAGAAAACGCTACGAACTTATTGGAATTTAACTTAGGATTGGCAGATAATCTTTCTGTTTTTGCTATTATTAGTACGGCTTCCATTAAAACGCATAAAATGATTGCCAGCAAAAATAAAAAATCATATAGTTCTTTGAATCATATTGTACATTTAATTTAAATTGAATATAATAGAAAGGCTCCAAAGATAATAAACAATCGATAGAACGGCTCAAGAAGCAATTAACGAATGTTCGTATAATATAAAGTCACAATTTAAAAACTTAAAACGCGCGACAATTTTAATAAATTAAAATCAATTAAAAAACAAAAGAAATGCACAAGGTGTGAATAATAGAAGTAAGATATAAATTATAAAGAAAAACGCACATTTCAATTCCGAACTGGACTCTTTTCAATGTTAAAAATAAAATGTAAAACATAAAGAGCAAGCGGTCAGTAAATAAAAAATAAAAAAAAGCTGTCAAAAATGTAAAAAATCATGACGGATTGGTTGTTGAATATATTAAGTCCCTCCAAAGGCACCACTGTGAAATTCAAAAATCCATTATCCACCACAGGATTGTACCAAGAACTTGCGGCTAAGAATACAATTGAAAATATCGTTAAAATTAACTGTTGCAATTGCGATGCGCCTTATGTTGGCTAAACTAAAAGATTATTATAAACTCGTATCGCAAAACATCGCAATCATATCAACAGATCTTGTCCTCAGAGCTCTGTATATCGCGTATATAATCTCGTGGTACTTCGTTACGTAATTTCTTAATTACAATATTCAGACTCACCAATCGATTCATGTTGAGAAAAGGTATACTATGTTCTTAGCTGTTGCTCCGAAATTTCTCACTACACTGACTTAACGTTTCGTTCAGGCTTTATATGTACATTCGCCATCCAAAATTCTTAGGACCTTCTAATAACTTTAATTAAGCCTTACATCCCTCAGATCCCCTTGTCTATCATTCCAACGAATAATAATATACATCCGAGATTTACGGACAAATCGCACTCACGTACACGTACGCAGAACTTGTTCTCCTTGGCGAGATTTTAAATCTGTGGTGATATATCTGTATCTAAAATCACAAAAACTGGCTGAGACTAAATTTAGACAAGAAATGTAAATTTACTCATTTAGGATCATAGGCTCGAGAGTTATATAAACTTTATTATGATATTTTTTGAAATTCATTATTTAAAAATTTATTTAATATGCAAAAATTATATAATAAAGAGTATACATGAGTAATACATGAGTTATTAATTTTGCAAAATAAAGATATACTATTTTCCTAACTACAGCTCGAAAATTTCTCAGTACACTGACTTAATATACTGTGCAAGCTTTATATATCTGACATTCAAAAATTCCGAATATTTAAAAAATATCTTGAGCTCTTTTATCTGTTTATCGTTTTCCTCATTCCAATAAACCACGTTTGTGGATGAGCCAAACGCGCACGTACACGCATGCAAAATCTGATCTTCTTGGCAAGATTTTAAATCAGTATCTTTATAAAGTAATAGATTATAAGAGTTTTCGAAAAATGACGCTCACACATGAAGGAATTTGCGCATAATGCATCAAATTTTCTACTATTTTATAGCGCTTTGACATACAACATACACACTTTATCGCATTATTAACGCTCCTTCTGTTAAAAAATATTGTAAGCAGCCGTTGATATAATACCATTGATTAAAAAACCAAGTACTATTGCCTGTCATGATCCTTGATAAATATCAATTTAATAAGAAACATGCTTGGCTTATATCAATAATATTTATTTACAGAATATTATTAAGATTTTCTTCTTATATATAAATACACAGATGTCGTAAAAAATAAAAATTTATGTAAGCGCAAAAGTATAAAAATAATCACAAGAAGGGCCGAATCTTGAAATTGCTGACCTCGAGAATTGAGTACTCCATGTCTCGATTCAATCGCGATCAAGTGCGCGTCGAATTCTTTTAATCGCTCATATTACCCAGGCTTACTACCGATTTTATTCATATTTCCAGTACAATGTTCTTATTATTCCCCATTTTTCTCGAGCTGTTCAGCGATATATTGAAGAGCCTTCTTGATTAGTATGTGATTCGTCTTCATTAGATATATATGATAATAAGTATCAGTGTTATAGCTCTAAAGAGATTTGCTTGGTAGGTAGTAACGTGAAAATGAAGGTGAAGATACCGTGGATAACACGGATGGTCTGGATGACGTAGATGATGTAAATGACGCGTATGGCGGTACTTTATTTTCCTTATTTATATTATACTTATTATTTTTCTCAATATTAGAAGTTGTAGAGGATTTTGAAGTTGTGGAAAACCGTTTGAACGTGGGAGACGTCGATGACTCGTATGGCGGTTTTATATTTTCCTTATTTATATTATACGTAAAAAAAGAAGTATTTTTCCCAATATTAGTTGTAGAGGATTTCGAAATTGTGGAATACCGTAGTAGCGATGTTCTTTTCGTGGTTATTTCACTTTGCGTTTTCTGGCCTTTTTGGGGGCTCACACTAATGGGATGACCGTATTTTTGGACTTGATTGCCGGTATCATTGTAGTGGCAATAGTAATTGCAAAAGTAATCTTTACCATGCTTGTCCAGGATTTGGCAGCTACTCAGATCATCGTTTTTCTGAGCTATTATCGCTGCCACTTCTATCAGAACGCACAAAGTAATTATCTGAAAAAATTAAGAATTATATAGTTTTATAAATCACATGTATTGTAAATTTGATTTAAATTTTATTGTAGAATACCGCAGAATTTCTAAATATACTTATATTGACAAGATCGATTAATAAACAATAGGGATTAAAATCTATTCATATGGTACATTCAACTGAAACGTGGATTAAGATTATTATTCCATAAAAGTCTCAGAGTCTATATTTTAGTTAAACGTATATATCTTTATAATATCCTAATATATCTTTATAATATAAATATATAATGTGTTCAAATTAGACATATATAACTAGTATATCAAAGAACAATTTATTATTATTAATATAATGTAATATTCTTGTCTTATGATTTACAATCTGGTAAAGCGCCATATGATTTTCTTTTGCATGATGTGTATACAACTTATTTCTATAGAATTAAAGTGTAATTGTGATCTGTTAAATCGCAAGAGATTATATTAATCAGTCTATATACGGCGTTCCATATTGATGTCTATATTGATGACTGAAAATCCAAGTTTTATATTTTCGCAAGAAACTTTTCGAGAGCAACAGAAATGTATAGCTTATTTGCACATTTTGTAACATTTGTTGTAAGCACTCTTCTTTCATATATACTTATTTATTAGTTAATTGAAATGTTTAAATTTAATAGTCTCATTAGTAATACTAAATATTAGATTATTTGGTATAACTATTTAATCAAGAATGTCGAAATAAAATGGCAAAATGAGCCAAGCGCGGTATTAAGGGCGCATAAATATTTATTTTAAAAGAATTACATTAAAATTTAACTATTTAATTTTTACATTTCGATATTATTAATCACAGTTTCAAACTAAAAAAAAAATTCTACTTTTATGAACGTCTGATCGAGAGAAATTACTTGTGTCAATTGACAAAAACATTCGATTTACAAAAATAGTAGATTCGTGACTGTATATACAGATCTCATGCTACTGCCTTACAATGCGTTTTATTCGCACAAAAATTCGGACTTACCAATAAATTCATGTCAAATAAAGATATATTATCTTTTTAACTGCAGCTCAGAAATTTCTCACTACACTGACTTAATATGCTATGCAAGCCTTATATATCTGCCATCCGAAGGTATCCTGGAAAAAAATTTCTTATCCTTTCTATCTGCTTTTCATTTTCCACATTTCAATAAATCCCATTTGTCAATGTGCGAAACGCTCATTTACGCACATGCAGGCAAATCCTAATCTCCTTGGCACGATTATTACGTGCAAATATTATTTGAATTTGATGAGATAATATTATACAAATAAAAAAATAATTACGACGCGAATAGCCGTGTTTCGACATTGCTTGCAAAAGAACCGCGATTGAGGCCGCGTTAGGTTTTTTTCAATCTGTCATCTTGTCAAGACTCATTTACGATTTACCGATTTTACCCATCTTTCCGTTATGTCCAGTGTTCTTATTCCTTTCCTCTCTCTTCGGAATGTTCGGCGATATATTGAAGAGCCTTTTTAATTAATGATGGTACTGTAGGCAAGTGAGCACCCTCCGGTTGAAATCCATTCTCATTAGCTATATATGAGACTTGGAAGGTGTTACCCTCGTTGTCAGTGTAGTTGTAGCTGCCTCGTGCTTCCAGGACTTCTTGATTGGTGCCCACATTATTAAAATGACCGTGTTCTTGAGCTTGGATGCCAGTATCAGTGTTATAGTTGTAATTGTAAAGAGACTTGTTTGGTCTTGGGGGATAAATAGATGGCATTAGCGTAGGGGCAGGATCCGTGGGAGGGGCCGTTTGGCCCCTTATAAATACAAGGAGCTTGGCCTCATTTCTATTAGGAGATTTTGTTACAGATAATCTTTCTGTTTTCGCTATTATCACTGTCGCTTCTATCAGAACGCACAAAGTAAGTGTCTGAAAGGTAAAGAATCATATAGTTCTTTAATCTATAAATTTGAATTAAATCTAATTATAGAATACGAAAAAATTTCTGAATATTTTTATACTGATAAGATCGATTAACAAATACTCGACACACCGAAATATCTCTGTAGTGAAAATATAATGTGTCTAAATTAAATTATAATGTGTTCAATGCTGAAAAATGATTTGTTATTGGTAAAATATATTCTCTTATCTTACGGAATATAATCTGGTAAAGCGCTTTTAGTTATATTATCTTTTTTGAGTAATGTACACACAGCCAATTATATTTTCATATAATTAATATGTGATTATAATCTGTTAAATTGCAACAAAATATTTATCAATCTATGTATAATTAACGATTAAAAATTCAAGTAGCTCTATATTTTCAGAAAAAACTTGTCAAGAGAAACAGAAAATGTATGGCTTATTTATCTATTTTATAACATTTGTTTTATGTGTGTGTGTGTGTGTGTGTGTCTGTGTGTTAGCACTTGCTCTGTACATACAACTTATTTATTACCTTAAAAATAATGTTTTAATTGTGTAACTGTATCAATATTAATAGATGATTTGGCGTAACTATTTAATTTTTACACAGCTCAAAATTATTAATTAGTTTTAAAACAAATTTTTCTTAATGATTGTCTGAGAAAAGTGTGTCGATTCACATAAATATTTGATTTACAAGAATAGTAGATTCGTGATTATGTATACAGATCTCGTGACACTGCGTTATATAATGCGTTTTATTCGCACACAAAATTGGGCTCACTAATAAATTCATGTCGAAAAAAGATATATTATTTTTCTAGCTATAGCTCGGAGATTTCTTACTACACTAACTTAACATTCTGTGCTAGCTTTATATATATCTGCTCAAAAATTCCGGAAGTTTTTAGATCACCTTAGGCTCTTTTCTCTCCTTGTCATTTTCCTTATTCCGATAAACCACTATTACGGATGAACCGAAGGAGCATACACGCACACACATGCAAAACCTGATTGCCTTGGCAAGATTTTAAATCTGGGATTATAAGCGTACGATCACAAAAGTCGATTGAATTTAAATGTAGTAAAAATACATGAATTCGCCCATTTAAGATCCGATAGGACAATATTATAAATTCCGTCATTGAAAAAAGAAAGAAAAAATAATGTGTATTAAGAATTAATTGAATGTAATTCAAATATTAATACGTTTATGTTGCAAAATTTATAATGCATTTATCAATGGCATATAGTTAATAATATTATATGCAAATATTATATAAATTTATTGATAATATACAAAAACAAAAATTTTTTATTTAAACTAGAACACTACTTATAAGCGCGCGCTACGCGCGTGCTATTTATTTTGTGTGTTAACTTTAGTTCTCCGTTTCTTCAAAATAAATTAAATAAAAATTACATACACTTAATATTTGAACTGTCAAATGCGTCGCTCAGTTATGACAGGCTTTTAATGATATAAAGTAATGCACAGCGTGTCGTCGAGATAACCAATCAGCATCGCGGAAAAGAGATAACGATACTTGCAATTATTGATTTGATATATCTTTTTAAAAGTGAATATCTCGATGAGAACTGTTCACGACATATTATTAGAATATTATATGCGTGTATATGTATTACATAAAATATTATAAAACCTATTTATATATAAAATATAATAATTAAAATTTAATATTTTTGTATATATATATAATATATTTCGGCAGCGACTTATCAATAACATGGTATTCACTTTGACGGTGCGGCGTAAACATTGGCGCGCACATATTTTATAATTTATTCATTTAACCAAATAAGAATTAAAATAATAAAAAACCAAATTATAAATTATCGTTTTGTTGCGTTTTTTTACGGACCAGCATCTAAATATGATTCGGATTAAGATCGAGCAATTAAACAATCGATTCGCAAAATCGAGTAATTAACACAAGACTTCGCGATACATCAATCGTCTAATAAATATAATTAATCATAATTTAAAATATATTTTATACACTTTAATATTCCGCGTATATATATAATATAATAGTACATAAAATATTTCGGCAACGATTTTTCAATAACATGGTAATCAGCCTTGGCGGCGTAAACATTGACGCGCTATTGTTTACGTATCATGATTTTGTTATTACTCATACCGCGACACTTGAATAAAAACTATAGTGGGGCGAGACGCTCCATCAACATCAAATTTCTTTCTTATATGTTATCATTCACACGACATCGAAGTAATCGGTGAATTCCCGACTTGTCGACTCGAAGTGTGATTCTCACGTAAAGCGGGATTCGATCGTGCCAAAATTCGAAAGTGCGGGAGTGTCGTTTAAAGTATCGCGAGTATAAGTGCGGAAGTAATCTTTTAATAAAAGTGCAGGAGTGCCGTTTAAGGTATCGCGCGTGTGAATCTACCTGAGAGGAGGAGGAGGCCTAGGAAAGGCATCGGGCATTGGTGGAACATCCTTGTGGTATGTTATTTTGTATTCATTATTTATTAATTGCGTACGTGCAATTTAAATTAAGCAATTAATCGCGTAATATGATTTTTTATTTATATGATTTCAACAAGAGAATTAGAAAAAAAGATTTTTATATAAAAGCTATAATCTTGTAAAAGTTTTTCCTTTCTGATTATAGCTTTTATATGGAATTATTAGAGTTATGAATAGTGCTTTTTTTCAAAATTTATAAAATTATTTTATTAATCTGCATATTATTATATGGATCGAATATAAAATTCGCATCATATCAATGCAATGATAAAATCAATGCATATAATAATTTTTTAAAAATATTAATTGTTTTGAGTGCTGCTACAATTTGGATCTTTTATTTGCATGTTACAGAGCAACGTAGCGATCTTGACAGTCTGAGAGGAGGAGGAGGCCTAGGAGAGGCATCCTGCACCGGCGGAGCAACCTAAGGGTGAGTATTTATTATTTGTATATTAATTATTATAAATCGTGTAACCGCATTGATTTAATTCTCATTATTCAAATAAGTTAGACAAGAGAAAATTAGAGAGAAGACTTTTACATACATCCTATAAATGTTTTTATTATAAAAAAAATAGTCTTTTTAGAATTTATAGAAGTTTCATATTTATATATCGATTACTATTGTACGTATCGGATATAAAATATTCCGCACGAAATATTAATTATATTTTGAACGCTGCTATAATTTAGACTTTATATTTCGATGTAGCCGGAATGAATATGGCCAGGATCAACGAAAGGTAGGTCCAACTGGCCCAACGAAAGCAACATGCGGTGCATTTGATTAGGGCATGCGAGTAGGGCACGGGAGTAGGATACACGAGTACGATAGACAAACAGGGCATGCGAATAGGGCACGCGAGTAGGGCACGCGAGTAGGGCATGCGAGTAAGGCACGCGATTAGGACACGCTCCCCAAAATATCGGTGATCCCTGATTCCCGTTGGCTTAGCCAACAAAAGTAGGATTGTTAGGACTATCTTAATATACTTAAGGAATGAAATGCTTATTAGGAATTTAAAAAAATACTAAGATTATTAAAATATTGAGGAGATAAATAAAAAAAATAAAATACAAATAATATAAAATTTAAATTTATTTTCAGGCAGTTTTAAAAATTAAATTAAAATTATTTAATAAAAACATGTATAATGGCAATATAATAGAAATTCTAAATTAATATATTTGTTAAAAATATTAGTTTCTATATTCTTTATTTTTAAAATATTCATAAACTTAAGAGCTTATGTTTTTATACTAAAGAATTGTTGATAAATTTGAGAAACTATATTTCAAACTTTATAAATATCACGAATATTGCTAATTCTTTTAATATTTAATAGAAAAATTATTGAATAAGAGTGTGAAGATTCGATGTTAAGCTAACGATTAAATATTAGCTTTTCGTTCACGAAATTTAACGACTGCTTTCGACATTACAAAATCGCGAGTAAATTATCTCGAATTTTATGATTCTGATTTGATTGATATTTACGGATTTCGTATCGGAATTAAATATTTGTCAAATAAATTAATAAACTACATCGCGAAAACACCGCGTTTTTTTCACGTTCTTGGACGCGATCGCTGTCTTAACCAAGGGGCCTTATCATTGTCCCTCTCGTCAGGTAAACGTTAGTAATGTTGCGTGGTTCGTACCGACGAGGAATCGAAACAATCTTCACTGTGGAGAATTATTTCTTGTCGGTTCTTGTAAGACCCATCCGCGACGTCTAGTTCGGTGTCCTGTTGAAAATTGGGAATGTTTGTTGCAGGATTGGAATTAAACCCAGGTTTTCTTGGCGATTTCTGAAAGCAATGGTTTTGGTAGTAACTCAACGACGACTGCTACACGCCTTTTCGAAGTCGAAACAGAAAATTAATTTAAATAGTATATTTGAAGAGAAAATATATTTCTTTCTCTTCATTAAAAGTGTTCTTCCATCATTATTAATATTAGTATTTCTATTGTCTTAATGCTCAATTGAACATGGATATAACTAATGTATTAAGATAATTTTATATTTTCCAAGCAATTTAAAATTGTAATCAATTTGTCCAATTTTCTATTGACTTTTTTAATACAAAATATTATGGTTACGAACGGATATATATTTTTAATCTTTTTTTTTTGAGAAAATATTTCTAGGTACTGAGGATATTAAGATTATATTTCTTGGTTTCTTTTAAGAAATCATTTGCAGGTATTGGACATCCTGCCATTCTAGGTGCGTCCTGGATAGTTTTTAGATATATCATTCTATATATATAATAAAATACATGCGCAAATTAACATACTATTTTATAAAATTTTTACACTTTTTTTGAATATTATATTATGTATGAATATAATGTAAAATGTGCGTATACTTTAAAACTTCGAGACAAATCGAATGGGTACCCCAATATCAGCGAAATATCGACAAATTAATGTATTTAAATGCTACAAAAAGAAATTAATTATAACTTAGAATTAATTATGCTTTATATTATTTTGATTTATTTTGTATGTTGCAAAGTATTCAAATTAATTTTTTTTAATTTTGCTGTTATCGGGTTTGATTCGTCTCGAGCAGTTGGTACCCAAGAATTATTTGTACTCGCACATTTAACACAAGTTACGATAAAGATGCATGTATTTTATTATCCACAAATATAGTCATTCGTAACCACATTTCCATAAAAATCGTTATGTCCATTCATTTTTCAATAAAGAGATATATTTTTTAATAATAGAAGAACACATTTTCTCGCGCGATTCTCAATCTCGTGAATTGAAGATAATGATATGGTAACTGTCGTTGATTCGTTACCGAAATCATTTCTATTGGGAGTAGTCCGGAAGATCCGGAATTCGTTCCCTCCTACAGCGGGACCCTTGATATTCAACAGATCACTTAACTTTTCTTTGCGAATTGATCTTGCGGGGTCCGATGTAGAAACGAGAAGTTGATCGTTCTCCATCTTTAGGATTGTTCTTGTCTTTGTCGGATATTAACCGACGTGTTATCTGGCGGAGGGACCTTGATCTGGTCAAATTGTTGGGCCAGTTATCCTCCACTGAACGTGGTGATAACGCAGTTTTTTTATAACGGTATCTTAAAACTTATAAGATTTTATTCTGTTTAGCCAATCCTCCGCGAAACGGTACATATATTTTATTCTTAATCGCGAAATTTTCATAAAATCACGCATTTGAAAATTAATCGGGCATTAGATTCACAAATATACTTTATTACAGACGCGATTATAAAAAGCGCTTTAAATATCCGTCGAAACATTTTCGTTTAAGTATATATTGTAATTATATAATAATTATATCGTTCCCCGGATTGTTCCAAAAATTACATGTATACGTACATTGGAATCGAGTATTACGACTATCGTCGATTTATTTATTCATCGCGTTTTTTTCGCAAATTTTAAATCGCGGTTTATCTTGTTATTTAATCGTTGACTTATATCGAAGCTTCATCTATATTTTCTCGGATATTTTCTTTGAAAGTCTATGCAAAATGCGCCAGTAGTCTAAGTATTTTTTTCTACAATTGAAAAACGATCGATAACTTTATTAACGATTCTATTGGTCACAATTGTTTGCATTATACAAAACTTAATAAATTTTGTAATTGCATGTTGATAATTAATCATGAATATCGCATTAATTGTTGCTTATCAGTTATATCTGATCTAAAAATTTCTAATGAATTCTGCATTATATGAATATTTCGGACATTTTCGTGTAATTCCGTGTAATAAATTATTTTGTATTAAATTTTAAATTATATTTTATATTAAGCTCTATATTATATTTTGTAATATATATTTGTAATATAATTAATTTTATATTAGAAATATAGAATTAATTATAATCAAGCGACGTGGTAGCGCCGCGACGCCAA
>NW_021848439.1:529773-549963 GCF_003651465.1 Formica exsecta | reverse complement strand
TTATATTAATCAAATTCTTTCAAAATCTTTTTTTGGTCAAACATATATTCATGGTAAATTGGATTTAATCGCTCTCAAAGCGATCAAACTTGCTTCATTCGGAAACGCTAATAGTTACCGGTAGAGTCACTCATGCCGGACAGGTCGAAGGGAAGGAGCCAGACTAAGAGAGATACCGTAATATACAACTTATTTATTACTTAAAAATAATATTTAATTATATAATACTACTAGATGATTTGGCGTAACTATTTAATTTTTGCATTTCAAAATTATCGATTAGTTTTAGACTAAAACAAATTTTTCTTGATGATTATCTGAAAAAATTGGTTGTGTGTCTATTCACAAAATAATTTGATTTACAAAAATAGTAGATTCAGCGTATATAGATCTTGTGACACGCGTTTTATTCATACAAAAAATTGGACTCCCTAATGAATTCATATCGAAGAAAGATATACTATTTTTCTAGCTACAGATCGGAGATTTTTTATTATACTAACTTAACATTGCCGTGCTAGCTTTATATATAGCTGCCATTTGAAGATCTCGGAAATTTTTAAAACACCTTAGGCTCTTTTCTCTCCTTGTCATTTTCCTTATTTCAATAAACCACAATTGATGAGCCGAAGACGCATGCACGTATACACATGTAAAACTTGATCGCCTTGGCAAGATTTTAAATCGAGATTATAAGCGTAAGATCACAAAAAGTCAGCTAAATTTAAATTTAATAAAAAAACGTGAATTTATCCATTTAAGATCCGACAGGACAATATTATAAATCCCGTCATTGGGAAAAGAAAGGAAAAATAATGTGCATTAAGAATTAATTGAATATTATCCAAATATTAACACGATCATGTTACAAGATTTACAATGCATTTATCGATGGTATGAAATTAATAATATTATATGCAAATATTATATAAATTTATTAATAATATTATACAAATACAAAAATAATCACGACGCGAATAGCCGTGTCTCGAGATTGTCGGTCTCCACAAGGATCAATCCTTAAAGCGATCGCAACCGCGTCCGCGCTAGGTTTTTTCCGATTTGTCATCTTGTCAAGACTCGCCTACGATTTGCCGATTTTTTCCATATTTCTGTCATTCTGTTATTCTTCGTTTTCCTCGGGATGTTCGGCAATGTATTGAAGGGCCTTCTTGATTAGTGGCGGTACCTGAGGCAAATGAGCACCTTCCGGCTGGAATCCGTTTTCATTGGCTACATACGAGATCTGGAAGGTGTTACCCTCGTTATCAGTGTAGCTGTAGCTGCCTCGCGCTTCTAGGGCCTCCTGGTCGGTGCCCACATTATTAAGGTGACCCTCTTCCTGAGCTTGGATACCGTTACCGGTTTCGTAGCTGTAGTTATAGGAACCATCGGGGTTGGGCCCGTCTAGAGCTTGTCTGACAACAGGAATTTGGTTGAGAGATTTAGCTAACACGCTGTCATCTACAGCACCGGGTGGCGGTGCTGCTATTGTCGCAGTCGCTGCCACGAGAACGCACAAAATCATTGCCTGTAAAGACAGAAAATTGTATAGTATTTCAAATTGTATATTTTAAATTCGAAATTATACTAAATCACACACACACACACATCACAATGCGGTAAATACTAAAAAAAGAAAAGAATCCCGAGTAACAAAATATTCCTACAGCGAAGATTATTTAACAAGTAATTGATAAATCTGGAAGTATCTTTGTCGTATAAATATAAATGTCACTAGACAAGTATTAAAGATAAGAAAAATTATTGTTGATGCAAAGTACATTTATTTATTAGTTAATTAAAATTACATGATTTTATCAATAATATAAATACTTGTAGTTTAGCGTAATTGAGTAATTTAAAAAAATCAATATCTTAAATTTTGATTTTAGATTAAAGAGAAATTGCACGCATAAATGTCACTTCGAAAGAAATTGCTTATATCAATTCTATTTACAAAAATGCTGCAAATACGAGATCACACATAGATATCTCGTACCACTGCGTCACGTAACGTCTCTTACTCGCACAAAAACTTAAACTCACCAATGAATTCATGTTGAAAAAGAGTATATTATTTTTCTTAGCTGCTGCTCGAAAGTTTCTCACTGCACTGACTTAACATCTCGTACATGCCTTCTGCTTTATATATACGCCATCCAAAGATTCTGGGACCTTCTGGTAATACCTTATTTAAGCCCCTCTTTGCCCCGGATCCCGCTTGTCCGTTACCCCACTCCACGAGCCATAACATACATCCGAATTTTGCGGATGAGTCGAACGCGCATTCACGCACACATGTATAGCACATAGTTATATTTGTGCCTAAAATTGCAAAAGGTCGGATGAATCTGAGTTTAATAAAGAAGTGAACTCACCCAGTTAAGATCTGACGGACAAAATTATAAATCCTGTCACCGTAAAAGGAAAAAATAACGTGCTTTATAGCAGTCCATATTTAATAATTATAATTAAGACTTGTCAGCAATTGCCAAACGAGTGATTTGATGACGTGTCTTACTCTTGATGCAAATATGGATTTTAGAAGCTACCGTAAAAACATGATCCATTTATTTTAAATAAAATTTCAAATATATATATGTAAGGATATGCTAAATATATTTAATATCAAGGACAAAAAAATCACACAATGTCAATGCAAGGATTATCATAGCATGTGCCATAAAAGTATTACTAATCCGTAGGAAAGGATCTTTATAAAATATTTTACAAATATGATATATGTATACATATAATATATCAATATAAAATATTATAATGTAATCAGTATCAAATTAAATAGAATCTCATAAATTTTTTTTCAAAGGGCTGTAACATCGAAAATGAATATTTGCGGATAGTTTTATTATATATTACATAATTATGTATTAATTGTATTCTTTTAGAATAGAAATTTCACATAATAAAATATACTATACAATTTCTTTATTTTTTGAAAATACGATTAATAGAAAATAATTATTCTGTTATTTCAAAAAAGACTGATCGTCAAAATGTATTCATTAATCCACGAGCTGTTTAAAAGTGAGCAAGAAGAAAGAAAGATATCGTAATTTAAAAAACAGATAACGTCACGACGAGATTTTTTTTTTATCACAGAAGATGCACAGACAACGATGATAAACGCGTCATTGGAATATAAAGAAGATAGATATCTGTGTTAAAGGACAACTTGTAACCATCAGAGAATTCCACATATTCATGATATGTTAAAAACAACGCATAAGATATCGATTGCGATTTATGTAACGTAGTCGAATCACCGGACTATCCAATATATCTCCGTGATATTCTTCTTGAAATATTAGTTACCTCACTGTTCCGTGCGAGTTTGCATTCAGTCTGGATTCCGAAATTTTCTGGCAAATGTCTTACAAATTGTCTCCGGATGTCGTCGCTGACGTAAGATGTAAGTGCCATTGATTCTTTTACAGTTGTAAGTAATAAATATCAAATCATGCTCTTTATGCTCGGTATAAATGAAAGAACAAGCATAAGATTTGTCAAACCAGTTGTCATTGTTCGTGAATTTATCTAATCAATGGATTTAGATTGCTAGATGACATTTTTCGGGCGCATTTATTCTGGCGGCTGAATTAATGTGCGGTCACATATTTTGTAAAATAAATTAAATGTATAGTAAAAAACGATAATCTTTCAAATATATATACATGCACAAATAAATAAATATATATTTTTACATAGTTGTTTCCGCCGTAGTTGTTTCCCTTTGCACGATCGTGTCAGGGCAAGATGTTGCGGCAAAGGGTTAATATATTGATTAATTATTTTTACTTTCATTTTTATAAACTTCACCACCTTTTGTATCCGCGCATCGTATGGCTCTTGTGTATGAAGTCTCTGCGCAATATGTTTTTGAACAATTAAGCACAGATCTTATAAATAATGTAGAAAACATGCTATGTTTATGAAAAATTCTAGGGCAGAGAACTTATTATAATTTATAGAAAATAATTTGCACATGTTTTATAAATTAATTCGATTAAGTAAAAATAATCGTGTTTTATGATTTATTGTGTGCATTTGTATTATTATTATTATTATTATTATTATTATTATTATTATTATTCCAAATTATTATTTAAAGACTTATTTACAAAGACTTATACACAAATCACATAATAGAGATACATATGTGTGAGTTACTAATTTCGCAAATTTATACAAAATTATAAATTATATCACGATATGGAAGTATCCCTAATGAATTAGTAGTGGTATAAATGTGGTATAAAATAGTGGTATAAAAAAAATAAAACAACGATATAAAACTCATACATACATATACAGGGTGTCCCCAATTTAAATGTCAAAACTTTAGGAGCGTGACGCTCCTAAAGTTTTGACATTTAAATTGGGGACACCTTGTATATACGATATTTACTCAAATGCCGAAGAAAAGAAATTGATGATACAAGAACATAGTAAATGGAATAATAGAATGGAGAAGGCGTTAACTTTATGTAATAACCATATGATGTAACTAACGTTAATTATATAATGAGCACTCATGTAGTAATCCTTTGAGAAAAGGAGAATAGTTTGAAGAGTTATTTGAGAAGAATCAACTGACAATGTGTTATCTGGATACATATTAATACGTTCATCTCGAAAGATTTATAACGTGCACTATTACGTATCATTACAATATACCAATATATATGGTATCGTAAATTTAATAATATTATTTAGAGATAGCAACTTTCGGTTTTGAGCAACATCGCCCGCGGGTAACCTTTGGACACGTGTAAACAGTTTTCGCAAGAAATTATTAAGCATTATCACGGATATTACACAGTGGAACATACATGTCTGATTTTCAAGGAGAAAGAAAAGTAGTCTTTTTTGCAAAAAAATGCACAAATTTTATTAAAAATGAAAGCAAGAAAAGAACAATTAAATATAAATCAAAGTTTCGAACAATCCTGTTCGATAAAGCGTCATAAAATTAGCGGAAACAATAGCGAGACAAGTTATTGCTAATGAATTACATCGATGGCCGTTACAACAATGACAAATTTGTACTATCCAAGTAAAATCATGCGCATGTTTGCTATTTATTCGACTCGCCGTTATTTACGCCAAGGTTGTGACATGACGCCGGCGGACATTCATCATCCGGCATCCGCACAGCAAAACTTTACGATCGTGTAATTTTCACCTAAGTTCGAAACGCGAAAGCCGCCAATCTCGCCAAATCGCCGAAGGTCAGGATCCGCCGCGAGCAGTTGGACATCGTCACTTCATAATGAGTCCCGATAAGCCGCCCTCTCTCTCCCCTCTCACCACACAATATGTTTCGTAATAAAATTAAACTCGTGCGTACATGGGTTTCTAATTTTCAAATTAATTATGCGGCTTTGCCTTGTATCCTCGTTAGTCTTATCTTGTCGAATTTCAAGATACTTGTTAAATTAATCTAATACCGCATTTGTGTAATTTTCCGATTGCGGCGTAGATTGTAACGCAGACGAACGAGGACGTGTAACTACTTTTGTATGTCTTGGTATTGATTGCTTACACTGAATTTCAAATAATGTAAATAGCTATTTATTCCTTCATACAAATATTTTAAATTTTATTCAAAATTTTTAAGCGCAAAGAATTTTAAATTAAAGAATAAGTTACATATCAAAATAGAATCGAAAAAATAGTATCTATAAAATTTTGTTGAAATTATTACAACATTTTCAGTATATATTATACATATATTACCAAAAATACAAAATAATGGTGCGTTTTCCAGAATATTTTATAATAATTATCAGAGCTTTGTCGCACCTTACCTTGAATTATTCGCGACGCGACCTATTAATTATAACTGGCCAATATTTCGATGATCCTATTTGCCTCCGGTAATGGAATAAGATACGCCGTAATTTGTACTCGCGCGGAGGTCATTTCGCTAACCTGAATACTATACACAGCATTTTTACTTTCACGCGGCAGATGAGTCCAACTCACTTAGGTTGCTTCAACGAAATGTTATGTAATCGATGATTAAAGAGCCGCAGACGACAGATTATGACAATTCATCACCTATAGTTTGCAGCAGAATAGACACATCCAGCACGCGTATTCATTGGAAACGCGCGCACGGAGATCGAAATGAAAAATGATATCTCATGAAATTACCGATACGCGGCATAAAAGCCCGTTTGTGCGAAGCTGCAAACTAATCAATCGTGGCACAAAAAGATCTCCCGTTATTCAAACAATTCGATGTAATCTTAATCTGGCGCCTGTGCATTATCATTATGCATATATTTGCATTTCATGTAGTTGCACTTCACATATATGAATATATACAATAAATAAAATTATCTCTATAATGTGATTAAGAACGAAGAAAAACAAGAGAAAATATAAAGAAATATTTACTTTTAAACTGAAATAGATATTTATTAAGTTTTCTAATTCAATGAATAAAATGTTTCCTGGTTAATTTTGTTTTCAATATTTTTCTCAATTTATGGTAATTCTAAATAAATGATAATTGATATTTTATTATTAGATTCAACGCATTACTTATTTATTTATTACACTGATTTGAGATACATCGGATTCTTAATATGAATACTCTAGATAATTGTGCAAATCATTGTTCTAATACTTGCAAAAATAAGCAAAATTATGTTTGAACCTATTTGCAAGTTTCTATTATGCAAAAATTTGAATACATTAAAATTGTCTTTTTTATTCTCTTTAGTCTTATAGCGCGATCTATGATATCTTTTCTTCACTCTCTGAATGCTTATGATCCATCGTTAATATTTACATGATCGTGCTACAAACGACGAGCACTATCATGTCAGAATTCTCAACTAATATTTAATTTTTAAAAAGAAAAAAAATTCGTGTAAGTTCTATTAATGATTTAACGTATCCGGTTTAACGTATCTTGCTTATTCTTGCTGTAATTATTTTTTTATTCAAAATATAATAAGGCAGAGAAAATTGCAAGTCCCAATTCTGCTTTATCGATAGCATGAGGAGAGATCGGCGTGAAATCCTGCACGAAGTCAGCTAGAGGACTCAAAGTGACATTTCCACTGTAATTTTTACACAAAGTTAAAATGACGTTAACATAATTAACGTGTAAATTACTTCTACCTGAAGATTACTCCTCTATTCCAGTTTCATAAATATTTAACATATAAAAGCAGGACACGTCGATTTTTATGCTTTTTTAAAAAAATAATTAGCCTCTTGCACTTAAATATAAATTAATATAATATTGGTAATTGCGAAATAGTGATGTGTCAGAAAAGTTTTATTGAGACACCGCAAAATCGTAAAGAAACATTCGATCTTGCATTCAGATTAAAACACTGTACAGGAGATCTTGAGTTTTTGTTGTTAGCTTTGACTTATAAATTTCACAATTAATTTATATATTTTTTTCTAAATAAGAATTCAATATCTCGCGGACACAATTCCTAAATCATAAAAAATTAAAAACCTTGAAACTCTTAAATTTCAAGGATGCAAACAGACAGAACTTTATTCTTGTTTACTAACTCCAAATATATTCGCGATTTGCGTGCGTAGAAAAATTTATATAATTATCAAAGTAATTTAACCCTGAAATTTTAGAAGTTGCGAAAAATGATGATGCCCGTATATAAGTTTTGCTTTCGAAAATAAAATTCTTCCAGCATTTTCGACAAGAGAAATATTGCGCTATTTAGCATGTACGAAATACACACAATATAAATCATTATATTCAATATGATTTACGAATGTACGATTTAGCGATTTTTTTAACTACGTGCATCAATGCAATAGGTATAGCAGGCGCATTTTCAGAATGCATCGTTGTGGAGAAGGCATTGATTCTTATTACTGAATTTGCATCTCTTTGCAGTCGCTTTGCGTGTACGAATCAGTTTCATTGAAGGCTTTCGTTTTCGCGGATTATCCACCTCAGAAGAAGGAATCCAAATGGCTACCGGTTGAAAGGATACGATCGTGCCGGTGCGAGTCCTTCGACTTATGTGACCTTTTTCTCACCGGGAGATTAATAGCGCGCGCTACAATTATGTGTAGATATGTGTTAGAGAAATTTACAGCCTCCCAAAAGAAAAAGACACGCGAGTCGCGTGCGCGTTTCGTTATCCTCCAATTAATTTTTTACGCGATATTTAAATTACAGCTTTGTATTTACTAACTCTGTATTTAGGATGTAGTTTAAATAATTTTTTACAAAGCTTTTCGAATGAAGCGATAGATACGCTGGGTTTCTATTTTTACAATTGAAATAAATAAATATAATCAGTAGAGTGCAACATCTTCATGCTTTTAATAAAATAAACATAATTATAATAAATTATCTACAAATCTTGGGCTGTGATATATTTTTTAATAATTTTAATTATTGTAAATTAAAAGTGGTATATTAAAAATTATTCAGAAATAAAAATACAGTCATGTTCACAATTTTTATTCATCATATTTGCTATAAAATGAGCAAAATCAGTAATAAAATATCAAATATATTACTATCTAAAGAGCAATTTTTCTTTAGCATTTGAAAAATATTTGAACCGTTCTGGTTTTTACATCCAAATATTCAATTATTTACTTTCTCGAGGTTCGAGAAAATAGTCGAGGAACACTAGCTGCCGCCATCATCCCGTCGTGCTACATGTCAGGATAAATGATAAATAAACTTTCGTATTCGGTTTGCGTTGCACCCGCCAAGGCTCCGCGAATTTGTTACACGTTGGTTGAATTTATAATGCGCGTAAAGTAACGAAAATTCACATAACAAGATCATCGGGTCAACGAAAAGCGTCCAAAACGCACGCCGTATTAGACAGTCTCATGCCTCTTCACCGACACCGAGAAAAATTTACAATCGACTTAGAAGCGTAGAGAACTTTTATTTCTCCCCCGAAACATACAAAGGATAATCCTTTGTAACCAACGTGTTTGCTTGACGATATTTACTTTGTTGCCTTTAATATTTTACAGCACGATACTTATGTCATGGGAGAGAGAAGCTACTTTTCAAACGTGCTTTTACTACGTATACGGATTTAATATTTTTTTTTATAATTTGTTAGTTTCCCAAATTTTTTAATAAAAGATTATATTTTAATTTTTTTAAATAGTCTTTAATTAATTTTCGAAAAATAGGTTGTTTAGTTTACCTACATGTATGTCTATATCTTCAAGCTATTTTGACTAAACTGATCTTGAATTTTATTAGCCTTAGGTAAACGCATGCCATACGTGCTTACTTTGTGAACATGTATAGCATGCGGAATACGTGTATGAAATTTCGTAGAAAAAGATAATTTTAGTAAAAAGAAGAGAAAGAGAATAAAAGAGATATTATTTATTAAGTATTAATTCTCATAACAAATGAAAAATCGTGATTAATCATAAAAATCTAGATAGAAGAAAAGTTTGAAAATTTGAAACAATAAAATTCTCAAAATGGTCCCCAATTAAGTTTTTAAGTACATTATTCGATTTTCGAGTAAAATCAATAAATATTCAACAAAGTTGAATATTTTACTAGTGAGTCGATTTTTATGTCACCATTTTTGCAGTCACCTCGCCTTAAGTTCTCATTATAATTCGTTGAATATATGTCACAACGTACATGTGAGTTAATATGTGTTAACACACTGGCTAAAAATATATTAACGAGAGAGAGAATCCCCTCGCGTCTTAGCAATGCTATATATAAGAGGCGCCTCTTCAATTTTTTCATTTTATAAGGAAACAAACAGCCGCCATCAGCATCATGAACGCTTTAGTAAGTCTATATATTATATAATAAAATTAATAGAGAAAATTATTAATCTATGTAATTATTCGTTTTTTGTGTTTTTTTTGTCTGTATTTTTAATTTGAAGAATATTGGATTGTTCATAAAGCTAAAAAGAAGTATCCTATGTATATGCATTCCTGTAATATTTTTAGTCTCAGGTTATAGAAAAAAAATTAATTATATCGAATCAGATAAATATCATATATCGATTCCAATAACAGAAGCACATGTAAAACTTGAATTTTGAACGCATTTTACAGTTGAAACATATATTCTGTATTATTCCGATTGTCACACTCATGAAATTCTTCTATCTTGACTTGACTGCATAATATTTTTAGATCGTCGTACTTTGCTGCATGTCCGCAGTATTTGCGCTTCCTGTACTGAAACCGCACGATACCCTGATCCCCAATCTGGCTTTGCATATTTACGGACCAAGCCCGGATGGTTCGTACAACTACAACTACGAGACCGGAAACGGTATTCAGGCGCAAGAACAGGGCCAGCTCGTCAAGATTAAAAATGACAAGGAGGACGCTCTTTACGTTCAGGGTTCCTTTAGTTATCCCGATCCCGATGGCAGACCCATTGCCTTGAGCTATGTCGCTGACGAGAATGGTTTCCAGCCTACGGGAGATCATCTGCCGACGGCGCCTCCGATACCCTCCGCTATCCTAAAAGCCCTAGAGTACATTGCTCAGCATCCCGAGGAGGATGACTTGTAAAAAGTTCATCATTATGTTTTGATCATATGAGTGAATTAATTACAGTGAATTAAACATTTCCGTCAATTTATAATGTCGAGAATTGAATTCATTGAAGTTATATGCCTCTAAATCACGATCTTTATGTTTTATTTTCTTATATTCACATATATATCATGCGAATTCTACGTAAGATAAATTCCTTTCACATTGCAAAGAATTAGTATTATTGTGTTAATTAAGAAGTCTTGCAGCACACGTGCACTGTGTAAAGAATCATTGCGACGGCAGTGTTTATATTTTAAGCGTTGCCCCTAGCCATGAAATAAAAGTGTTGAAGCGTAAATTCAGTTACACGTTTTTTTCTGCGATCGAGAGATTCATCTAACTTCGTTGTGCCATAAACACATCACGGATGTTCCGCTCATTAAAACATCAAATCGCTCGCGATTTGAATACATCGGTGAATGAATTCGGTTGGCTAGTTCGCGAATACAACACAAAGCAATATTTAATGATGGGCCGCATGTGTAGATGACGTAATAATGGACGTGGCGAAATAGCGGGAGATTTTGATGTAATTGTCAGCGCTGCCGGACATATCTTGTGATGCGCAAAATTTAGTATCGTTTATATACAATATTTTTCACCTGTGTATTTTTATATATTATATAATTATTACGTAAGTTTTTCGAAGAGAGTCTCTATGAAAAATTTGCATCGGAATTATCCATGCGCATCGTTTATTCTTATACAATTACTGAATTATTCTGTCTAAGTATATCCCCGAAAGTAGATTTTCGCGATTCCAGCTGAGAAATAGCACTCTCTGGGCGAGCAATATCCCGGGAACGGAGCACGTGCTAATCCAAAACGCGCGACACAATCCTCGTGCGGCGCGTATCCTCGCGGATACACAAAGCGTGCGATTTAAATAAGATAAATGCGCGCATCTTACGGCGAGACGTGCCGCGAATATAAAAACGAGAATTACGACATCGCATTAGCCGATGTCCGTTACATTCAGGAGCTCGCTTATGCCGCGTTCGAGGACAATACATGGTGGGTCTCGCACCGAAAAAGGACGAGAGATGTATGCGTATTAATAAATATACCGTGTCGCAAAATCGCGTATCGATCCGGCGTCGACGACGTAGGAGAGACAGAAAGAGACAGAAAGAGAGAGAGAGAGGGGGGGGGGAAGATCTCTAGTGCGGATGCCTCTACATTCATTTGCATTAATAGAAACGTAAAATACGACGTTGTGTTAATTAAATGAGCGTCGCGCGATTACAAATTACTCGGGAGGGGGCGATCCTTGAAATTAATTTATTCCTAAGGTATTTTCCATATTCAATGCGTATATCTCCGTGGTCGGAACGATTAAATCACTAGTTCGTCGGTGATGCCGCGCTTCAAGGAATAGCGCGGATAATAGTACGAAATTACGCGGCGAGAAGACTCTCGTCTCTCTGTTACGTTAAATTGAAAATATTTTTCGCGCAAGACAAGCCTCTTCAATCTCGGACTTGACGTCTCTCTTCTCGTAAATCACTCTGCCCCCGGGGCGTATTTTAAGGAATCTACCCTGGAAAATGTGGCGTATTCCACCAAATTTCTCCAATTCACGGTTACTTAACATATTTGTTTATCCCCATATTACATTATATAATTTGCCAATTATTTGAAAACAATAGTGAGAGAAATACACATCTATGACCATAGTTTGAATATAAATATGTGGCGTTATATAACGAAATAACATTCTTTTTTTAATAAATCTCATTAAACTTCTTTTAATTCTTATCTCCTATTCTTTGATCTGTGTATATTGGCAGGCCGAAATCGCCTACATTTCTGCAGGCTTGTATCTCGTGATATCTGTGCGGGAATCTGCATACGAGTCTCGCAATCAGGCGGATGCAACGATTGAATGCACCTCGAAATATCTAATCGCTAGCCCGATCATCGTAGATCTCTCGCGCTACCGCCACGAAATCACGCCCCGGCCGAATTGCTACTTGCGATTGACAATTCTAGATACGTTGGCTTGATCGATGTTTCGGATACCGTGCGGTAGTTACTTCAAAAATTGCATCGTGATTAATTGTCGTGAATGTTTCCCGATACAAGGTTACTGCTTCAGGAAGCAAATAAGATATTTTACTATACATGACGTAGGTAGATAACAGAATCGAGATAAATCACTTTAATAAAAATACTATTTAAAAATTAACGAAACGACTCGTTTGATCGACATTTAATTTAACGTTTCATCTAATCATCTAATCTTTCCTTCTATATATAGAACAAGACGACAATTATTTAACAATCGTCGCTCGTGTGGAAATCACGTTACTCAACTATATCAAATAATCTCATTGTAAGAGCCATCTTTATGTCGATAAATGTCTAGCACCGCCAATTAAATGCACGAAATATCTCTACACGAATCTAAAGTCTACCTCCGCGCTGACGGTAAATACAATAGCTGGCTGCATGCTCGAGAGATATGATCTGATCCCGATCATCCTCTATGCACCACGTTCCCCTTCTCGCGTTTTATCGCAATTCGCGGGATTCGAATTGTTGCGCAGACAAAACGGTTTTAAAAATCCAATGGCGTCTTCTAAACAAAGTAATGAATTCCAAGACTTTAAAGGTTGATTATGAACAAACTATTATGTAAGAATTTTTTTTAGAATGTTTTTTGTCTATCACGGTTTTTGTCTATTATTATATGTTAAAAAAATAAGTTCTCTTGAATATATATGTGATATATCTTTTTTCGTTATTTATGCTATTAAAAAATTATTTTAATTTGAAAAAAATTAGTTGTACCTATCTTTTCAGAGAAATTGCTTAATATAACAAGTATCTTCAAGATAATTTCGATGCTCATGAGCGGTTCTAAATTCCAACGTTGAACCAAGCAATACGGTTATGCAACTAACATAATTAGACTATCAGATTCGCGATTACCATTATCGGTTCCTCCTAGGTATGCGCGTCCGTCATTTCGCTTTCGTTGGATCGCGCCCTCGCCAAGGAGAAAGTTTACTTCGTCACGACATCGATTTCAGCGTGTTTCTTTTATATTATATATAGATTTTTCGATGATCCCGATTGATTCTCATATCGACCTGCGCGATCACGTAGTCACGATCGCGCGCTTAAGAAACGATAAATAACGAAATGATGATGGGATGAAAATAATGATGCCGATGCTGTGTAGCACCAACAGGTCAAGTATCAAACGTGTTTAAATTAAATATACTTCAATTGTTCTCGTTTATACAATTTAACGTAATTTCTTTAATTTACGTATTATATACATTATATGGTATCGTCAGTATATTTTCATATGTAACCCACCGAACACCATGACCTCTTTTTTTCCTACATTTTGAAATATATGTGCTCCGAAACAAGAGTTGGCGCAAACACGATCCGCGTCGATTTATCTATTGATTTTGTACAAATTTTTTGACATGAAATTATGCCGTTGATAAATTTTCCATTTCGCAATCTTTTATGCCGAAAGCATGGACGCGATGGAGTGTGTCTCAATGCTCGTAAAGAATTATAAGCGTTAGATTTTTACAGCAGGAGTTTCGCTTCGACGTGATTAAACGTGACGATCCTCGCGCGCCTCTCTTGCGACATAATGTCATAGATCATGGATCGCTCGATTATTGTATGAATAATGAATCATGAATTATCCAGTCGTGAAACTAGAGAAAATACTGCAATTTTCGTCTTTTCCAAAATTCCAATTCCAACAAAATAATTTGCAAGATAAATGTATTTAACAAAAAAATCTTGTTAACAATATAGGGTTTGTTTGTTTGTATTCTGAAAGTAATCCCTCGTTAATGATTGTACGAACTTATTCCGATAAATCGGTAGAAGAGAGGCAACACGCGCGGCGTATAAGCTTGTGTGGAAGGCGACCTTGACATATAAGTACATACCACGAACGTTCTAAGAGAGCGCCTGCCCGCAGGCGAGAAGACGTAACGTGTGCACGCCGAATTCAATTTTACTTTCATCCCGCGCAAGCGGAACGTTCTCCCGGAGGCAAGCGCGCGCGAGGATTCTGCGAAAATTACTTTGACAACTCGTGAGAGACGAGACGACCCACGACCGACTTTTAAGGCATCCGATTAACATGAGAACGCCGGCTGTTCCTTCCTCAGTACTTGCACGCCTTTTAAACCCCCGACGGTGGTCTGTTTGATATTCGTGAGACAGTACTGTTCTTCTCCAACAGACACCCGGTGAGCTCAATACAAATCTGCGCGACTGTCTCGTGCACATCTCAGAAACATCAGAGAAATTATTATGGATATAAAAGAGCGACGAAGAATATTTTCTTACATAATTTTCTGATGAAAAACATTAAAATCGCTAAGCAAGTAGTTGCAAATTTAAACAATAAATCAATTTCCAATTATATCACCATTACTTCCGCTTCTCTGCTTCAAGTCCTCGGGATTATTACTGGCATCATTGCTAGAGTAATTATGTTCATCAGGCAATGAGTCATTGAAATGATATTTTTAAATTATAGCTTCGAGCAATAACATGAGAAGAAAGAGAATAGCCAAGATCCAATTATCAGTTCATCTCGGGTTAAGGTAGAAATAATATGCAAGAAAATTCATTAATCATCCATAACGATGTAACAATCACGTACATATCTATGACGTATTTAACATAAATATTTGTCATGTAGTTACTCAGAATAATACCTTGAAACTTTATATTTGAATCAGAAATGATAAATTGTAAAAAGAACTGTGAATAGATAATGATATGACATATAATATTAATAATTAATCTTTACTTTATTTCGCGAATATATAAAACTAATACATATAATACTGTTGATAATATCATTAATAATATTTTTAATGACCTCGATTTTTGATGCGTTTATAATAAGATAAAAAATACGTGAACATTGTAATTATTGTCGTTGAAAATTCATCAACTTTGTTTTCAAAAATAAAGTAAAAATTAATTAAACTGAGAAAATTTGTTAATTGTCAATGAAAAAATGTAATCAGATTGACATTATAACAATATATACTATTTGTGTTTTGAATGTTTTATTCATAGCCATACTAAAGCCATACTAAAGTGTTACAATAAGCGAAAAAAAGCTAATCACTGCATAAAATCCTGATATTAAGTTTTTTGTTAAATACAATAATAGATAAAAAGATATTATTATGATGTATGATAGAGAGACGTATTTATTAAATCTGCTATGCTTTAAAAAAACATTGTCGATTTATAAAGAAATCATTATTTCAATTCACTATTTACGGATGCGAAATCGCATTAAGCATTTGTCCTATTAAATAAATAAATATATATAATATTAAATTACAAGACTATATATTATAATATCCGTACTGTACGAAAGAAAATTTTTGTAGGAATAAATCAGACCTCTCAAATAGCGATGGATAGACTAAGGGCGAAGGATCCGCGAGGCTTCAAATGTGAGGAGATGCATCTCGCGCAAGAGACTCGAAATATCATCTGGCAGAGGAACGCGTTGCAATCCGCGGCCTTATAAGTACGATATAGTCACGGCGGCTGGTTGTCGCAATATAGAGGCACGTCTCACGCCGGCTGTTCCTAAGGCCGTGTCGAAAAGGAAAGGTTGCACGCGGATGCGCCTACCAGTCGCGGTGCATCTCGAGGAATGCACGCTTGAATGAAAGCCGGCTACGTTGTCGGCTACGAGAGAGAAAAACGACGGAGAAAGACGAAATTGATAGAATGGAGCAAAAGGGGAGGACACGGGGAGCGAGCGTAGAACCGAACGACTGCGTGAATGAATGAGGCAAACACATGCACGAGGAGAGAATCGCGATTGATTTTTATGTAAAACGAAACAAGGCTCTCTAGTGTTTACGTTCGTATCACATTTTTAGGTTTTAAATAAAACTGTCCAAGTTTTAAATCTGTCATCGATGTCCACCTCTCTCCCCCACGTGAAGTATAAATAATATTCGTCAAAATATTTTGATCGTTCAAAAATTAAAACTAAAGTTCTTGGAACAGCTTGTACATTTTTTTCTTTGAACCTGCAAGGGACATTTGTCTGACCACAATACAAATTATCCGCTTACGTTCATGCAGAAGAAACCAAGTACCTGGCGCCGAAGTGGCTGCGTTTATCGCTGACATTTCGGGTAATGATCAATAACTTCGTGCGCCGTTGTTAGTATTGTGAGCTTGTCGGCAGGTTTGTTCGTGCGAAAAACGCGGCACCGGAAATCGACAGGTCAACAGGACCGGTTTAATGCTCGATTAATATAACGGAGTTAGGCCCGATCCCATAAATCAAATTAAACGTAAAATAATCTTTGTGTGTAAGACTTTCTAGTATATTATATTTTACGTTGCGTTTATTTAAAAAAAAAAAATTCTTCTACATAAAGATAAAAGATGTTTGCAAGCTAGCTTTGTAATTCGCACGGTTGGCACATCCTGAAATTTCTAAATCTATTTGTTAATCTTAATCGCGGGTAAATATAGAGATTATACACAAGGATGATTTAAATTTCCTGACTGGTTAAGAAAATACAGTTAATGTCAATTTAATTATATTGTTTGTAAAGATCAGGAAAAATTATTATGCGTGTAATTTACCGATTGCGTGGAATACATATCAGCGTACGAGCTCATGTGTGTCTGTATGAAGAGTGTAAGCGCGTAAACGGCCAATAGTGACGCAATTATATTTGATCATTCTGTATATTCCTGTGCCTGTGTTCCCGCTGGGAGAAAAGATAATGCTTGAAAGATTGCGTCAGTGATCGTCGTTGTACATTAAAGTATTATACGCTTATATGTATACATATAACCTTTCGGATATACGCATACATATATAGCCAAGTTTTCGATATTTCAGGCATCATTTAGCGAAATCCTTGCGCAAGTTTAGAACATACAAAGTATATTATTACGTGCTGAATGATTGACGCAAAAGCGCGATATTACTTAATATAAGCATCTAAAAAATATATAATATTTTAGTGATAAATCTAGAAAATTCTCGCATGTCAATTACAATAAAAAACAAAATTTTTAATAGAATTTTTAATAGAACTATTTTTGATTATTCCATTACTGATTGTATTATATTGAATTAAAAAAGTGCACTAGCAAAGTATCAAAAAATCCAACGTTTAATTTGATACACGCTGAGACAATTTTTTGGCCCAAAACTGTCGACCAAAAAGGAAGAGAAAAGAGTGAGTCACGCGATAACGAGACACATGCGGCTCGAACGTTTCTTAATCACCAATTAAAATATTTGGCGAGAGTACCCATTCGGCGAGAGTACACATTCGGCAGTGCCCATCGTCGTTATGAAAATTGATCCTTGCATAGGCCCTGACAGCTTTCGATATTATACTAACACAATAACAATGTCGTTTTTGTAACTTTAGAAATTTACCATAGAGAGATCTTATTGCGTTAAGTAATCAAATATAAATAAAATTATAAAATAATTTTTTATATATAACTGTTAAAAAATTCCATTTATTAAAAACCTTTAATGCCTTCTCTTTCCTTAATCATTTCTCTTTCTCTCTTTTCTTATTATCTTTTTACATATTAAAATGTTCTCTCTTCTCTGTTACTCTTTTATAACTAAAGCAATATCTGATGATTCCTTTAAGAATTCAAGATAGGATATAATTTTCACTTTTAGATAGAAAATTAAATTTATAGAATTTTTCTTAAAACAAAAATATTTGATTTATTTAATTCTTCAATATTATTTTAGTTTCTAATAAATATAGAAATTGTGTGAAGCAGTTGATGCCTTATACTAGAAAACTCCGCTGAATGCATTCGAATCACGGTCGTCGGAATGGTATACCTTATAAGCCACGACGAATTCAGAGATCTCGCGAGAAGATCCCGGAGACCGGACATTAATCTTGAAGACGCAACCTATTACGGTATGACCGACGAGAGAATCAGGGACGTGATACGATACCAAGACATCTTTCAAAAAGTAACGAAACGTTGTTACGGTACAACTTTCTTATTATCGCGTTCGTCGTATGGGAAAATGGCGATTGTATTATAAACTCAGCGAGATAGGAAGCGGGGTGGGAAGAATGACCGGCGGCGTACGTCCGTATCGGGATAGTGCCCGATCTGTCAAGTGAATAAAAAATGAGAGGGATCGAGAGGTGCATCGTCCGCGATGTTGGTCAGCATGACGACGTATTGCTCGAGAAGTCGCAATTGCAGGTTTTGCAAACTATAAATACTTCAAGTTGTAATGAGTAACGAGGCATGATATTGAAGAAAGAGATAAGTACATGAAAATATAAAAGTTGATAATTTATCGTTTAAATAAAGTATTAATTTGTATACGGTATATTACTTGCGCGCGGTTGCAAGTTTTTATAATATTATAATTTCTATAATAATACAAGTTTTCATTAGAAAAAAATATACGTAATAAATCTCACATATAAAATATTCTCTTTCTCTATATTTCTTTCTTCTTTTCTATAAAGCAACGTGACATCCGACTTGAAAAATTCAATGTACGCGTTAACAAACGATTAGATAAAGTAGCAAATGTTACTCAGAAATATGAGAAATTAATGATGCGATGGGAGTGAATCTGACAACAAAAAAATTTTATTGCGTTAATGATCGCGCATAATCGCGGTGTCGCGGTGTCGCGGTGTCTCTTCAGGATTTCTTCGGGGTGTAACCTCCTCGAAGAGAGATATACTCGTAAATCTCGAGATAGCAGACGTTACCCAGTTAGCCGCTTTCACGACTGATATTTATTCGCACATCCTTTGTGCCTGCCTCCGCGCCGCGTTATGTAATACAGTTAATTAAAAGCCCAAACGCGCATATCGCGCAAACTTTCCCCTACATTTGCCAGACGGTCGTCTCGTGATCGACCAGATAGCGATCTGTTCAATCCGTTTCTCCTTGATTAATATGATATTTAATATTTCTTATGCTTCAAACGCTTGTTTCACAAAAGACGAGTTCCAAATATTCTTTAAAAATATTAACACTATTCTTGCACGTAATATTTTATTTAGCTCTCTATGATGGCAATATTGTTAGAGAATTCTTAAAATTAATTAATATTATAAATTAAAAAGTGTATTAAATTTTTATCTTTATTTCTCTTATAATAAAATCTTAAAGAATTGTTTTTAATTAAAATAAAAAATCAACAAATTTTAATTTTAATATGTATATCAACTATTTCGGTAACACAATTATGTGTTGGATAGTCTGCACAATATTTTGTAAATATTACATTACTGTGAGAATATTGCGTTATAAATTACTGTACTTATTGAACCGACGTTTCATTATTTTCCGTGGCACGTTAAAATATTCAATGAACAATCGCGAAACGTCATTTTAGCATTTATCATATCGAGCCTCCTCGACTTTCAAGAGAAACACACACTCCTCCTTCCCAGTTCCCTTCTCTTCCTAGTTCCGATTGACGAATTATTTTAAATCAACCGCGGCTTTTCATGCATTCTAAAGCGACTTATAAATGCAAATGCGCATTCGAGAAAATCATTCCGATATATCGATGACGTGACTTTGTGAATCACGACGAGT
>NW_021848439.1:494400-529702 GCF_003651465.1 Formica exsecta | reverse complement strand
GACGCGTACTCGGCGCGGCTACACGGCGAGCAGCTGGCATTCCTAGAGACACGGGAAAATTTATTGTCGTGCTACGTGCTTCTTACATTTCCCGTAAAAGAAGAAAACTAACGCCTATCGAGGCATTATTCAATGTTCCCCCGACGGATTCTGTCTAATGTTACATCGGTATACTTCGCCGGTAATGTCCACGATCAATAATCGTAAGGAGAAAATGGACGGCCTTCACCCCACTTTTCCAAAGTTCTTCGAAGAAGAGAAAAAGAGATTTTCCGACATAAGCTGCTACTTTAATTAACGTAATTAATTTCAGTAATATTTCCGTAATTTTATTGGCGAGCTTGACTGTTACGCAGGCTTATACCACACTTGTGTCATATCCTTAGATTAATTTTTTAAATTAATATCTCTTATATCGCCTTCTCTCTTCATATTTTTTGATAATCGTATTTTTATACAGAATTTGCGAAACAAATATAAACTCTTTTAGAACTTATGCAGAGATATTAACATAGCTGATTAAGGATATTTGCTGACAATCTCAAACATCCCGACGGAATAGCATTGATTATTAATTACATACGCATGTTAGGTACATGCATAATCCTATGCAGCTTCCGGCACATGCATCAGTTTAAATCAGCCGTATCGGGCCGTCTTGTGTATATCATGTTATGCAATAAGAAAGGAGTTAATACCACGTGTTACGTGCAGTTTTGCTTTGATAATTAAAAAAAAATATATTTTGCTCTACAGAGACGCAATTCACATATGCGTACAAAGGAAATATCACCGTATTATATGACCGTAGAGATGCCTCTCGGGCGAGAAGTTTTGCGTACTTCCTCGCGATTTTTGCTTTTTTTTTTCCTCCTAAATTCCTCAATTGCGATCGCAATAAATATACGCTAAATGCGAGCTCGTTATTCTCCTACGGCGGCAAGTTTAGTCATGACAAAGTAAACGCGATATAGTGCGCGCTTTATATAATTATCACTCGGTAATGAGAGATTCAGGTCGCTTCCGATTGATTAGAATAGACAATGCGCTGTGTGTGTCGTGCGTGCGTCGATTGATGCGCGAGCGTCCAGTTTCATTTTGCCATGCCAAATCCCACGAGCATTCGAGTAATTTAGCCTCTACTACGATTAGAAAAATCAAGGTAAATAGCTATTTGACGAGCATTCGACTGATTGTTTAATGACGGCGTGATTTATCGATTAGAATCGCGAAACGTATGTTAATAATGATGCGAATAACGTTACGTAATATTTATGCGAATGTGGTAGAACAGTAAGATTGCCGGTTAACGACTGGGAAATAGTAGAAAAACAATTCAATTTTATTATGTTCGTATATTACTAGAAAAATACTGAAACAATGAGCAGTGTATCTAATGAACCTTCAAGATACAAAGTTAAATTATTTTTATACGGGTATAAAAATTTATCACATGTATGTGTTTGTCGAGTAAAAAATATAGTCTTTTGTTTTTACAAAAATGCATAACATAAAGCTGCCGATAACCATAAACAGATTTCTGAGCACACCCTACTCAGTTTTCGCTCTCGATCTTTTAATGTAAGGTTAACTATAATCAATAAATACTCAAATAACTGAAAAATAATGTAGAAAAATTATTAAATTATTAAAATCATTTTTTTTGCTTGGAGAAAATTTTTTACAAATTTCTGTAAACATGTTGAAGATAGAACCTTCATATCCAAAAGCATTGTTGAATAACATCCTTCTTAAAATCGATGTAAGAGAAAAAAAACAGTAGAAAAGATAAAAATTTAAAGAAACACAACAAAAAGAGCGTTACGCATCTCTTGAAATAATCGAATCCTCTTAAAACAATTGTATTTCCAAATTAATCGATCAACGAAACAATAAAAAAAAAAAAAAAATATTCAAACGCGCTAATGGATCTGTATCAGAGAAAAAATATACGCAACCCATTTTCGACAACAAATTGACAAAAAAAAAAAAAGGTTTGCCATGCACATAGTTAAAGAAACGATGATAATTGAGCAAGCATCCTTCAACGGGACCCAATGACATTTAGCGCAGTGTGACATGGTGATCTCGGGGAAGATGGTCTCTCCACGATGTCGATGTACAGTGTGTTGTTTCTCCGCTTCCCCCTACGGCGGCAACATACACACGCACCCGCGCACACATCGCAGCTGTGCTGTTAAACGTGGATCCGTGTAAATCGCATGCGGCCCCTCTGTGTATCCCATGTGCATCCTACTCGTGACATGGTGGCCATCAGTGCGTCAAACCGACCGTGGTGTTGGTGATGCCTTCAGGGGTATATATATGACGGGCGCTGCGGGGCTTGATAAACACTTGCCCATCAGCGATTACTGCTGCAGGATGTACACGTCATTGGTAAGCGTTAATTAAGAGGAAAAAGATTCAGAATATGGGGAGTAAGGAAGAGTCAACTCGTGCTCTCCGATAGAGTCGCGTGTTAATACGCGAGACAATCGTAGCCAGGTCGTGTGAATTTGGCGGTGTATTTCACGACGATTCCCTGTGCGCGTTCTCCCGGACGTTCTGTGAGTTACGTTGTTGTAAGTGACACTTCGCGATTATTCGGTATAGCGTACCGAGAGCTCCGGGACTCGGATGTCGGTGGGTAGAATGAGGGGCGAAACGGGACCGGAGGGTAAGTAGCGTCTCCCGGAAGATCGGCGGTAAGGATATCAATCGATGCCGTCGTGGTTACACCCCGAAATTTGTCATCTTCGTGTAACGCGCATACGTTTTTAGATACAAAATGTTTTAACGAAAACTGAAATAATTTCTTACAAAAATATTAACTCCTAATAATATTTGTGTTATAAGAGATAGAAAAACGACAATTAGGAGGGTTTTTATATTGTTATTCAAAAAGTTGCAAAATATTAATGGTGTTCGAATAAATTTTAGCGTAAGGACTAATTATATCAAATTTTAACAATATTATAACTGTATTACTTCACAATAGCAATAATAATTAAACATTATCGCAATAATATCCCGCGCGTTCTAACAATATATTGTTTTGTGCTTCAACCCGAAATATCATTTAATTTATAATATCAGGGTCATGTCACATACAAATGAGACAATAAAGGTAATAATAATATAATCCATATATTATAGCATAATGTGACATTAATGTGTCATTAACATCGTTCGTTTTATCCGAGGCGCGGCGTCTGACCTAATAACGCTGATACTACCGCGATTTCTGTCATGTCTGACTCAAAACGGTATCACTACTGCGGCGCGCGGCGCCCGTTTCCACTGATTCTCGCAGAGCTTTCTCTCTGTCACAGCACCCTCGATTTAACAATCGGGACGATGCTTTTTGAAATTAAATCAACAATAATTTCGATCGCGACGAATAAATGCATCGTAATATTAAGATTCAAAAATTCTAGAAATATTATCAAAGATGAGTTTGCATACATCAGGATGAACGCATTGTTTCTAATTACCCCGTGATATCATCGTAGATAAATCACTGTTTTTACTAACTGTCGTGCAAATTACGTCGTGAGAGACGGTTGAATATCTAAGTGGCGGTAGCCATTAGCATTCCCCGCATAAACACTTGTGCAACGACACGAATGTCAAACAAGGAAACTAACGAAAAGGCTAATGTTCATCTGATGTTTATGCATCTGGAAACTTGTACTGTGTAATGATCGACTAAGATCGCTTAGTTTTCTCTGCGATATAACGCATGTTATATCAGTGGCTTGGATATATTTTATCGTTGTACATCGATATTAAATTATATTTGCACCACGGGTGCATTTTAATCGTCACTTAAATCGAGATTCCATCTAATATCGATGAACGATAGGTCAATCAATAACGGAATTAATTGATCTTAATCTTCAAGGATGAATATTACTTTTACTCTCAACTCAGCGTTTACATTAAATCTTTCGCAGATTTTATAACTTTGATTCAACAATGGCCGATGCCATGTGATTTCGTAATGTAATGTCAGCTTGATTTCAATTAATCAACATTGAAGATTTTTATTTATCGTGTGTATATTCAAAAAGTTATATTTAATATAAATGCAGAGAGAGCAACACAATTGAATAAAAACTGGACTAAAAATTTAAAATCAATTAGGATAATCGTGATAATAAATCTGTCATCTATAATATATTCCAATGATAAATTAACAATAAACATTTTTAATAATAATTATTAAATGGATAGCGATATCATTATTTTTCATAATTTTCTAACATAATTCTAACACAATTAATTTTATCGTTGGAAAATATCGTAATGTCATATTTACATCATTAATATTAATTACATCGAGCTTACATTTTTTTTAGCTCAAAATTAAATGCGTACATATTTATAACCATAATAAACGCGTTATCGCGGTTAACCTAATCATTCTTAAAATCAACTTTTTCTCTGCGGTAACTACCAGGTAATCTTGCTCGCGTTGTCAGCGTACGCCGCTGCAGCGCCCGCTGACGACGTGATACCGATCGTCAGCCAGAGCCAAGACGGTCCCAATCCGGATGGATCCTACAAGTGGAATTATGAGAGTGGCAACGGCATCAAGGCCGAGGAGGAAGGCCACCTGGAGGACGCTGGCACCGAGAACGAGGCGATGACGGCGGAGGGCGGCTTTAGTTACTCTAGTGACGACGGTCAGCCGATCTCCCTGACATACAAGGCCGACAGAAACGGCTTCCAGCCGGTGGGTGCTCATCTACCTACAACACCGGAAATCCCGCCACTGATACAGAAGGCACTCGAGTGGATCGCGGCTCATCCGTCCAAGGATGATGAGAACCAGGTGTAACCGCGACCGGCGCCGCCGTCCAGCATATATGTGATTTCACGATCTCTCACGTAATTATTACGCCAACGCGAATGGAAGACGAGCCATGATACACCCGATGATACCGGACGATGAGTATTGCTGTGCCACCCTCGCCCTATCCTTGCCCTCGAAGCCAACACGGAATGCTCTGGTTCAAATTGTTGTAAATATTTATTGTACGTCTATGGATATATATTATATGCAATCACACATATTTTATTATTATATTGTATTAATATACGATATATATATATATTATATATAAGTATATAAAGACACGAGCATGTACCTATACGACTATGTAATTGACTCGTCGTTAGGTATATGCCATGGTGCATTAAGAATAAATGTTGCATCCCAGGAGAGAGGCGCTGCTATCCTATTAATATGCCCGATCTTTCCGACAAAATATATGCGAAAGTATGTGCGAGGTTCTCTCTACCTCGAGCCTTCCAGGAAGGAAGGATGCGGGAAATTGTGTGGTTAGCATGATAGCGTCACACTTGCTCATCTTTTTGTGTGTTCCGTGTATTAAAATTTAAAATTCAAATTTCTTTTCTTAAAGACACACGCATATAATAAAATTATTCGCGCGAATTTATTCCGATCATTTTCGAAAATGTTTCTCAATTTATTCGTGTCGATTGTTTGCGAAATTTACACATCTCAGAGATACATAGCAGCTAAAGAGAGAGACCTCGTATTCGAATAATATAATATGTATAGATATAATAGATATTAGGGCCATCACGCGATTAAGCCGAGTTGATTTACGATAGAAAGTCATATTGGTTATTACTGTAAGATATTACATCGCTGTAAACACAGCTGCTGCGCGCGTCTTTATTACTCACACACACACGATGGACCTTGCTCGCTATCATTAATCAATCACGTAGAGTGGACAAAGACGTGCGTCTTATATAACGAGCGTCATATGAAAACCGCAAGTATTTTGATTACGTTCGTTTGATGCAATGAGCATTTAGATAGTTTGTTTAATCGCTTTCGAGATAATCACGATTCACATTTATATGTTTGTCATTTATTAACAATCTACTAATTCTTAAATATAATCCCGTTATAATTAAATTGAGATAAAGCGCCTAAATAATATTATTCTCGTTTCAAGCCATTTTGGCAATAATCTAGAGATTGTATTTTTCAATATTTTGTTAATAATACTGCTTGAGTCAGTAGGTTATAGTAGGTGCAAATTAACAAAAATATTTTTTTTTTTTTTTAGTTGAAAAGCTGCCATTTCACGTTGATGTATGACAAATATAAATTAGCGCCGACACATCATTCTTCTCATGAATCTTTTCATCCCGAGTGATTTACGCCATTATCGATGATCAAACATTCGTCTACGTAAAGAGATCCGCTATCTGTCGAGAAGAATGGTACCGAGCGATCGAATCTTGAAAGCTGTCACTCCGTGTCGTGCCAAGTTGTAAGGGATACGAATACACAGCGTTAATATATTTCTTCTGTCGACTGCTTTCATCTCCTCTAACGATGAAATCAAAGAATGCTTTTACATGGAGAGATTTGTTATCTCGAGCGAAATAATACTTGTGTAATATAAGATTAGTACACGTGGTCGTGTCACGGTGACACCGCGGATAATCTTTATGAGCGATGTCTTTTTCGCAGGCCGGTCATCTATCGCCGGAGACTTTCTAAAAGGTCGTCTGGCAGCGATTCGTTGACATCAGACGGCTCCGGGAGGAGGGGGAGAGGGTGGAGGAACCGGAACCGATTATACTTCGCGGCGATCTCATTGAACTTTCACCGCGGGCGGTACGACATTCGTCATGTATAGCCGTTTAGCGCGTGAATCGTGTTCTAAATTTGTTACAGCATCACGTAACCGCGACTTACATAAATCTTCCTCGCGCAAGCTCGTGTTTCAATCTCTTGCAAAGTTTATTCCCACAGAGAAGAAAGAAATTGTGTACAAGCTTCGTATTTCCCAAAAGCGCAGTTTCCTAACAATTTGTCGATAGTTTGATTTCTTAGTCAAATTTTGATACAAGTTCAAATTATATTATTTTCTTGATAATACTTTGATCAAAATAAGATAAAAAATCGCGCAAAAATGACTGATGAATTTTAAATAAATATGTATATTTTAAATTAGAATATATTTGAATTAATTGAGAAAAATAGATTTAAAATTATGCATTATTTCTGATACATGAAAAAAATTCAATAAAAATATATTTATATCGGAAATTATTAAAATGCCACACTACATTAACATAACAGCATTCCTCTTAACATAGATTTTATTATTTGTGGTTAGAGAAAGTGAAATTCTCTTTTCCGGTATACATTCTAGAATACTATAGTACACTTATTGCACAAAACCAATGTCGTTCTTGCTGTATAATGATGCTATGTTGTATCACCGTATTTCACAAATATTATAACAATTTCACGTTTGACAAAATATTAATCTGAATATGCATTAGGATGCGATGTATCGGCGATATAGCCAGCGCAACTCGTAATGTTTATTAATAGTTCCATAAATTCGATTATCCGGCCTCGATTAATTCCACCTATCGCAGTCTTATTTGCGCTCGCAATTCAACAAATACCGATTATGATCGTGCCGTCGAATCGAAATTACTGCCGCAATCAAGAAACATGATTCGCAGAATTTATAACCGAATTATGAAGCGGCCGCTTGGTATTAATTATCAAATTAAACGCGGTGGCGCACGAACATAACACACATACGCACATCTCCGTAAACAATTTAGCGTAATAATTGGCGTATGTGAATATTCCCGCAGACGAGCAATCCGTGTTTGTTTACGCGCACATTCATTTTGATGATTATAATCATTTCAGACATGAAAAAAGGGGATATTAAAGAAGAAAAAATAAAATAAAATAGAAATAAATTTAAAAATAAGCAAGAGAAAAATGTGAAAAAGATTGATCTATATTCATTCATTTAACTGAAATAAATAAAAACATAAATTATTGTATAATTATTATAATACAGTATGCGTGTAACGTAATATAAGTAAACTATATATATGCTTTTATCATTTATATAATATTATATTCTTGATTTTTAATTATTTTATTACTCACTCGTTTATATTTGTATTTTAATATCAAGTTATTGTATCAATGTATATATCAATTTAACAGAACTATTTCTCTCTCATAATGCGCATTTCACCCGCAATCTAATCGCTCGAGCTACCACTATATTTGTATATCTGATTTCGAAAAAACGTGGTTGACAATACGACAGCAAGAAACTCTCACTATCATTTACTTATGTAACGATTCGTCTTTCTCCTTCGCCGCAATGACCATTTCTGACCCGGATTTTTCTATTACCACAGTCATGTGTCCACACCTAACTTGATGAGTTTGCTATTCTCACGTCACATAGCCTCTCACAGAATGCTCTCGCAAATAAGGTAGGTGAAGAATGCTGCTGTATGTCGCGTGAAAGAGTAAATATTTAAATATCGATCCTTACTTAACGATCAGGAAAGTGCTCGTCGAGAGAGATAGCAATATATTTTAGAATGCATTAGCAAATATTTTCTTTCTATTGCATTAAAAATAAATAATAAATATTGCAGATTTATAAAATATTTTATAATGTAGATATTCTCGAATACATCCGAAATGTCTAATGGATACATTTTTATTTATGGACTTGTATAAATTTATGTATTATTAGTTCTAAGGTTCTTAGTTTAAAAGATGTTCTGATCTGAAATCAATAACTCTCTCTCTCTCTCTCTCTCTCTCTCTCCCATTCTTGTGTACATTCTATTATCTGTGGTAAGTGGTAAACCGATGGATAGAACCGTTCAAATTATATAGTCAAACAAGATAATTATAATATTGAAGTAAATAATATGTGTGTATGTGACAATGTCATATTTTGTAATATTATAATTGATAGCGTAATTACTTCTTAATAATCTGATAATATATATTAAACAAGCTGTTATCAATTTCAATGATTTTGTAACTGAGTTTATCCCTCTAGCGAAACATTTCAATATCATATTTATCCCAGTTTATTACAATTACTCCAATTAATCGTACACGCGCGATTGTTTCATCAAACGTTGAATATACTTACAAGGAATCTAAAAATAAATAACACGTTTGTTCAATATATATATATATGACTTTTATATCCTTTTTATTTTTACATATGATGTCAAGTTAAACATGTACAACTGAAACATGATTGTTCAACGTTGTTCGTAGCAAAGGCACGTCAGCGATTAAACTTTGTTTCTCTCCTCCTTGTAGGGGTGAGCGGCTATCCAGTCGAGGGCGCGCTGGATGATGGGCGGAATTTCCGGCGGGGGTGGCGGGGTCGGCAGATGCGCCCCTTGGAAAGTGGCGCCGTTCTCGTCCGCCAGCCAGCCGAGATTAATCTTCTGTCCGTCAGGCGCGGTCCACGTCACCGAGCCGCGCACCTCCTCAGCCTCTTTGTCCTTCTGGCCGGGGTTCTTTTGTACGCCCCGTTCCTCGAAGGTTATCCCGTTCGCGCTCTCCCATTTCGTGAAGAAGCTACCGTCCGGGCTAATGTCCTGTTCCTGCTTGATGATGGCTATCGGCTCATTCGCCGCCGATATTATTGCCGCCAGGCTCAGCAAGATAATTACGTGCGGATTCATCCTGAGCGGGATCGGAGATGGATTAGGGACTCGTCTAACGCTTGACTGGCGATCACACATCGTATGCATCGTTTATTTATAATTTTGTTAACATTCGTTAACAGCGTTACAATACTTGATTTATATCATTTTTCAAATAAGTAGTTTATATAAAATGTAATTAAAGAATTTTTAAATGCAATTCTAAAAATGAAGAACTGATGCAAAATATTGCAAACTTGTAGTTTATAAAGATTTTGATAACTTTTAATTATCTCATATTTTTGTCTAATAGATAGAATTTAAAGCTACAGTGTTTAAATATAATATAAACGAGAAATACGTTTCAAATATATTGGAGTTTTGTTAAATTTTCTTAGATATAAAGAATGATTATATACAAACTATATAATTGCAATAACGTACTTCGTGATTCAACTGACAGGCGATTCCAAACTCTTACTTCAACTGTGCTTCGTTTTCCAGATATTACATACACGGTACTACTGAGCGTTTATCTATTGCATTCGCCTTTTATAGATAGAGGTATCCTGTGCTATCGTCGACGTATTGCTTCAAATGCCACTCGATGATACCGGTTCGAACTTTATTATAGACTGACGCACACGCTACAAAAGGAATGTTTTCTTTTACTTTTATTCCATGATTCGGAATACGTATCAGAAACTTTATACTTCTGCCACTACCCTTTTGACACACGCGCAGACATATACACATACACTATCTTGTTATTATCAATATTTATCACTAACGTGTGTTTGAATGTAGCAATTACTTTTTATATAAGATCTACACAAGAAAAGAAATTAATATAAATGCAATATAGTGAAATCTTGCATGTGATTAGATTGTAAAATTTATTTGAAATTTAATCCGCAAAACCTTTATATAAAAGCAAATAAAAAATTCAACATATTACATGTCGCTCGTGCACATTTCTGCAAAGAGGCAGATAGAGTTCAAGTATGTGTTGCAAATACATATAGTGGTTTAACCTTTGAAACGCACTTTGTGTATCCATTCGTTTTTCCTCAGGATTCCTTTCGCGATCGATGTGCATTGCACTCGAGTGATTTTTTATTATTAACGCCCGACAGCTGCGACGTATACGATGGGTCGTTGGAACATTTATATCCATTCGAGTCCTTTTGTGGCAATTTTCATGTACGTTCAGCTTTTTGTAGCTTTGCTCATTTATAGCCATACCTTTTATTAAAGCATTAATTATCCGATATTGCCACTAACATTTTTCAAATATATTTTGTTTGCATTTGTTTTAATGTTAAATTCTCTTGCATATTTATAGCGTAATTAAATTATTAAGCGTTATTCTTGTAAATATTATCAAATTTAGCTAATATTTATTTTCCACCTCCCACAATTCATCATTTTTTACATACTAGAAAAAAACGCAGAAACTGCGATTAAGCCTCAATTAACTTTAAAGTTTATGTTCGCAGTTTTAAAAAAGACAATTGCGTAAATTATACAAAGATTGGGAATATCACATACAGATTAAAAAATTGCTTAAATATTAAAGCTATATAATCAGGTTAAAATAAGTTTTGATTAAAATATTGCGGTTTTTGCAATGAGCGAGGTAATTCACACAATTCATATTGTGGATATATAAAAAATATAATATTTATAATATTTAACATATATGGAAAGTGTCTATCTCTAACGGATGACATTTTGCGTGAAATTTTTACCATCTTTGTATCAATTTTGTTACGGCAGTTAGAGCTTAAAATATGCGTTACATATTTAGTTGAACTAAGACAAAGAACACATTGGCTCGATAAAAGCGATCGATACAATTATTTATTAGCAAGCGGTATAAGTAAATAATATTGCGCGATGTTGTTACATATAGAAATAATTGTGTTGTGTTTATTAGACATTTTATTCTAGTGAATTCTCTAGTCACTTGCATAATGCAGTTTCATTATCGACTATTGAATCATCTTGTCAGTTGCCGTAAATGAATTTGATACTCGATAAAATACGCACGCACGCACGTCGAAGAAATCAGCATTTCATAAAAGGATACGTCATTGAAATCGTAGCCGGAGATTTTCCGCGACACTCTGCGTAATATAATAGTACGGCCACGCGAGTCATCAGTTTTTTATTTAGTACTCATTGTTAAAACAAATCTGTTGTCAGACGCGTTTAGGTTTTTGCTCCCGCCAGATAATGTAACATTTATTGTTTGAGAAAATTAATTAATTAAAAATGTACGCGAAGCAATAAATTGCAAAATGACGCAAAGCCAAAGATGTATTTATAATTTTTAAATTTTTAACGATGGAAGCGAGGCACAAAAAGGAAACATTTTTAGTGGCATACGCGCAATTATTTAGCATTTACTGTATTCATGTCGTGTTTTGCATTTACATCAATGTAAAGCGAGAGGGCTTCTCCTCCGCGTCTTTCTCATAAAATTATTTGCGTGCACGCAAGTTTGGAGGCTCAATATCTAAATAACAGAGTCGGAAAATGAGTGTTCTCGTTGTAATACGCGAGGAAAATAAATAATTCTTCTAAAAAATAAAAGTCTACATGATGAAAAGTAATTTACCGAAGCATTTTAAGAACTGCTTGTAATATTCCCTCCAGCTTCTTATGACCTTTATTTCTACACGTTATTATACGATGTAGTAAAGAATAAAAATCTGTCGCAATATATATAATAACATGTAATAAAAAATACTAAGAAATGCACGCAACTTTAATACAAAATAAAATTTTTATATTTTTATTGCAATTTATCAGTAAATGTAAAAAATAATTATACCAAAAAAATAAGATTTGTTTAAGTTGCATTTATTATTCATACAATTTATAGAACATGGTATTGTATATATAAGTTATCGTTAACTTCTAGCAGGAAAAAAAGACTGGGGATGGAAAGGATAAGGTCATCGAGAATTACAACAAAATTTCCAACTTGGGCAAAACGCTTTTATTTATATACAAAAATCACAAGTTAAGTATACGTATATACTATTAACGACCGACGCGCGTAAACGATTCGCACGCGCGTGTCGTTTTCGTTTCTTGCGTGCGGAGGCGGCGCGCGTGCATCTCGGCACGGCATCGTCCCTCCCTGGTGAAACTGTTGAACAGTGCGCTTTATTTTCCATCTATACAAAAGTAAGATAAAGAATCTCTCGAGAGTATATTGCTTATTAAATATCGGTGTCTCATGCCTTGTCTTCGTGTTACGTTGTATCCTCTAGATTAATATACCACACTATATTTATTTTTATGTTTGCGTCGAAAGCTCGGGGTCGGTTCTATCCATGGCAAGCTGGCTCGGAATCAGGTCACGTTTGAAGTAAAGTTGGGCTGATTAACCTGCAACAGAAGGTAAACCAGAAGCGTGAGGACGGTGTCTGAAATATTTAACGAAGACAGGTTACATACACACACACACAGAGTCGATAGTATGTACGTTAACGTAGTTACACATCGATAGAGAGACGCTTTATTGTGTTCCGTGTCTGTATTATATATGTATGCGCGGACATAGCAATGGATAGCGAAAGAATATAGTATATATAATCAAAATATATAAAATCTGTTTTTAAAATATTAGAAGATATATACATATATATAAAGCGAAAAATGTGTATAATATATAAATAAAGAAGATATAAAATAATTATATAGGAAAATATATTCAGATCTACTATAAAGTTATATAGAATCGGCGATTTCAGAACAATCTATGGGAAATTGCGCCATGGCGATTCGTGATTACGCTTCCGCACCGTAACTTTTGATGCGTTCGTTTTGCTAGGAGAATCCGTTCCGCGCCTCGGACGACGGTGGATCCGAATAGAGCTATTATCGGCGAAATATGGAGCCTTTTCCGGCGCGTATCTCTATACGGGGTAACCAGATTTTGCTCCGTAAAAGTGATTAACGTACGCCGAAATTGTTTTCGTTCCTCGTGCACGGTCGCCACAAAGATATTTTCGGTTCACCGGCGCGCCCCGATTCGGGCCAATTTCAATTTCGAGTTCAGGACTAAAGTGAATTAAACGACGTCACGAGCGAGTCTCGTGAGCTACTGTCGGAGTCGAGCGAATAAACTGATTTACTTCGGTTTGTCGGAAACACAGAGGACGAGGCGTCGCTTAACGCATAGGGAAATTTAAACGGCTGCTTGATCAAAACGGGTCACGACCGACGATTGAGATTATCCGACATAAATCGATATCGCGGCAGGATTTTTACCACCGATTTATTATACCCGAAAATCGCGTGTCTTCTGTCCTGCGGTAATTCGATTAACGTCATTTTTTCGTACGCTATTTCTCGCGTACGGTCAAATTTCAGCCGACGACGAAAAAGGAAAATTGCGCGATTTAATCGTTAACTCTGGACAGAGGCGCTTCTACCAATTATGAAATTAATTAAATCTCCGGTTGTGGAACACAAAGAAGCTTCATTTCTACCACGCAACGCCACGTAGTCACATGAGTGATATCCCTCGGGGGTGTAGAAATGCTGTTTCAAACGCCCCGTACCTTTTGAAGTCGCACATTTGATTATTAATCTCCCCTAATTGTATTTTCGGGCTCGCGATAAATCTCGTATGCCGATCTCATGCGAATGTTTCGCGATGTATATTATTTTGTATCTTTATCATCAAATTTAAAATTCTTTTGTTTTTGTTTTGCATTGTGTAACTTACGCAAATTTTATCGAAAACTCGATTGATTCATTCATTTATTGAATATTAAATCTTATAATTCTAATTAAACGTTAAAATATTAAAATGTTTATGGTTACATCCGCAATTCAAGATCGCGTTTTTCTTGCACCACCGAAACATTGCGAAACACCGATAAATAATCCTCAACTCTAATAACATTTTTATTAATATCTCAATCGCCACGAAATAATCTAAAAACGATACGAGCTCGACAAAATTCAAAAGACTATTATTTAATTGCTATGACGAGAGTCTCACCTCTTGGTGGTGGTCTTTGACCGCCATCGTCCTCTTCGGGATGAGCGGCGTTCCATTCGAGCGCCCTTTGGATCTCCGGGGGGATGGGGGGCGCCGTCGGGATGTGGGAGCCTTGCACCTGGAAACCGTTCTCGTCCGCTACCCACGAGATGCTGACCTGTTGGCCGTCAGGCGCCACGTACGCATCCTGGCCCTGCGAGACGACCGGGTTCTCATTGTCCACTTGTTTCGGCTGACCCGTTTCCTGATGACTGATCCCGTTGCTCGTCTCGAAGCTGATGACGATGAAAATTAGCGTAATAATAGTAATAATAATATCAAATAAATTTTATTAATTTTTTTCGTTTATTTATCGAAACTGATATTAAAAATATATTAATATTTCAAATATATGTGTACTTGTTCTCATTCGAAAATTTAAGCCAGTTTTCTTGCATAATGTTTTAAATGTAGAAGTTTAGATATGAGTATGAATACAAAGGAATCCTTATAATTTCGTAATTAAACCCAAGAAATCATTTCTATAATTTACCATATAATGATTGTAGGAAGAAATTAAATTCTATTGTGTCGTCGAGTTAACGATCGGGCGAAGAATATATCCGCAATTCATATAAGGTTAAAATATGAATTCATGAGGCGTCACGCGACCACTGACGGTCCCCGAACAGTACACGAAGGAGAAAATAGAAACAGTCGTGGAGAAAAGTCCTCGGCACAGTAGCGACTGCTCCCACTCACGCATAACAATGGAGTTATGCAGAAGGCAGATCATTTGTGGGCGATAATTGGCAGCTGTGCTAGCACCGGTGTCATCAAGTACCTGATATATGCAGGCATCTGCTGACCTTCTCCGTATCTATTGTCTTCCTCGTGTACGATCGGTAGGCGAAAAGGATACGAATGCCCGCGTGGGTCGCGCGGAATGTTCACAGAGGATTTTCGCGAAGTCGTTGATTTTTTAATGATAGGGAATTTGTCGATGACATGATTACTTGACCGATGGAGAAAAGAAAGATTTTAATGAAATATTATTTTTGACATTATATCTATTTTTGTTTTATATTAAGTTAAATAATGTTTTCCTTTAACTGATTATCGGTTATTAAAATTGTTTTGAGAAATACATATGGAGTTTCGGCGGTACAACTTACTTGTTAACATAATTGCCGTCGAAGCCGACTTCGAGCTGCTGAGACGTGATTACCGCATCCTTGTCCGCGCCGCCTGACCCTCTTTGTGGTGCGCTCAATGTGCCTGTCGTACAAAGTACGACCGCCACCAACACCTGTTAATAATTATCTTATATTAATTACTTAACAATATACTGCAATCTTGTTAAATAAAAATTATCTATTAAAAGAATGGAGTATTCTCTTTTCCAAAATAATATTTTTTGTCAACGAATATATATATGAGCGAGATAAAGTAGCTCTTCTCTCTCTCTCTCGTTGAAAGTCGCAACTGGAACTTACGGAATTCGAACTCATCGCGCTTCATAAGCGTGGAAAATTCGCTGTTGCCTCACGTCGCGTTATAGTCGCGCGCGTAATGTCGCTTTAATGTCTCAATGCCGGCGGGTCATAAATGCGCGAGCGCGTGCTTTTATTATCGCATCGAATGAGTAATTTTCACGATCCCATAATAACGATGCATCACAGTGGAATTTTTGCGCAAAAAAATTACGAGGCAAGAAGAAAAGAAAAACCACTACGATATAATTATATTAGCCGCATTCGACGAATTGTTAAACAATCGACGGATTAAATTGCAAATCCCTTTGAAAATCAATATGAATTTCAATGATGGCGGTAATTCGCTCCGACGCGAAAATGGTAATCGGGATTTCGGCTTGGCCGGCTTTAGACCGATACTTTCGAGTTTGTGTGTATTGCGAGAATATAGATGCGGAAAGATTTGCGAACAATGGTATGCCAGTCCTCGATACCGTGTCAGTAAAATCTTTCTGTTTGCTCAAATATTCATAGAATTCGTGAAAGTATACGCGAAAATTAAGTCGACTTTGTGTGTGTGTTTGTATATATATATGTATATATGTATATATGTGTGTGTGTGTGTGTGTGTATATATACATACGGCACGGTTGCAAAGGGCAACTGAGGATGATAATGCTTAGAAACTGCAAGGCGCAGTTACGTCAGTTGCAAATGACATTATGAAATACAGCATGTAATGACAAAACGAAAGTGGTGCCGAGCAACGCGCCCGTTTTTCTGTACACGAACGCGGAGTGAACGTGTAATTTCATTCACGAACTTCATCAGACTTCAATCTAACCAGGGACAACCAGAAATCATCAGAAATGTCAACCGATCTTAATTAGTTACTCATATCTCATTGCTGCTTCATTTTTGAAAATAAAATTAAAAATGTGTTATATATTACGCGTATTCTAGTATAAAATTGCTTAGAATTGAAATTGATAAGTAAAAGCATATCAATAGATGTTGTAAGCATTCTATAGAATTGGAATTTGAAGTTTTCCTTTATCCAATTTTTTATATTTTGATCTTGATTGTTTCTTAGGCAAATTTGCAAAATAATACATTATTAAACTTTTTACATTAAATAATACTGATAAAATTGGCTTGTGATAATACTATGACCGACAAACTATTTTCAAGCTCATTATACGAAAGATATCATTTCTATCCGCGCAAAGCGGATTTGCAAATTTCAAGCTCCCACAATTAATTCCAATTAATAATATTTGGCGCACTCTTTCTCTCTCTCTCTCTCTCTTTCTCTTTCTATGTGCATTTCAGCCGAGTTAGATTTTTGAATTCCAATTCAAACACATGACTGCCATGCAATAAAACACGCATCACAGGATCGTTTCGATTGATTTCCGTTAATCGAGCAACGAGCGATTATAAAGAGCCACCCCGGTAAAGCCTGTAGATTAACGAAGCTGTCGTGTAATTTACAACGATCCATGATTTTCGTACGACATCGTTTATATTTTAATCCTAGCAAGCAAAAGAAAGAATTATCAAATTTGCACGGTCATTCAAATTCTTGCAAAACACATTATCAAAAGTTTTTTATTCAAATCTGAAGAATCATAATTATTATAAATATTTCGCACTTCTCGAAACTCTCTCGAAATAAAAATAAAAATCTTCTGTGAATATTTCAAGAGAATAATTAAAGCTGTTATAAAAGTTTTAAAGAGAAAAAACAAAGCTTAAGCCCTTTCCCCTCCTTTTATGCCGCGATTGAGGAAGACCAATGCTTTAGAGGTGCACGCGAACGAGCCTCTCTTTTGTGGCCAGAAACTTTCATCGAGAAAAATACTTATGCAAACATATATCGAAGATCGACATTTGCTCTACTGTTAGTCGGCCAACCGGAGATTGCTAATTACCTCTCGATACATGTAATTTTGAGAGAGGCAGAAGGTCGGCGTCGTTAATGATCGTTACGGTGCACTTTGAGGCGCCGCGTGACTTCTCGCGCAAGATCCTCTTTTCCTTTTTCTTTTCCAAACGGTTACGAACATCTCGAGATTATTTCATGCGCTCATGTAATTGTTATATCAGCGAACAAATCGTTATCTAAAATGCTGATTGGTTTGCAAACTCGTTATTAAGCCATCGGGAAAAATGACAAAGTCTCGGGAAATCTCGTCATCGTAACAAAGAACGAGACGCGGAGAGGATTATCATATAATGACAGTATCGTGTTGAACCACCAGTTCTGTGTAACACGTAATACGTGATGCGGATTATGAAAGAGGGAGAGACGTTTCTATCTTCTACCTTCTAAGGTCGCAGGATCATGCAGGAAACTCTCCTTCGAGGCGCACGCGTCCGATATTGAATTTCTCTTCAGCTGATTTTAGAGTTAACGGCGAGATTATATAACAGCTCTCAATATATAATGTTGTTTATCGAGTACAACAAACATTGTAGTTGCGTATCTTGTATATATGATAATATAAATTCAAGACAAAAATTGAGTTCATCCAAAGATTTTCTATTATGACTATAAACTAGACCGTTTAAATTGTCGATAGAAAAAATATTCGAAAAGCGAGACTCAAATTTCCCTGAATGAGAAGTCTGGACGTATTCCTTAGATCTTGCTCAAAAGCCAAAGAGAACTAACTATGGAATAGAAGTTTTGCGTTTGCCTCTAGATGGAAGATTGTTAACAATGTTGATCTTTGTAGCAAGCTTGATTACATTGTAACTACGGTAATCAGATTCGCGTTTCGTAAGCCTGCGATGCTGCAATTTGAAAACAATCTCGCGGAAAAGCCGATCGTTCTAAAGGACGGTAATAAAATATGATTAGCGAGATATAAGATAGGAATCTTTTTTTTTTTCTACGATAGCGTCGCTTTTTCATTGAAAATTGTCAAGAAACCGATACACCTTGCGCTCGACGAACTGACATTGAGAATTCCAATTTCAATGATACTCTGCGCCGAGTAAGAAGTAAAAATACGGATACATGCTTCCGTTGTGTGTCAAACATATTTTTGCATTTAAATTAAATATATTTGAAAATTTTTCTATACGAGCGACTCTGTAAAATCGTTTGTCCCATAATCTACAGCAAACGTAAAATACGCATAATATATATTCAAAATTTGCATTTTAACATGTAAATACGAGATAAATGGAATTTGTATGTGTGTGTATAAATAATCTGTGGCTGTAAGCAAATAATGTGTATCTGTACGAATTTTGCAACATTCCAAAATAATCATAATTAACAGATAATTAATCGTGCAAAGGACGGCAATTGCCGTCATCTCATCTTCATAATGAAACGGATTATTAAAAATAATGTGCGCGTATCAACGGACTCTCTACGAGAATGCAATTATCATTTGTAAAGAAAGAAGTGTCGCCAAAAATGGATCGTATAACGCAACTCCCATCGAGTGTCTCATTCATTACGACAATTATATTCGTAGTTCTATATTTGTTCGGTAGGTATGTATGCGCCACATGCATCGCGGGTGACACTTGCGTCCCGCGTTATGAATGATACTTATGAGTGTTAAAATAATTATTATTATCTTGACATAATTCGATATAATGTTATGGAGCAACCGTCTTGCAAGGAACAAAGACGCGGGCAACATTAGATTTTAGCATAAAATAGAATCATTAAAATTGTGACGCGGGCCCTCAAATTAGACAAAAGCACGACGACAAAAGAATGAAGAAATTGTAAAAGGCATACAGACACGTGCGACAAGTAACATAAGAGCATCGCGATAATAAAACATCGGGTCGCGACACGAATAGATATATTTTTCTCCTTCGTCTTTTTATTTAAAAAAACAATCTTTTGTTATATAAAATGCGTGATTTATTTATAATTCAATTAGCGTTATGTATGCAAGATTACAAAGAGCGCTGAGACACGTTTTATCCCATTACCGACTAAATCTGGCTGTCTGAATCTAATCTTATGCTTTATGCATCGTATATATAGCATTCAGAGCCAGACACATGGATTTGGAGTTAAAGTGAGAATAAGATCTATTGTACGAACATAGATTTTCGTGAAACGTATTTGCCCTCTTATATCATCCTTGAAATATATAAATGTTAATATTGAATATCAAAGTTTCTATGCTTAAAATATCTTGTTTTCAAAACTAGAAAATAACACATTTTTATATAAGCAGCGAAAGAGACGCGCGCGCGTTTTCGGTATGTAAGTTATAAAATGCACGGCGCATTTTCGAATGTCAAATATAGTGATATTTCAGAATTTTAAATAATTTTTTTTCCCGACCTCGTGTACGATACGATGCATACGTATGCGATGTAGCGTGTCGCTCTCGCGATAGCGAGCAGCTAACAGCTACGCATATTTCATATTTACTAATATACGGAAAGCGTGCCGGAAAAATTGCCGAAGTCGCACAAAGTTTATCGGTTCATTTCCGCGAACGGCTCCTCGTGAAAAATTCTGCTGATATCGGACGCCCGCGCCGGGGAAGAGGATCCCGAATGGCGTTTGAATTTATTTTCCGAGCGGACGAGTAAATGCAAGCACGAAAGTATTTTTCTTATAATAACTCGCTGAAAAAGCGATCTAACGTTCCTTCCATTATCGATAAGCTCGCTCCGTGTTCGTATTCAATGCGAAACGAAATATATGCGGGCTATAACATCAATCGTTCGCTGCGCGATGATTTTTTCCTTAAATTATGCATTATTGGACTGACTATGTACCGTCACATTTGTTTGCAAAATAATGAAAGAAGACAATCGCAAAACTTGGAAGATTATCTAAACAATATTTTATTTTTACAACATCTCTTTTTGACTCTTTATGTCTCTTGTTGGAGCCGATATTGAACTACTAATGAGAATAAAAAATATTTTTTTATTCATATTTATAATAATAACCGATATCTATCTTCTTTTATTATCTTACAACATATATGCTATGAATGTGCTGTTTGAAATCCAATTTTTTTAGCGCTCCGGATTATAAGATACGTGCAAAGCAGACATTCGTTTAAGTTTGAGTAATTAGTAATTGATAACTTATCGCAACAGACTTAGCTCTGTTGCGACACGATTCTCTCGGCTCGACAGTTAATTATACAAGTGCATAACGTCAAAGACATCGCAATGTGAAACTTGCGTCGTAATGTCATTCCGTACCGCCGGCGACAAATCGCGTATGAAGTTCGAAGGCTGCTAGTCCGGCTCCCGACTTAAACTAATCTCGTGACAGCGACACGTCTTCTCGCCTGAGGGACCTGACATTCGTCGTTACCTAACGCAAACGCGATTCCGCGCATGATGAATGATTCGAAATTTCCGAGACCCGATTCTCTCTCCCTAGTTTCTGGACGACGTACTGTCGCACGGCGAAAGAGGATCCGCGCGGACATGACGATATCCGACAGCTCGCGGGAAAACGGTGCGAGATCCTGGCGAGACGGGATTCAACAGCGAACGGCCGCGCCCGACGACTGTGTTGTGCGCGCGTGTTGTACCTACCTTAATAGTGTACATAATCTCTGTCACACACGAGTGTCCAACGATCAGAAGAGTCTTCTTGCTTGAGATGCAGATAGGTTGGTGGTACTTGTGCTTCTTCGTCAGATGCTTCGGCTCTTTATATACACGACGATGCCAACGTGGTGCAGTGAAAGGGGTCATCCCTGCCCTCTCTTCACAATACACTTCTTCTTCTGGCCAGTGCATCTTCGGAAAAATGCCTGGAATGAATCAGGAGTCGAGACTCCGTACGTTTTTTTTTTTCACTCACTCACTCACGTCGGTCCCCGTCTTCCCCCTCCACGTGTCCGGGCACGTGAACGGTGGAGATTGATTCCGGTACGTTCCTCGCAATCGGACATCCGGTCCACATCCTTCACGAGAAGGGAGACAAAAAATAGCGTTAAAATCTCCCACCCCATGAATTATAAATATTCTTTTTATCAAGAATTTTAAATAGATATTAAAATGAAAAAAATGTCATTCTCGATAGAAACAATGTAGAGACAAATATCGTCTATTTAAAAAAAAATGTCTTTATTGCTCATTATTTTAATTTGTCGTTTTTCTTATTAATGAGCAAAATAAGAACAATTTTATTTTTAATTTTAGCTAAGAGTATAAGGAATGTATAAGACTTTCTAATCTGTATATACAATACAGGTATTGATTGTGCAGAATCGTGCAAATCTGCAATAAAATTCAATTGCTTTCGGATTTTCTTTCTAATCTTTATTTCTGAAACGATTAATACCGGAATCTATTATAATTTATACATACATATATATGTATTCCGGAAGTCATACGATCGAAATTTAAAGTGATATGTATCGATATGGATCAACGTAGACATTGATATAGTATTTAAAAAATTTTTAAATGAAAGAACACATATATTTTTTTGCATTTTCATCTTCTATTTTTTATTTCAATATATTAGTTTGTTAATTTTAACGCATTACATATAATATAAATATATATATATATATATTTTTTAGGAGACTACCAGATTTTTTTAATTTTTAATCTTGAGTTTTTTAGCCAGGATTTTGAAATTGACTTTTCCTCGATCAAAAAAATTAAAGGACCAGACGAAATTATGACATATCATATTCTACACATTGAATTCTTAGTCGTTATTGATACATCCATTATTAGTGGATGTATCGGATCGATATTACTTTATCCGATTCGAGACGAGCGATGGAAATCTCGCGTTGACTTGCGACGCAACTGATACGATCGTGATTCTGCGAAGTGGAGCAAAGTGCATCGCGCTTGAGCATCGAATGCGTGTCTAGGGATGCAATGTCTAGGTCGATTACGGTTGCATCGGCATGGCGTCGCAGCGATTTCCTCACACCATTCATAACACCGCGACACGCAGCCCGATAGCGCATTAGAGTAATGCATGCATGCGGGAAATCTATACTTTATGCGCTCGTGTCAAGTCGCTGATAAGCCGCTTGTTGAATTTAACCTACGTCGGATAATCCTAAACGCGACCCGCGCATATATTTCAGCGGTCACGACGATGTTTCGTGTCTATTTGTTAACACATGTCTGATAATGTAACCGATGTAACATTGCATGTTACCTATTTTTATTTGCATCTTTCCTATTTTTCATTTCCGTTATATATAAAAATTCTCTTCTCATATGTATCTTTGTTTTATGCTTTATTACGTCACATGTGGTAAAGTGTTTCATTAAGTTTCATTGAGTTTTATTATTATACATATTATAATTTGCATATTCTTGTTTTGCTTAAAAATTAATTATATGATGATTGTATGTTTATTGAATGCTGTTAGAGAGACAGACATTTTTTATATTTTACTTTTATTATTTTTTTTTACGTAACTCTCTTTCACAATTGAGTTTGGGAAGTCGCATTTATAATATCATAATTAAGCTGAAAGGTTATTGCAATAACAACTCGCCGTTTTCAGAAATCGCAGAAATTGAAATATTATTACGCAGTCCCGCGCGTGTCAATATTCCTGGAAATAGAAATTCTCATAATTTTGTTGAACGAATCTAGTGTTTGCGTACAAAATATTTCCCGTTTCTTTCTGTAATGCGACGGCGTCCACATTGAACCGCGTATTGACCTTTGCGATCGCTACCGGCTACTTTCGACTTTTACGACTATCGCCAGATCATAAATCCGCGAATAGATTACTAAGAGAAGTGCAATGAAAAAGACGACAAATTGTAAAGAGCCGTAAATAATTTATTGCAAAATTCCCCGAAATCGATAATAATTCTGTTATTTTGCAGCATCGTGTTACCATCAATCTTGTATCATTTGCATATTCTGGATTGAAGACTTTCCAGGAATTGTTTAGTCTCAAAATTATTTATATGCATATAAAACATATTTTAAATTAAACAATTTTCCCTTTTTCTTTTTATATAAATGTAAATACATTTACTAGTTAAATTTGCGTTAATTTGTCCTTTTGACAATTGTTTATATTAAGCTTGATATGTCATGTATATATACATTATATAATATGTAATTATATAATATATAATATCCCCCATGCTATAAATTATATTTATAATTCAAGAAATAGTTAGCCATTCTCTCTATCTATCAATTTTAACATAGAAAGACGACTGATCCCGAAATCGTTCATTCAACTCTGATATTTGCGGTCGGCGCTCCAAAAAAGGTCAGACGATTTACAATTTTCGCGAGCTTTATTTTTTTATTCGTCGCGTTTCGTTTTTATTACACCGACGCACGTCAGGTCCTTGAAATGAATTACGCCGACCGTTACGCGACGCATTCTTCGAGATCTCCGATTTGCATCTCGTGTCGAGCCGCATCCTGCAATTGCGAACGAGGGTGCTCGTTCGGTTCTCGGGCGTACAATCTGCCCGACTTTTACCGCTCGTAATTAGACGCTCGTTACGCTGCTCATACGAAAGCCTCGGCCTTTCGTCATCGCCAGAATTCGCCGAGCGGGATTTCGTGATTTCGCGCCCCCGCTTTTGACATTTTCCTAACTTACTGGTGTTGACAACGCGGGAGGGAAACGCGCGTGTTAACCGATCATCTCGCGACTCCTTGCGTGTCACTCGGTCTTTCGAATCAACCTGGTTTTCTTCTAGAAGAGACATAATTCAAGATGAAGAAACGTGACGGAAAAACGAGGTTTAATTTTTGAAAGTGGCCACGAAAAAACTATGGCTCTCGTGAAAATATAATTGAACAAATGTTTCTTATTCTATCCGGGAAAATACTGTTATATTTCAACGCTTACCAAAATAAAATGATACTAAAATTTTTTTGCTCTCTCCCTTTCCCTCTCTAATTGCTGAGAAACGCTACTAATTCTTTTCAAATTTTAGAGATTACAAGTATTATCAATTTTGGAATGCTATATAATTGTGGGTAGATTTTCTCTGGAATATCTCTCCCTTTCCCTCTCTAATTGCTGAGAAACGCTACTAATTCTTTTCAAATTTTAGAGATTACAAATATTATCAATTTTGGAATGCTATATAATTAACGTTACATGCAAACGTTATCAACCGCATACCGAGCGGCATCGTTTCGTGCATACACGTAAGAGGCGGATAACAAGAGATACGCCCGCAGATATTGTGTGGTGCATCAAAGCAACCTTAGCAACCGCGTGCTTTGCGTAATTTCCAGTCATTCATAGCCGTGAGGTCCAATAAACACCTTCGCCAACCAAGCTTCGGTATTCGCTTCTTATCAATTTCCGTAATCTCGCATGAATAATCAGGCGCACGGAATATTTTTTTTGCGCCGCATCCAGTGGTCGATAAACTACTGATCATTCATCGCTCGTTTCGCGAGCAAAGGTATCTCCAAAATAGAGTGTCAATCAGGATACTCGTACGATGCGCCCCCGCCCCCCGCCCCCAGGCGAATTGTAATCCTTCTATTAATTCTTCATGTTGAATATATGCAACCTTTCTCGCGAGCCTCCACGGCCATACACCGACATTTACATCATGTCATTCATGACGCGGTGATACCAAAGAATGCACGCGATTCTTCGGAAGGTAATTTATCCTCGAGCGGATCGAACCAAAAAGGATTTATCCTTAAAAAACGCGCGGTGATTGTCCCGCTTCATTCTTATTAGTTCGTTCGTATTGATATCGATTAGTTTTTCCGATAGTCCATGAAAAAAATAGAAATATCATATACAGAAAAGAATGGTTTACATCGTAAGATGAAGTGAATATAGGGTCTTTAAAATTGAAAAATCAATAGACGCGCACTTTTTCATCTTCGATCAATTATAGTATGTAATGTAAGTTTTTTTCGAGCGAGAGAAAAATTTGAGAAAAATTCATCAGACGAATTGATATCTCTCTTCCAAGAAAAGAAATTTTATTGAATTTTTATTCGCTGGCAATGCGAGTAAACGAATGAAATAATTATCTTTTAGTCTTAATCGATTTCATCCCACCGACGTACTTCAATCTTGTAGACGCGCTGGGAATGTGCATGATTGAGACATAAATCCCGTTGAAAAATTCTAATTAAAATTGCGCTTGGCTATTTGAATCGTCGAGCATTCCCGTTCCCGTTGGGAACGCCGATAGAAGAACAGGAAATAAATCGAGATCACTTAAAGAAACGGTATACGCGAGCGAGTGATCTTTCGTTGGTTATTTAATAAGCCTGCAAGCACACGGATCGTGCTAACCGAGCAGAGTGCGCTGAACTTCCAAAACGAATATATTCAGTACTCGCGCGAGTCACATTTCTTATATTATATATATAATGTTGACCAAAAACTTAAAACGCATCATGAATTAATAAGCAAGCGCTTATGTAACAGCTTATGCACAGATGAGTCATTCTCGTAGTTGAAATCGGAGACGGCATTTATCCAATAACACATTTATTTATCCATATAAATATCTATGGATATTTTTACTTGCTTATAAAAATGTATTTACTTCTAAAATCTCTTTTCTTATACATGTAATTTTATATATGCAATTACATAATAATTAATATAAATAAAAATGTTATACATTCTCTTCAACCAATAAACACACGATTCATATTCTTTTTTAAACTTTTGGTATAAGTATCATTTCTTATACTTTCAAAAGTATAAATATGTATATCTAACTCTCTATCTAGCTTTCTATTGTATTTCCATTTTTGACCTTTCACCTTATAATTTTTATATTTTCGCGTTTTATAAATTCAATTTATGAAAATTATTATTTGACCTTTTTCATTTTTTAGAAATTTCTATCTCAATGAATTTTTATGAGAAATATAAAACTATTTAATAACTATTGTAATCCGAGTTTAAATAAAATAGAAAAAAAACTATAATGTACACATATATACACAAGTTGACAGCAATATATTTAAATAAAGAAAATAAAAAAATTATGCAGAGAGAGGATTGTTAGAAAACTTTGACAAGAATGTCGGCGGGGGAAAAGGAAAGGCGTTCCTCTTATAGGAGACGAGATGCGCCTCGGCGTGATGCATAATCCAATGTAAAAACGTGCAGCTGTAGCGCGACCGTTGAAACATTTCAGGCCGACTCTAGAGAAGACTATCGGCACGACGTTAAAGTCACAATTTGCATTCCGATGGGTGGTAGCCTCGTTGTCTCCCATAGAATGGTTGGGGACTATACGCATACACGACTACAAATTGTGCCGCGTCTCGAAAGGAGTCAACTGAGAGGATGAGATGATCACGTAAGTTGTGCGTGTGCTTATCAAAGATATAAGTACATATCGCATGTGCATACGTACACAAGTACCCGTGTATGCAGGATTAAATTAAGAAAGCGATTATGCGAACCGCGATCTCATGGTTGATCTCGCCTAGATTTCGGAAAATCGAAAACGACTGAACGCACGAGGAAAATATGCCACATTCTGATAAAAATTAAATTATTATTTAAAATAATCTTAATCAAAATTTGGTATACAGCGCATTTTTTACATTTCTTTTTAGCAAAAATTTATGTTTAAACGCATTCTTATTTTACTTTAAAACTGATAGCAAATATAGATATCATGATTACTTTGAAGTCGAGCTTGTCTTTGACATAAAATAGCTAATCAAATGTATAATCTTGCTATAAGCTACAAATAGCAATAGATGCTAGATAATAAACGTCAATGTCAGTTGACTTTATTATGATAAGCAAATGTCCCTCGCAGATAAAAAATTCGAGGTGAAAATATATATTTTCCATGAGCGCGGCAGATGAGATGCTCGTGCGAGAATGCGAGTCTGACGATGAGCAGGAAGTCCGTCTTTTTAAATTACTGGCTATGCAATGTCGCGTCAGACAATAAAACAGTAATGACAATTGAATTAATTAAATAAAGATATCTACGAGATGTGCCGTGAATGATCGCTTCCTGCTCCGATGATGAAAAGATGTCGATACCGGATTGCGTTGTTAATAATCGCGTGAATAGACTGTCACACTTTACCGCAACATTGCAATGCGGATGTTCCTGTCATTTAATCATGACAATCATTAGAAAGAGAAAGAATTTTATAATAGATATTTTTTATTAAAAAAAAAAAACAGTATCTTAATATATAATAATGTATAATGTGTATATATAATAAAAGGAGGGTGCAATATTTATAACAATATATATGACGATGATTTATAACAAAATATATGAAGCCCACGTAATCATCATGAAAGTTTAATCAATATAATACTTGAGATATATAACCATTTTAACAGACAAAATTCATTTTAGAGTTGCCACGCTACAATTTTGACCTATTTTTATATTACGGAAAAGTGATTAGTAATTACTCGACAAAGTAAGCATTTAATAATATTCCCTGTAAATTTATGTACGAGACAAAGGACGAAACTCTCCGGTATATCCACCAATCCCAGATCGTCCGATTATCCGCGTCTCATCGTGCCAAGACGTGGCATCGCAGAGAAGATCGACGAGCAGCGTTTCGGGATCGGGTTCCGATAATAAGGTACGTCCCTGACAATCGTGTGCAGGCGTTTTACATGTAATACAAAACCGCAAAGGCACACTCCGCAGGCGTGACGCGTAGCGGGCCTCGTAGAGGCCGCGTTACATGCCACGATGTCATAATGCCCGCGTCCTTTGGAGCCGCTTCTCGCGCGCGAGTTGCGCAATTGCATTTAATAACGTCAGCCCCGGCGCGATTGCCGTGCACGACGCGGCTCTTATGACACTTTAACGGATTTTCACGACGGAACGTGTCGAATAAATTCAGCTGCGCATGAAAACGCGTGTTGCAAAATTTCGGATTAAGCTGCATCGCGACGAGAACAATGAGATTTTCTCTCCCCTTATCCTTTGCGATTTATTTATGATTTATATACTTTTCTCTTCAACGGTTTTACAGGGGTAATCGTAGATGAGGCGACATCGAGCGATGTTCGCAACCGACGAATCCTGTTCGAATGCCTAATATCGTTGTGCAACATTCGAGAGTACACTGTAATATCCTGGTAATTACCACTCATATTGGTTTCGATCACTAAAGATATTTTTATGACACGGCTCACTTTTCACCTCGTGTATAAAATTGCCATTACATTAGCCAATCTATTAATTCTATCTGCTTAGACAGTCATATTTGTCGAGCGTGTGCGGGTCCTCCCACAGTTATTTATACATGCATATATCAATTCATATATTATTATAATTATTACATTAATATCCAATGTTGGATTTCTAAACATATATTTAGAACATTGATAAAAATAGTACCATTTAAAAAAATAGAAAGAAATATTTTTTACTATCCTGGTATTTGGTACTAATAAAAATTTTAATGTTTATTATTCCTTCTATTTCAAATTATTAAAATAAAACTATACGCTCATAAGAAACGACTTGAGTAGAGTGAAATGAAATCCAATCAATCATACGAGATGATATATTAGTGATGTTCAAAGAGAGATTTACATTTAAACATGATTGCGCATGCATTTTGCTGAATTATCATAAACCATCTCGTCCCAAATTATTCGATTTATTTGACCGCTTGGATATTTGTTAAATTGTCCCTTGAGTTACCCTAGTGACGTAATCGATGATATTCTGTGTATCGTACACCTGCCGCGAAGGGGTTGAACCGAAACGGATTTCATGAGGAATATGAGTATCCTGTTAAGATAATAAATAATCGTGTAAAACCACATTTTATGTGTGCGAGACGACTTGATCGAAAAGCGAGAAAAGATACGACCGCATGTAAAGTGCTTTTAATAACTGGTTTGTAATATCCTGCTTATGGCAACTCCGGCGTAAATATCTGTGCACTTTACCAAGTAAATTATGTATTTTATTTTCCTCCTTTCTAACACCTGCGATTCGATTCGCGGCACACTAATTTATTATATATCTGCTTAATTGATTTAATTTTGTCTAAACTTTAATTAATTAAGCAACGCCTATTTAAAACGATTTATAGAAAATATATATAAAAAGGTAAATTATATATAGAGCAAATAATCTTAACTAAAGTAACTAAATATAATTTTTCAAACACATAAATAAATATTTTAAAAATAACTTTGTTATTTGTCTTATTTTTTAGATATATTTTATCGAGATAGATGCATTTTTTATTTTGCAATATTAATTCTGATAAATAGATAAAAATATACAAAAAGATAAATTTTAACGTGTGTATTTTTTAATAGAAAATTTTTATGCAAATTATTCAATACCTACGGAAAAAGATTGAAAACATCATAGTTCTACGTGTTTGCATTATCCTTCAGTTTAGCGATTATAATTTCAAACATTTTTATCCTTGTATCTATCACACACATACACAATCATAGATGCACTTAATTTACATGCAGCAATACATCGACATAAAAAATTAATAATTAGCAACAAGCTCATGCTTATATATTATCATATGATAATCATCGTACGTCGATCATTATTTTCAAGATTTTAGATATGCTCAAAGAGCTCATTATATAAACACAATTCTCAATTATTACAGATCAAACTACACAAACGCGCGATTGAAGGCAATAAAGTGATATTTCATTTTCACTCGACTTCAAACAACAATTATCTAATAAATAATACCGGCAGAATGTTCACACGTGTATTCATTAGTAAACTTGACCCTGCAGTTACTGCATATTACTATCTGCATCTGCGTTAAATTAAAGTAATTAATTGTTATGAAAATTGTTTACTAGAGACAGATGCATATGTTTGTTGATTTTCAACCCAACGATTAATTACAGATATATAATTATCATACATTTATTTTAGTATAAACCAAATTTCGCGGACAACGATAAAATATATAAAATAAATCTAACGGAATTCAGGCTTTGTAATGTAATGCTACCCTAACAAAAAAAAAACACAAAAAAAATCTTATATTTATAAATCTTTTAACATAATAATTTAATTATATAAAAGATGGAACAAAGAGAAATTGCTTGATGAAAAACTTTCTATTATATTTTGTGATATACATAGATGTTACCACAAATTATTAATTTGTAATAAATCTACTAAAATATTAAAATGTCCATAAAACTCTATTTGTTTATTTATTTCAAAAAAAAACAAATAATAAAATTGGAAACAAATTCAGAATTGCAGAGATTCTTTAAGAGAGAATCTTTTTTTTTCTACACAATAATTTAAATTTCGTACTGATTAATTAAGGATCACACACAATCACACAAGTGACACGTAAAAAATGCCGCTAAATCTTTGTTCAGCTGGAAGGCTGAGCGGCGGTAAAGATGGGTCAACCTTTCGCCTTGCGATTATGTAAGGCCTCGGTCTGACTGACCTTTAGGTTCGTTCATGGCATGCGGCATTTACGTAATTTACCGATTACGATATGTATTAGAGTCTTGTGCGCCTGGAGAACAGTTCTCCTTCTAACGCTAATATATTTTTGAATGCGTGCGCTATATATAATGGATCAGATTATAATACGTTTACATGATTTACGATTGATGCATCTAGAATCATGCAAATTTAAACGATGCAACAAACTCACATTTCCGGTGTGATTTTCAATGCATTGCAGAATGGATCGACTTTTTTCGAAGAAAGATATAAATAACAAAAGATGGCTTTTAGAGAGTGAGATAACATCTAAAATGTTATATATATTAATATAATATTCTTAATCTATATATAATAAAATCAACAAGTCTTATATGCGTGTGTGTGTGTTACATGGATATTTAAATATTTTGATTTGATTCTAATCAATTTATTATAAAATTTTATATTTTCCCAATATCCATATATTTACTTCAATGCCATATTTCAATGGAATGCCAACCAACGCAAAATTTATTAGAATTAAAATCAGAGAATTCTGGAACATTCTGCATAAAAGTTTATCGGTCCCCTACACGCTCCTAAAGTTTTGACATTTAAATTGGAGACACCCTGTATAGCATGATTGATAATGAAATAAGAAATATATTCCTTTCTTCGCGCGCCTACAGCGTTCTCTGAGGCAATAGTGATAGTTGACATTATCGACATGTAAAACAGCTGATATTAATCTGCATTTATCGACTGGTGCAATATATGTGTTTGTTTACGAATGTATTTTACACACCACGTGGAACGTTATTGCAATTATTACAATCAATAATCAAGCGAGTCTCGATTTATAACAAGAGTCAGTAATAATTATTGAATGCTCGTACGTTGAAAAAAATGTTAGAGTCGACTATTCACGCGCTAGCAAATGGCAGAGTAATTTTAGCCAGTGGATCTCCAAGGCGATATGATATAATAAAACACTTGGTAAACAATTAAATCATATAAAAAATTTTATAAATATTGTATAAATATAAATAAATAAGATAAAAGTTATGCAAAGATGATTCAAACAAGCTATTAAATTAATACGGATAATATTTATCAGCGTATAAATGCAGAAATAATACCATCCTTGTACGATGAAAATCTTGATAGATCCAAATATGTCAACCATGGAGAATATGTTCAGGACATAGCCAAATACAAAGTGCTCGAGGTATACGAGCGTTTAAAAGCAGATTCACCTCCATTATTGATAATAGGAGCAGATACAATGGTGACAATGGGTGATGTTATTTATGGGAAACCACACAACGAAACAGAAGCTTTTCAAATGTTGTCAAGGTAATAACTTGTGTTAAATTGTACCATGAAATAGCGTACAGTAATTAAATGTTCTTGTTTAGCCTAGCGAATAAGCAACATGTTGTTTACACCGGTGTGTATTTGAAAACGCCAAAAGTTGAACTCAAGTTTTATGAATTTGCGACTGTAAAATTTGGAGATGTGTCCGAGAAACAAATAAGAGAATATATAAAAACAGGTGATCCCATGTAAGTTGTAATGTTATTATTATTGTTAATATTATATTGCGCAACTTGTCTTTGTTATCTAAAAATATTATTTCAGGGATAAAGCAGGAGGGTATGGCCTTCAAGGTATAGGAGGCTGCTTGATCGAAAAAATAGATGGTGATTATTATACTATAACAGGATTGCCACTGTATGCATTGGCGAAACATCTGAATCGAATATTTTCTAATAGTTAATAAAAATAATAATTTATAAGAATATTATATTGAGCTTAGTTGTTGCAGCGCAACTAGTGGTATCAACTATTCCCATATTTCTAATAAATTTTATTACATTAACAATCTCGTAAATTTGCGAATTTATATATTTAATTGTCCTTCTCCCCCCTCTCCCATTTAACTGTCCTTTATAACAGTCATATTTAAATAATTGGCATGCTAATATTGTTAAAAATACAAAGCAAATCACTTATCGAAATTATTCAGCATTATATTTTTATTTATAAAAACTTTTTCTGTGCAATCTATATCAATATATAAAAATTTTTGTATAAAAAAAGAAGATTGAGTTTTTGATATTATACACTTATTTGCAGGCGATAAATATAATTTCAATAATATAATTCTTCGACATAATTTCTTTTTATTAATACTCACGAACTTTGAATAATACTTGGAGCTACATCTGCGCAGAATTCTTTTGGCAAAACGTTCACTGCACGGTCACATTTTTGCACGTCAACGCAATATATATATATATATATATATATATATATATTTTTTATACATAGTACTTGAATATTTGTTCTCAATAATTTAAAATCGTAACTCGCGGCTATGATAAAACAAGTAATTATATAATTACGATAAAAAGCTTCTTTCAATACTCACGATGCTAGATTAAATGTACACCCCGTCCAACACTACGATAACCGCGCACGATATAGGTCTGAACTTCTTCACTTCCGATTCCGTTAGAATACTGTGGTCCGATTTCTAAAATGATGAATTTATATTGCGCTAATCAAACATAACTGTCACGACGTGCATCATATGTGTTAATACCATATTTATATTTGATATCTGCGTTAACACTAATATCTGTATATTCAAATACATATGCCTTAATATCGCATTTAATGGGAACAAGCGCTCGAATAATTCGCGTTAAATGGTAGCCATATTACGTAACAATGCGGAATCTCGGAATCGGAACAGCAAATATAAGATACATTCTGCTTAAAAATATTTCGAATTATTTGATTGATTAATTAGAACAAACCGAATTTGCTAGAAACATATATTTTATCGCTTTCGTCTCATTTACAAACAATATTTTTTAAAGAAATGTTCAATATAAAAAAGAATGTCTCTCTCCAATTTTTTTTAAATTCACATATTTTATGTATTTCAGGACCGTTCTCATTGGTCAATCAAATGCTTTGAAAAATTTTTAGTGTCAAGTAGAACGCATCTATAGACTTATATATTGTAGATGAACTGCGCGCTTCCACTGAAGACAAGAAGACAGCATTAAGTGTCATAAAAAAACGATAAAGAATTAAATGCTTTTTTTGCCCGATTCTTCCTTTGTTGAACAAGAAAAGCATCTGAGTATCCTCTTATTATAATGTTCTTCTTTTTGTTTTTAATGGAAGCGCGACGCGTAGTCTATCTGTGTATATATTGTCTATGTTTATTGTTAGTGGTTTTCGCGCTTACTTCAGTGTGTTGCTCACACTTTCGCGCGTTTTTTTTTATGACGTCAAGACGTTTGTGGTGCTGGTGTAATCGCGATTAAATATTGTGAATATCGAAAACAGTTGATCGTTGTGATTAATACTGCAATCGTTATTTATGAATACAGTGCGATATCTTACTATAAAAAGCATCGGGCGATCGATTAAATTTTATATGTAAATGCATAATATATCAGATCGGTAAGGCGATAGTGTAACGGTTCTGTTAAATAAACTGTGCGCGATCGTTTCAAGTATTGCGTCAAATGTATCAATAAAGTTATCGAGAAATTTAATATCCGAAAATACGTAAGTATTGCCTGTTAATAAGCATATAATATCGAGAGTGCCGAGAAAAGTATCGGACAATCGTCATATTATGATAGTTCCGGTAAGCAAACTCCCTGCGGCTGTAACTCCAATTAAAGAGTAAGTATTAATAAAATCATAGAGAAATAAAATTACTGAAAATATATCATCTGCAGATAAACATGCAGTATTGGAAACGTTAAAAAAAGTATCGAGCAACTGTCGTATTATGTGCAAATACAGTTTAATGCGTCAATAGTTCAAAAAGCTGCGAAAAAAGTTCCATTAAATAAACTTCGCATGACTTCCCATGACTAGCTCAAAGTATTTTTTGTTGAATATATCAATAAATTAATTTAAAATATAT
>NW_021848439.1:469672-494376 GCF_003651465.1 Formica exsecta | reverse complement strand
CAGAAATATTTAATGTTGATAATATATATAAGGGTTTCTCTCTCCAATCTTTTAAAATCATATTCATAAAATGAGTGTTTAAAAGAACTCCAAGAGAAAAACTCCGTTTATCAATTTTTCTCTCTAATTGCAGTACCTCCTCAAAAGCAAGAGAGTGTATTTACACATAAATAAATATTACATATTTTTTTATGTTAATATTATTAAATATTATTTTTATTTCTGCTAATCCTTTTGCTCTTTTTATACCAGATAAAATTCGCAAATAGCGCCATCTACATAATATGATATCTAGATAGTTTACCGTCTCTCGTTCTCACAATACGTCAAAAATCGTTTTATAATATATTTATAATCATTTAAAAACTTAATTCTGGATTATATAAAACATATATATTTGTAGAGAGTATAGTGTGTATAGTCTTTTTTCTCACTATTTTCTCTCAATGCAATAGTGACGTGCTATTTACGTGCTATTCGTCAGGAAAGATGGAAGATGTTTTAACTGATGTTGTTTCTTCTGAAGATTTAAAGGTAATATGTCAAACAATGATTTTTACGTCATTGATATTTCCGCGATACTTATTTTGATGTATCATTTTTTGTGTTGGATATTTTTAATTGATCGAAAAGAAATGACAATATATATCAGAAAGTTAGGTTAAATGTACCTGGCTTATCCAGATTTACTTGTGCAATATTTTATTTATCAATTTTTATAGTTTTCTACACGTTATCACAATTTGGAAAACTTCTTTTTATGTAGAAGAGAATTCTTGTGTACTTTATAATTCTCGAAATGTCATTCTGCATTTTTATATTCTGTGAAAAAGATGTTCAGCGAGGAACATCATAGTAACATTTCATAATAGTATAAGTATTTAAATCACAATTAATTTGACATTAATATGTTCATAATTTACTTTTTGCAACAAACTCGAACTGATTTATCAATTAAAAAATGTTATGAAGCTTGAGAAATATTGGAAAAAGTACATGAATATTGCATCATCTTGTAACACGCACAATTGTTATGATATATTTTAGAAATTTGAAACCGTGTATCATGAGCAGTTACGTGCGCAATATGTTACGCCAAAAGCACAATTTGAATATTCCTGGTGCCTTGTACGAAGCAAATATTCTGCCGATATTAGAAAAGGAATATTATTATTAGAAGACCTTTATAGTAATCACGATACAGAAAAACGTGATTGCCTGTATTATTTAGCCATTGGAAATGCCAGAATAAAGGTAAGTATGCTTATAAGCGAATATGTTTGATACTTTACCCATAATATTCTTGATCTTTGTTTATTATGTCTTTCCAGGAGTATTCAAAAGCACTGTCATATGTAAGGGCATTCCTTCAGATTGAACCTGCAAATGTGCAAGTACAACAGCTGGAAACAGTGATAAAAAAGAAGATGGAAAAAGGTTTTCCTTTTATAATTTATTATCGGCTTAAGAGAATAAAAATCATGCTTTATTTAGGGGCAATATCGCTAAGAAGTTTCTGTGATTTTCTTATGCAGTCGTATTATTTCTGGTTGCTTCTAATCATTTTTCTATTTGCCTGCATTGCTAAATTTTACATTGATTCTACTTAATATTTTTGTGTCCTCATAATTCAAACTAACCTCATCAATTTTGGAAGAATAACAAATATATCGCATACATTTCTGCAGTACAGTTTTAATTTTAACTTCAATGACGATGTCTTTCATGACTTTCTAAACTTTATATTTATTTTTTCTATTTTGTGAACATTCACAAATAAAAAAAAACTCCATAATTCCTTCTATGTGTGATAAGTATTTAATTTCATATTTAAATACATAAATTAAAGAATTTAGCATAGATTCACTACTTTTGTTCATAGTCATTGTAGCCTATTTTTTAGAGTGCATCTATCTTTTTAATATTTCATCTCTCTGTATCATCTTGTATAATTAATAATAAAAATTTGTGTATGGATGACATGAAAGACCACTATTTAATACCATTATGTTGCTCGATGTATGTTGTATTGTTTATTATTATTAATCGAATCTTTTATAATTATGATGAATAATGCTTCGCGGAACTAACATGATGGAATTATAAATATTATCTAAAATGCTTAACAATTGCATTTTTGTAATTGAAATTGGCGTTGAATCTCGTTTGTTTCTTTTTTTTTGCAGAGGGCCTTGTGGGTATGGCTGTCGCGGGAGGTGTTATTATTGGTATTGCAAGTATTCTGGGCCTGGGCATTGCAATGGCCAAAAAAAATTAGTTATTTGTCAGAGAAAAGTGTTTATAATCCAATTATGTGATGTAGCTTATTCGCACAAAGCAATATACATTGTCTTGTAATTGCTATGTGAGACACAGACTAGTCTCGAAGAGAAAAAGACAAATGTACTAGATCTTTACCAAATCCAAAGATTATGCAATTTGTAACATCATTTTTTTATTAACCAAATATCACTTTTCTATTAACTAAAAAAGTAGAACAAAGAGAGAAAAACAGGAAAAAAATACTTATTAAGTCGTATACAGTGTAATTGCTTATTTAATGATTTGTTTAATTATTCCAAATAAATATATTTGCGCAATAGCGCAAAATGTAATTCTTTGTTTTATGTGTGTCAAAAATATCTACTCGACAGATCAGTTTTATTTTTAATACATTCCGAAATTACATGTAATTTTTCAATTTTATACCCTATGTGCATGTATATATAATTTCGAGAAACTATTTAATGTTTTGTAATGACTGATTTGATTAATTTAGGAAGTTAAATTTCTTTAGTGAAAACCTCGACAGAGGCTATTATTTATTTCCATGTTTTTTGCATTATATATTTTTATAACTAAACTTAAAATTAAAATTTTATCAAAACATTCTATCTAAAATTATTAAAGTTTTTATTATCCATTTAACTTCTGAAAATTTAGTTGAATAGATTTAAAAAAATTTGCAAAGAGCTTTTTTTAGTTACTTTTAATTTGAAAATTAATTTCTCAACATTTTTATTTAAAAAAAGTCAATTCTAAACTAATTAAATAATCTGTCATTAAAAGGATATTAGATTGATTTTGGAACTTATGTGTGCATATAGATAGGGGTATATATGCACGTATATAAATGTTGCAGACATTTTGTGAAATCTGTTTTTAAGGCAGTGAATCTTGGTAGACTGGCGTTTTATAAAAAAGCATAAGCTTTTTATAATAAAACTAACTTAAGAAAAATCCTGCAACATTATGTATACTATATCTACGGATCATAAGATTTTTAAGTTATAAATATTACAAATTTTTTATATTAATATATGTGAGCGTATATTCAATCATCATACCAAAGCGTTACATAGTGATAACAAATGTAGCTTTTGTATATAATTAGGAAAACAATTGTATTTGCGGATTTGTGTTGTTGCTGAACCTGTTTAATAAAAATCAATATTTAAAGCTACATATCGGATATTTTTTCCATGCAAATTATTAAAGTACTTATGCATAACTTTGCTCGAAACTACTGGAAACTGACGTAATCCTATCGTAATGAAATTATGCAAAATATATATGAGGCAGCTCCGCTTTTCATTTGTAATATTGCACAGAAATTTATACACGCGAAAAATTTGGCATCGTTTTATTTGCAGCAAGCTGCCGCGTGCTCGAACAGACTTTATGATAAATTTTTGTTCTCAAATGTAGCATATATGATGTTGATAAAAATAAAAATCTAGTTTTGTTGAGAAAAAGCAAAATACTGGTCTATATTTTAAATGGTAATTTTACGCTAAATCCAACTGTCCGATCCGCATTATATGTTTACTACTCAATGTGATCTTCGTATTACGCAAATGGAACCACATTACGGCAAATGTAACTGTCTGAGTCTCTTTCCGTGTTTACACTGAGAGAATGTGATTTTCATATTAAATAAATGAAACTCAGAATTAGTCAGCCATATCTAGCGTTAAATGCACCGCTAAACACAGATGCGAATATTGATTGCAGCAAATATTCGACCGCATTCATAGCGAATAGCATTTGTAAAGCGTTGTGCATGGTTTATTTATCTAAAACAGTATTTCACACGGGATTTAAGCCGATGCAAAATTTATTATAAACAAGATGCAATATCACAAAATTGTATCTCTTTTTTTAATAAATCTAAATCTGTTCGATATGAAATATAATTGGATTAAATAAAGGATAGATGAAAGAAATATAACAAGAGATCTAGTTCATATTTTTTTATATATAGATTTATTGATGACTTCTTAATATCTGTTGATAAAGTTGTTTATGTACAAAATAACGCTGGAATATCCCTATTAATATTATTATTACTATTATTATTATTATTATTATTAATGACCTATGTTATGGCCCAGGGACTCTCTCGAAAGAGAACAGTCCTTTCCCCCGCTCGGTTTGACGAGTCAGTACATTCGCTTGTCTTTTCCACGCCAAAAAACACGACGGCGATGATTAGCGCTATGCGCATTTCGCGCTCGCCTTCTTTTCTCTCGTTCGCCCACACGCGATAATAATATTTACACTGGCCGATCATTGATCGGATCGGCATTGGGAGAACGGATGAAAAGAAGGCCGCAAGATTTGTCAGTAATATTCGCGCGGGCTCGCCTTTATGGTATATCTTAATGAAAGATTCGTGATAAGTAAAGAGAGAAAATCGAGTATAGGCGATGAATGCGATTGTGTAACGCGCGTATGTCGTCCCGCATTCTCCCGCGCCGTTAAATTTATTCTCTTAGCGCAGTCAAAAATTTATTTATTTAATAAGTTTTTCCGTTTTCGCACAAGTAAAATGATGAAACGATCGGGCGGTTTGCACTCGATACGTATCGTCTGAATGAAATTTAATTTGTTCATTACAAGATTCGCGCTTCGACGGGATGAGATTCGAGCAGCCGCGTTTAACGTCAAATACGATCGCCTGAATACTTTTTTCATTAAATCGAGTTATTTAGAATATCATTTATTTTATATAAATGATTTTTATATAAATTTTATATTTATTTTCTATAAAGGAACGCGCGTTCTCTCCTATCTTTCTCTCGGATCGATAGAGGTGAGATGAGGAGGATCGCACATCTCGATGTATTTGACGCTAACCGCGTAGCAAAAATGCGGATTATTTTTCTCCGAGAATAAAGGGATAAGGGGAGAGGATTTGAGATGTATTTACAATGGAGAGTGTTGTCGGGGAGGCTCTACTATATACTTGTGCCCACGGTATAACGATATCGACGACTTTCGCAGTTGGTCCGCGAAACGACTGTTGGTGATCGATATTTGCGCGAAGTGGATAACTACTCCCTGCCGACCCGGATTGTTGACCCCCCCGCCCTCCCCTCCGTGGAACGTGATGCGATCGTTTAATAAAAACAGCGCATACGTTTGCGGGCAGGAGTGCCGCTTTCGGACGCGCAGAGCGGCTATCGATTAATAAACGCTACGAGGGGAGATCACGTTTTTTTTTTTTTTTTTTGCGCGCGGATCACTTTCGAAGTGTGGCGAGTTCGGGCTGATCGCGAAAAACTTTGAATTTCGATTCGCGACAATTTATTTATATTACGCGAAAGGTGCATTCCGTGATCTAGAGCGACTCCCCTAGATTTTTTCTGAAAATTTTTCGATAGATAATTACAGCTATGTACCGTATTTCAACGACTCCGTTGACACGACTTAAGAGTTTAATTTGGTTTTTACTCGATTCGAGCGTTTTTCGCGGCGAAAATGTATTTCAGTCTCGCCGTCAGATGCGGCTGGTCCGCAAAACTTTTTCGTTTGCGAAACGCTTTTTGTATACGAACGAAATTTCGCGATGTTTACGTAAACGCGGGAGTCCGCACGGTAATTAAACTTGTCCTTCCAATCCAATTCTACGCTGTATTACAGTCTAGAGAGAGAGTGAACACGCTCTTTTATTTCTACCGTAATTTGTTCCGGATGATGGTACGGTTGTTTCTGCAAACTCATGGAACGGTAATATTTTCGAAAAATGTCAGAGAAATCAAAAGGCGAGACTTCAAGCTCGATGTACACCTTATCCGCGGTAACAGATAATCGAAATTCGAAAACGGATCTTCACGATTATTCCTGAACTGGCACGTGTTATCCGTGGGTCGCAACTTCTAATCCTCTCGCGCGAATTCATACCCTCGCCGATCGCGAATCGTTTCGCGATCGTCGAGTATTCCTTGTTCGCATCGCAGGAGAGACGTTTCGTTCTTTTACCTAACGTAGGAATTAATCACTTGATAGATTAGCAGCTTGAAAATACTTTAAGCAGTTTAAGGTAATGAATATTGCTTTCTCAATAAGGCTCCGCTATGCTTTACACGAATATACAATGTGTAGTTGTGTTCGTGCGCGTTTGTATGAATAAAATTGAAAGTGTGTCATATGTATGTCGTCTGTATACATCGGCTCGTTTGCCGATCAAATCTCGACTCAGACTGGATCTCGATTCTCTATGATAGTCTTTCAAATCTAAAGTGCAGAGACGAGATCGAAGAATTACAATCGCCTAAAGATATCGATCGATAGAAGAAGCTTTAAGTTCCGCCATCCTGGAGAAACGCGAAATATCACTTTAATGATATATGTACGATCTCCCGTGGAATGTGCATATAATTCATCATGTGAAATTTACAGTTTCGCGCAGCTGCACGAGAATCAAATGCTATACGTATATATCACAATTTAAGATTAGGTCGTTTAAATTCGATATATGGGGTATTATCAGCGAAGGGAAACTTGTTTAACCATCCGTGAATCCTTTCTGTGGATGAAATTAATTTCTCCTCCTAGATCGAATCCAATTAACAAACTGAGTACTTAGTAGAGACTGACATGTTAGATATAATTTCTACATAATCCAAAATAAATCACGCGCAGCGCGATTAATCCGATCTCGAAATTTGCTTTTGTTACGACTGTTAACGTAAAAAAAAATCCGATTTTTTTTTTCTCTAAATAAATATTGTACCGAAAGTGTGTTGCATGCCACAGAGGGTTAACCGTTACGTCTGCCTTCTCCCCGTAAGTTCCCGTTATCATGCACATATCCGGGAATCGCGATCACAATGGCGCACAGAGCGCGTATTGATACTAAGTTTATCGAGAGTAGTGATAAGCGCGTGTTTGCACACTGGCACCTCCGGCGAGAGATTGCATTGCGCGCAGCTAAGTACGCGCAATTCGTCAATCGACGCCCTGTCGTCGTCCGATAACGGCATCGTGAGCTCGCGGTCGAATGGCAGAACTCGAGCTTATCTCTCGAACGGCAGAAGGAACTCGGATGAGAGTGTTATGACAGATATGAGACGAGAGGTGCGCGCGCCTTTTGACGCGGCGCCGATTTAGGAGCTGAGTCACAGTGAAAAATAGATATGATACTAAAGGATAAAAAATATATGAGTGATTTTGAGTTACATCTTCGATTGATTTAAACTTTAAACATTTATATTTTCATTTAATATTACTTATAATTTTTTATTTAATATTACTATTAAATTTAAATTTCTATTTCTATATCTTCAAGAGAAATATGAACGATAACGTCTTTCAACTTTGATTTGGATTTAGATTATGCATTCTTCAATTCTCGTTCGTGTATTTCATTATGCCGCGGCACTTTTACATGTGCGTATCGTATACGTAATCGATACGAAACGGAAAAAAGATACAATAGGCCTTACGAACTACCGGCGCTCAATTTTGTACAATAATTTAATATTTCGATTAATTTACTCGACCATTCAAACACTCCTTTCTTTCTATGCTTTTATTCCTTTCTCTTCTTTCTTTCTCTTTCTTCTTTCGATACGCGTCGATTGACTAGCGATACGATAATATTATATGATGAGTTGTAGTGTATCACGGTCATATCGTAAAATATACACTTTTTGTCGTCCCGCTTCTATTGTTTGACGGTTTTTTAATACTCTTTCTTTTCACAGAACTATTTATGATACTTGAGTCCTGACATTTACAATGCATTTTAATTATTATTTAAGATTTATCTGATGGCTCGCTTCAAAAATCGTGAAATTAACTCGCATCACATAAATTTCAGATTGATACAAGATACATATATATACAAGAAAATATAATAATTCCGAATTTGGATTCGCACAAATTCGCGATCCGTTAACATTTTTCGATAATATCGCAATACAGATTCGGCAGAAGTAGAAAATGTCATAACTTAAGTAATAAAACATATACAAAGATTTGTTATCATCATTTTCATAAAATGAAAATTTCTAGAAAATACTTTTTTAAATTTATTTTTGCACTATTAACTTTCGACATATTTAAAATGTTAGTCTCATATCTAATTAATTTTTACGTTTTTTGTAAAATTCAGAAAAAAATTGATGAGAAAAAGAGGAATTAAAATAACGAGATAAATATGTCATATCTTAGGCGCGCGTAAAATGCTTTGTTACAGATTGTGAAATAAGAGCATCGTCGTATCTCGATATACACAAATCGTATATCATTATAAATAAAAATATACAACAAATCACGCGCGTGATAAAAATCATCACGAGCGATGCAATAATTATTTTTATTTTAAAAGAGATGCAATTATACTATTCGTCTTTCCAGAGGCTCTTGTTGCATCGCCGTTCAAGATTGTACGAATGTTACATCACGCGTTTCGCGGAGAAGCTTCACGATTTTACTCTCGTTTTGTCGAAAGCGACGAGGATAAAGCCATCCCGCGAAAATTTGCAAAGTTTGCCAGGATATTTCGCATTAGTTCCAAACTTACGAAATTAAATACTATGTCCCTAGTTTTCTCTGTCGATATTGTAACGTAAGAGAGCCCGAAATGCGGCTATCTTGCTTTTAGTGCATCGATTCATGAGTGTTTGCGTCACAGAACATATGCATTATATTGATCCTCAAATACGTAATATAGTATATATGCAACTATTCGTCCATATGTATATATAAATGTAATATTACAGCGTAAACGTAATATCATATTCTCAAAAAAATTTAAATTACTTATGTATCAATAAGAGATCACGTTTCTTACGCCGTTATGTTTATATTCTGTAAAATTCGATCTGAGCGTGACGCTCGCGAAAATTCAAGAATTTAAAGCAGTCTTCGACATATGATATAAACGTGTTTGTAAAATAGTGAAAATTGTTACGGTATAAAATTATAAATCGTATTTGCGACTTACAACGATGCAATAATAAAAATGTTGGCTCTTTTTCGTGGCAGTTATAATTTGAGCGAAAATAATGTTGTAAATCTTTCTCAGATTTTCGGTGACATTATTCATTTACCAAAAAACGGGCGCTAGATTATACGATTTGATTTTTTCGTGTCCAACTTATCTCTAAGAATCGCTCGTTTGAAACGATATTTCGCGAATATCCAAATTTTATAATTGATATATGTAGTATTTTTTCAGAATGTGTCACACTTATTTTTTCAAAGCGCGTTGCAGCGCGGAATGTTTACACAACAATATCGAACTATTTCGAAAAATCATCGACGTATACTCGATTACCATCGATATCGGAAACTTAATATAAAAATCACACACTCATCTGGAAATTTCAGCGGTTGCTTAAAATTACTCGCGAATCTTGATCCTTGGCAGCCAAATCTTGTTTCAGTACAAGGATATCTCTCTCGCTTTCCTTTCACGATTTAATTTATTATTAAATTATGATACGCAACGATATACATATATTTTAATCTTACTTCGAAGGAACGTAGTCGAATATTATAAACCTCATTTTTATTCGGATAAATTCGCGTCGCATATCAAATAATAAAGTCTCCGATGCCAAATGGCGTCAACGGGATAGAAAGGGTTTTGGTTTTATGAGAGCGAAGATGAGAGTGTCCTTGAGATATGTGCAAACGCATCCACGGGAGAGAAGAGAGAATTCTGCGCACAGTTATACCTAAAAGTAGAGCTGCAATATATCTTTCTCTTCGGCGATACCGAACGACGGTTACTCCATTATCGATAGTAACTTTCACTCCCGCCGTATCTTCGCCATTCGATGCATCCGTAATTTTCCTCCGATAAATCATGCTCGGTGTACCATTACTACCGTATTTTATTTGGTGACATTTATTCCTTTAGCTTTTAACGTTAAACACATTATTTCATTTTTAATGTATCTATAATTTTATAAATCATGTTTGCTATGTATATATGCACACATGTCTTTTCTTTTAACTTTTTAAAAATTGATTTTTATGCAACTTTATTATATTATTACCACACGCGATAGAAACAGAGAGAAAAAAAAGGGAGAAATCGATTGAAAAAAAAAAAAGTAATCGCGATATTTCTGAGACAGTCCGAGTGTAAATTAACACACATCGCTGCAAATACTAAACGTATTCAATTTCCGTCCGATTTCCGTCGTGCCGACGAGTTAATGCTCTTCGAGCCTAATCTTCGAACCCGTTGCAGATTCTACCGGAGCTGAAATTCCGCTACTCTCTTCCACGCCCAGCAGCGAGCTAGCGAGCAAGCGACTGCACCGCGCCGCCGGGAGTCGATTCAAGGTGCAGTCACCTTTCTCAGGCCGGGTGACCGTGGAATTCCACTGGGTACACTCGGGCGGAAAAATAATCTCGTTCCGTGAAGTACATCTTCGCTGTACCTTGCCCTCCTTCGTCCTTTATTCTTTCTCTCTCTTTCTCTCTTTCTATTTCTCTCTTTCCTTTTTTCGTTTTTTCGCTCTTTCTACCGTAGCCATTACGTCTCTCGGGGAACTAACTTAAACTCGGCCGCGCCCCGTGCATTTTAATGTAGCCGCGATTTATCAGGACCACGAGATTTCCGATGCGCGCCGCGCGTTGCCGCAGGAATTGCCTTGTATAATATCGAGAGTAAAAGTGACCCGAAAGTGACCCACATGGCGTGTATCAACATCATTTAATGGCGATTAAAAGACTATTCCGATGGCGTGAATTGGAGATCGACTGAAATTTGGCGTGCCTTTGCATCGGCGAGATGTTACTTTCTTCGCGTGAATTAAAACCCTGACAAGGACAAGATAGATCGATTCCGCTATAGACTATGAAATGGATGATGTTTCGAGGTTGACAAGTGCACGAAGCGTTCTCTCTTTTTTTCTCTCTTTTCCAAATAAAATCAAAATTCTAAGAAACTATAAAAATAAGGTACTATTTTTTATTCAATTTTTTATATGAAAATCACTATGCTTTGATAATAATATTAATAATAATAAAGTAAATTTCAATTTTTGGCCATGTTTCGGATATGATAAATCATCAATATGTTAATCAACCTGTGTATCCGAAAATCTGCAAGAATTCTCTAATGTCTCTATCGCGTGGATTGACATTTAGATCTCGAAAGACACCCATTCGCTAAAACGAGAGAAACTGACGATATCCGCGTTCAGAAACCTGCGCGGTTCCCTAACAACAGCATAAACCTTCTTAAGGTTAAATCCTTAACGAGTCTTACACACATCGACCAGAAAAAGAAACGGCCGATCTTACATACGGCTAATTCGCGCGCGATACCAATATTTTGATAATATCTCCATCCCACGATCTCTTCTCTCTCGGTGATCGAGGGATCGAATTGTAAGCGGGTACCCGCTTACTGATTTTCATTCTCTTTTCTTAGTAGGCAGGTACCCGGAAACTCTCGATTTAAAGTTAAGTTCATTAAAGTTACGATAGTCGAGGACGCGTGACACTAGCTCAACTATATCGTCTCTGTCATTGCCTCTGTACATTGGTGTTTTTATTTAGAAAATAATTCGACCGTTTAGAATATATATAATTTATGTATATATATACTTTTTTATTTATATATCTGTATATGTATATTTATATAGCTGCAGTTCTACGTTCTTTATAGTACGATATCTCCTCGCTTATGATACACGTTTCGTGACACGAATTCTTGTCGCGTGTTTGTCTCGAATAAAACGATCGGGCGACGAATCGATAGACCCTAACGAATCGCTGTCGGTCATCTCTTCGGCGCTGTTTAAGCAACTCGTTATGTTCTCGTTGATTCTCCGGATCTCTCGAAGAGTCTCACTCGACATAGACCGATGCGCTATTGAACTTCAATTTCGATCGAGCTCGGTGGTCTCGGCACGATCATACCATGTATATCAGCATTTTTACGCGTATAGGTATATGTGTATCACATGGAACAACAGGCTCCACATGACCGATGGCCCGTCGTTTCCGTCGGTTGGGGATCGTAGATCGACCCTGTCTTCCCACGGATTATTCATCCGCGAGGGATTTCCGTTTGGCATCACTCATCCTTGACAAGGCTGCGACAATCTTGTGGTCATCAGTGATAAGACGGAGAAAACTCCTGGCGAAAGTCATTTCCGTGTTTGTTGAATCTTCTTTTCTCTGGAGATTCATGAGACGATGATAGCCCCCAACATAACGTAGAGTATTAACTCTCGAGTGGTCGCACGGAAAGATAAATTGACTAAAGAACCGTTGAGAGCTGACGAAATACGTAATTTTTAGAATGTGATCTTGTGTCAGAAAAGAGAGCTGACTTGCTGATTGCGGCATTATCACATCGATAATCAAACGACTATATCGATGTCCTGATCAATATAGTATATCGATCAAATAGATATCCCGAATATATTTCCGATGGCGCTATCATATCGACATGACGATTATTCTCTTTCTTGATATTCTTCGTCAATGTTTCCTCGTCCATGTTTCTTCCTTTTATTTCATTGACTCTCTTTTCTTTGCGCTTCGTGACGACAAGAACTTCAGGTTGTCATCGTCACACATCTTTGAAGTATTCTTATTGCAAATTTTTCCGTACTAAGTGAAACAACGCGGAGGAGTTCACACGAACGTGCAATTATATCTTTTCTTGACTCCAGATGCGTTTTCTCATTTTCTTGATCTGCAAGGTGCCGCATCCGGTTCATCGGCGCTCGTCTACGCTCGATATGTCCCGATAACGCCCATGTCAAGGCTATCGCGCAGCTCCATCTCCAGTTGGGCCTCTCGATGCTTATCGGATCGGTGCGACGATACGGGCGGCGGCGGTGGCGGCGGCGGTGATGGACCGTTGTCCCGCTCACGATTTCTCTCGCGAGCGGACGACCTGTCTTTTTCGCGTTCCCTCGCGTGATGATGATAATGATGAGCGGCGTGTCCGTTGACCGGCAGAGTGGGATACGAGGACTGGCCACAATTTGCCTGATGCCTGGAGGGCAGCGGCGGCGGTGGCGACGACTGATGACGACCACCAGCCGGGATTCCATTCTGGAGTCCGGATTCCAAAGTTCGCATCCGATCGTCCGGTTCTCTGGCCGAGAGCTGTGGCTGCGAATGCGGCGTTCGACGCAAGGAGTGACTGGAGTAATGGGATCTCGCTCCGCTGGACGTGACCCCGTCGATCGGTGCGGAGCTCAGTGACGACGTGCCATCATCCACGACGCCCCTACCGCCTCCTCCCGTTCCGTTACCTCCTCCTTTTCCTCCTCCAGTTCCTCCGCGGTGACCGGAAGCATTGTTCGCGACGGGCAGCGTTCCCGGGCGGCGCATCTGGCGCGCCGTCTCGCCGTCGATGTAGGTAAAGCCCTCGGCGAGGGTGGTGCTGCCGTGTGGCAGAAACCAGACCCCGCCGGTCCCGGGGCTCGCCGCCCGAAGTTCTAGCTACAGCTCCGTCACCGGTATCGGTTTGATACCGGCCGTCATCTGTGCATGCGGCTGCTGTTGTTGTTGCTGCAGCTGCTGCTGAAGATGATGGTGATGATGATGCGTGGACACTGGCTGGGACTGTGGCGGTTGATGGTGATGATGATGGTGATGAGCGTGCGCTGAACGAACAATGTACTCGTCATCGGAGAAGGTCTTCTGGTATTCGTGTTCCTTCCGCGATATCGCGCGGTTCTTCCATTTGTAATCCTTAAGCGCGTCTCGTACGCGTCTGCGGCATCGGTAGTACAAAATCAGAGCGATACCGGTAAAGAGGGCCAATCCGGCGGCGCATACCGTCGCCAGCAGAGCCTGCTTGCGCGGATCCGAAAAAGCACAGCCCAGTTCGTCAGGAGTCATGCCCTTGATAGGTTTGCCCTTGGATTCGGGTGGTTCAGCGCATATCACTGCACTGGAATTCCGCGGTACGAGAACGTCGGCCAACCAGAGTTGACTGCAATCGCAGATTAACGGATTCTCGCTGAGATCCAGTCGGCGCAGTTCATTCCAGGCGACCAGCGATTCCGAGAATGTGACGAAAGCGTTGTCGCGCAGCATCAGATGCCTTAGATTCGGTAAACCAGCCAGGGAACCGTCCTCCATGGTGGCCAGCCGTTTATTACTATTCAATACGAGAGTCTCCAGATTAGCATTGTCCGAGAAGGCTCCCTTTTCAACGGTGGTTAGCAGCTTAGCACCGCACACGTCGAGCTTCTTCAGCGTTGATAGACTCTGAAAGGCGCCTGATCGCAGGATCGTAAAAAAGTTCTGACCCAGGGTGAGCTCTTCCAGGCGCAGTAACACTGCCAGCTGCTTTGTCGGTACTTCGCGCAACTTATTGGCGCTCAGTTTCAGGCTGCGAAGGGCGTTCAAGCCGCGAAACGCCCCGTCACTAATATTGTCCAACCCGGCGCCCATGATATCCAGTACCGCCAACTGCTCAAGACCCTTAAATGCATCGTCCGGCAATGAGGAAAAGGCGTTCCAGCCGATGTGAAGCTCGGCGAGGGCCTTCATCGGCGCTAAGGCTGGCGACGGTATGGTTCGCAATTGATTGTCGTCAAGATACAGCACCCGAAGAGTGCCTAATTTTTGGAATGCACCTGGCTCGACTTTCGATATGCGATTCTGACCCAGATCGAGCTCTTCGAGCTTCGACAGGTAGGCGAACAAGCCGCTATTTAGCGTTTCCAGATAGTTGTCTCGCAGATTCAACACTGTGAGAGACTTGAGGCCCTGGAACGTTTTCTCAGTCAGCGCCGAGATCTTATTGTGCTTCAAGTGGAGTTCTACCAAGTGTCGTTGAGCGTCGAAACTTCCGTTCGGTATGGTGAACAAGTGGTTACTGGAGAGATCCACGTTCTTCAAATCGCCATAGAACTGGAAGGCCGCCGCGTCCACGATCTTGATACGATTGTCCTTCAGCACTATCCGTTGAATGCTGGGATTCAGCGCGATCGGTATTACATCTAGGTTGGCGCCTACACAAGAGACAACCAGGGTATCGTCGTCGCAAGTACAGCCATTTGGACAGAAAGTCCGTGCCTCGGCAGTGCTAAGAGCGAAAAGGCCGACCAGGACGAGCAGGTGGAGAACGCCGTTGACGGTGAAGCTGCGCCGCGATGTCTGCAAATAATAAATAAAAATTCTGATTAATTCTAGTGAAAAATCTTACTTAAAACAGTACACATAATTTAAATAATTTTATTATTAAGAATAATTTTTGACGAATAGAATTTGTATCAGCTTTATGGTTACCGATCAGGTTCATTTTCGCGAACCGCTATTCGGGATGCTGAAAATGAACATATTTAATTCTACGTTTAACTGAGAACGCTATCGACAGTTGCCTCGGGAAATGGATACCATCTGATGTACACCGGCGCCCAATTTACGCCGGTTTTACGACGCGAGCGTCGTTGAATTATTTTCCGCGCGGAGTTCACCGCCGTAGCGGCAAAGAGCAGCAATGGCGCTCGTTCATTCTGTAACCCTCTCGTAACGCAAGAGAAGTTATTTCCATTTTCGTGGGCCGCGATCGCGCACGTAGGTGCGAAATTAAGCCTGCCACGCGCAGCTGAAACATCCGACGGGCTAAATTATATCCGGAAATACGAGCGCTCTCCCGCCGCGGCTGTTCCGCGGATAATAAGCTCCCGGGGCGTAAAAACTTCTATTCGAGATGGAAACGCCGAGAGCACGGTCATCCGGACGAGTCCGAGCGCGCCGCTGTGGCTAAAGTACGCCGTAAAACGTAAACGGGATGGCTGATCCCCGCAACGGGCGAAGACGCCCGATGGTTCGTACCGAGAGAGAAAGAGAGAGAGATAGAGAGAGAAAGCGGTGCTCATCGGCAGACCCGGGTAAAATTCGATATCGACCTGGACTGTCTTGACAGAGATACCACGTGAATCAGATAGTCGAGAAAACCCCGCAAGTATTTCGAATTTTGTAACATTCTCGTGGGGTATCATCTCTGATTATACATATGTTCTTTTCACGAAAATGCTCCACTGTGTGAATTAGTATAATCGATACTTGTACTATTGTAGCTTAAATGCTTTCACGTACTCCAGGTAATTACACGTATCTCAATTGTTGCACAAAACAAAGAAAGTTCTTATCGGATCGAGCGAGTTCGATCAAGATCGCTCGCGGTCTGATAGATCGCATTCAAGTTGGATTATCCGGAGACTTATCGTTTGCATGCACGATCACGGAAACATGATTTGTCGAATTGATAAGGACATTTTTCTTGCAATCGTATAATCCGGGTCAACAGAAGTCTAAAAATCCGGTGAAATCGATCGCGCGGCGTGACAGTGTCGCTAGAAAATGTCGGGAATATTAACAGCGGCTCGAAAAAAAGAGCTCGCGTGATTTACGCATATGGAAGGATTTATTTCGAAAGCTCGCCTCTCGCCTCGCCTCGCCCAGCCGAATCGGTGTCGTGCTGATGCACTCCGTATGTTCGCATTAAGCCACGTATACAGTGTTTCGATATCACCGATACATACTGTATCTCAATATGACGGATATCAAAAAGTTAATCTAAAAAATATACTAATATTTTTCATGCACTGATAATTCTCGAGCGATAAGCGATGAGGCGTTAATAAAAATTCTCGAATGTAAAAAGGGAAGGATGGGATATGCTCGTAATTAATTTTATGGAATACTTAATTTTAATACAGAGTTTATATGAAGTTTATGATACTTTATCGGCCCAGATATTTAATATTGAAAGGTAAACCAGATGCGAGGATGTGGTAGAACGAGATATTCTCGATATTCGTTTTCGAGCAACTCGCGAATCTGGAGATATGCGATCCAGATATCCGTCTCTCCGGTGTACATACAAGCGACTTTACATACGTTTCAGCGCGCTGAGTGCTAATCCGCGCGACGCAGAAGTACGGAGACGCAGCCGGATATCGCCGCTGCGTATTAAAGCTAAAAACGGTTGCGTCATTAGGAAAGGATTATGCGAGCTCCGCGAATACCGAACTTCCTCGTACCCACCATGCGCGCATGACCCCATTACTCATTTCCCATTTCAGCCGTATTACGCAGCATCCAGCTGTTATTAATGACTTTAGGATACAAATCGACTTTCTCCTCGCCCTTTCTCACTTTACATATAATTGGCTTCTTTATTGTTAATACTGTTTTAATGATATTAGCCCAAGTATATTAGAGATAATTAAATATCCTCGCTATCACTCTCGGCTTATCAATACGTTCCAAAGCATTTAATGATTTTCTATTGCAATCCCCTATTGTTTTTATTAGAGAAGTTATTTGTAAAATTTATTCTGCAGAAATTTGTGAATCCTCGAATCCAAATACTTTATCTTTCTAACTCGAAATGTATGAAAATATTTCAATTAATATATATAATATTTATTTTCGATATACATATATATTTCTTGTGTCATAATAATACACTCAAAAAATTATATATTTCTTTATTATTATTTTTAACTAATGATATTTTCATGTATTTTTTATATATATATATTCCTGTATATATTTCTATTTGCACTACAAGACTTCTCACAGAACACAATTTAAAATTCTTGTCTAGTTGCCTCCCTCTCTATTTCCTTTATTTTTCTTTGTCCGTTGTTGTAAATCGCATAATCTCCGTAATTGCTTTTTGTTATTTTTTTCACATTTTTTCTTATATTTTACTTGAATTATCTTTTATCTATGTGTGAAATATCCGAAAATTTCCAATGTTATTTCTACGTATATAGATTTTTATACCGATCATATAAAACATGAATTTATTTATTTAATTTCATACCTCTAAAATTAAATTTTTATTATTTCTAAAATTTCTCTGAAATTTGTGTTTAACCTGTTGCGTTCAACTTATTGACGGCGTGTTATCAATCAATGTATCACGTGAATCGACGAGTTCAAATTCTCAATATTATTTATATACTTCGGTGAAGCTACTGTTGGCAGCTCGAGAGCAACGCGACTCATCGGTGTGCACGAGGCGCAAATTACGTATGCGACAACGTGCGGTTGGAATCGGAATGCCGGTGTCCGATTCAGACGTCATCGTCTGCTGCGGAGACAACCGGAGAAATTAATAGAGCAACGTGTAATAACCGCTGCGAATAATAATGCCGGTCGACTTCACACGTGCGTCTCGTACCATCTCATATCTCATTCAGGATAAGAAACACAATATTTCTCTATCACAATTTTAGTATAATCTTGATATTATTAAATCTTTTAAATACAGTCCTTTGCTGGATGATTTATTCACGACAAGATTCAATGTTAAAAATTGATTACAGCAGATTTATTAGCTTTTTTTCAACATTTTTGTTAAATATAAAAAGTAATTTCAAATTAATTGTAAGATAATACATCTTTAAAATTTTTCAGTGGACCCAGGATGTTCCATTAAAGACTTTTTTAAACTGAGTTCCTTAGTAAAATTCTCCATTTTACATTTCATGAATTAAGCATTTGAATTTTCACGGGAATTCTCTTAGTCCTATGGATTAAAACAACTGTACACTCTGCAGTTAAACATCTTATCCTATTTAAATTTCTAAACTCGAGAGAATTCTGTAGAATCTATCGTTGCGCCGATAGTACAAAGATTAACCAAGAAGTGTATACTGTCGATAAAACGAATATCGCGGCATTCTCGTTTTTCCGTGAATAATTTTTTACGCTTCTCAATAAAAAAAAAAAAAAAAAAAAAAAAAAAAATATTTTCTTTTAAACACAAGATAATCCGACTAGAGAATTTTGTTAAAAATCGCCAGGTGTCCAGGTGCTTTTCGCGTTGCATCACTTTCGAGCTTTAATCAACGCGTCGCGAGGGCACGAACGAAACCGCGCTACAACATACGCGGCCATAACGCGCTTATAAACGCAGTTAATTATCATCATAGCGTAATCAGCTTGGCTCAGTGTGGCAAAACCATCAACTACCGTGCGTGCAAAACTACTCTCTACCGGCCGTTATGCCTGCTATCTTCTTCCTCCCTCTTCCCCCCCCCCCCTTTCCCTTGATTCATCCACCGAAATATCATCCGGAGATTTTGTTCGAGTGTACCATTTTCCAAAAAGCGAGATTTACATTTATTCGTCCGCTTTATACACGTAACGCTCTCGCGCGCGCCGGGCAGATTTACATTTATTTATACGAATGTTTATGGCGGTGGCATTTTTCAACCTATTTTTCGTCTCACTCCGCCGTTATTCTTTTTTTTTTATTTATTTTTTTTTCCGCGCTACTCGCCACTGCAGAAACGTGTATTATACGGGCTCTCGAACGAAACACCTGATCGATATCGTCGCGTATCACGCGATAATTTTTTTTTCTATCACAGCGAAACAACTGTTGTTGCACCGGCAAAACGTAGTCGCCAACATATTCATGCAACGTAAAATTGTTTATTTTCGAAGATACGTTCTCCCGAGTCTTTCGAGTAGAAATATTCATTCGTTGCTTATGGATCTATCCTCGCTAGTTTTGAAAATATTGTCATATACATATGCAGCTTAAAATCGCTTGGTTGCCCCTTTTTATATTTTGACACTTTACTGTGAAAATCGCGTTTATTAATAAGTTAGAAAATTCATTAAGAATATTTCAAAGCGTATATGGTCTTTGTAAATTCGATAAAATTCTCTTTTATATGTAATAAAATATTTATATATAAATTTATATATATATAGCAATGAAAAAACAAGTTTGTATATAAATTATTCAACCAAATTTATAACGCTAATTATTAGAGAAAGATTAAAGTAAATGTTAACTGTTTTCTCCGATAGCACGACTACCGTTACGTAGGACGTAAAATATGCGAATTCAATTGTATTCGCTGGGTCGAAGAGGGTTAATCGTTCCCGGATAACCGGCGCGGGAGAATACGCCAGACATCTCGACTTATCGCTCGCACTAATCATAACGCGGATGTCGCGGGCGGGACGGGGAGAAACGGCGGCGATGGAATATAACGTCACGCCCAGCCCTCGTTTCAGGGTGAATACGTCGGATTTAACTCGATGTAATTAGCGATTACAGATTACCCTTTCGTCCATTAGCATGGGCCATGATATGCACACGACGAACTCGGCCGCTGTGTTCATGTAAATGCGTCGCATACATACAGATTAGGCGTTTCACCGGAAACCGGACGATCTACCGTGTGTTTATACCGGGAGATTCAACGAGTCTTTAATCTCCGAAATTCCTGGTAGATTTTTATATGACGCCGAAATTTAGTTTTACACCTCTATTCATTTCCGAGCATTTATTTTCGCGACGACACAAATATACCGTTTACTTTCACAAGCGGTCGAACATACATGCCAATTTTGAAGCATTCGTTTCCATTTTGGAAGAATTTGGCTAGGTGAGGTTTATCAACGATTCGGGTGCAACTTTGAATATTTTCCATTTCGCACCATTTATATATTATTTATGGCTATTGTAAATGAGATTTATATCAACGAATAATGTATCGTATTATGTTCCATCTGTTCCGCCGATCAAATAATTGCATGTAAAGTCGTAATCGGCGCGGGAGAATACGCCAGACATCTCGACTTATCGCTCGCACTAATCATAACGCGGATGTCGCGGGCGGGACGGGGAGAAACGGCGGCGATGGAATATAACGTCACGCCCAGCCCTCGTTTCAGGGTGAATACGTCGGATTTAACTCGATGTAATTAGCGATTACAGATTACCCTTTCGTCCATTAGCATGGGCCATGATATGCACACGACGAACTCGGCCGCTGTGTTCATGTAAATGCGTCGCATACATACAGATTAGGCGTTTCACCGGAAACCGGACGATCTACCGTGTGTTTATACCGGGAGATTCAACGAGTCTTTAATCTCCGAAATTCCTGGTAGATTTTTATATGACGCCGAAATTTAGTTTTACACCTCTATTCATTTCCGAGCATTTATTTTCGCGACGACACAAATATACCGTTTACTTTCACAAGCGGTCGAACATACATGCCAATTTTGAAGCATTCGTTTCCATTTTGGAAGAATTTGGCTAGGTGAGGTTTATCAACGATTCGGGTGCAACTTTGAATATTTTACATTTCGCACCATTTATATATTATTTATGGCTATTGTAAATGAGATTTATCATATATCAACGAGTAATGTATCGTATTATGTTCCATCTGTTCCGCCGATCAAATAATTGCATGTAAAGTCGTAATAAAATGTTTGCTGGCAATTCTTTCATATTAGTGCTCGACGAGTAAGTAAAGTATAGCTCTATAAAGCTGTTTAGTTACGATACTTGTAATTGACATCAGGAATGAGTGACTCCTATAAATCTAACGGGTCCTCCAGCGGGGGTTTACAGCGACAGGAATTAAATAAATCCTAATCTTATTAGGTGTGAAAGCGGTTAATTTTCTTGTGCCATTAAATTGATGTCGCCAGCTGTGGATTTAACGAGCGTACGTTACTAACCGCTTTGCGGTTGAACCCTTTTAATCACACGTGCGTCCGAAATGCGCTCGATGGGCGACCATTAAATGAACGACTTTCATATCTCAAAATTACTCGGTAAACGAACTTCGAACTCTGAAAACTGAAAAATATATTTGATTCCTCACCGCGGCTTTCAATGAAATCAATTTGACATATAATGCTAATTGCATTCACATATATAAAATAAGTTATTCATATCTAACGTGTATCGCGAAATCTCCTATATTTTTACGAAAATAAAAATAAAGATATACATGTAACAATATATTAAAATGTTTTCAACGATAACCTTTCAACAATATTTGAGGACTGCGGCCGAACTGCGTCTGCTTACAACATTTATACACATTTTCAACTAATTTCCAAAATCCATCACTCTGCTGAATTCTCTTCGTATTTCATTTCTTCCTATGGCTAAAAAAAATGCGTTCACATTTCTCCACAATTTTCCGTGACGTCGAGCAGACAGGTGTTATCATTTTAAGGTTTAATTATTTTCAATACGATTCGGTATAACAAACCGAGTTTTTACAAAAATACGATATCCAATATCCCTTTCTCATTTCGTTAACGGGTCGGTCCACGATACTCCACGCGAATATCTCGCGTACGATACTCTACGCGTACGCAGGCACACGAGTTTTTCCAGCCCGGCCCCCGTTAAGGGTTAATAATCTCGCTCTACCTTTTCGACGCCCGACATCGCCCCGGGCAGGGCTCGTCCGACGTCGGCGTGGCGGTATTTGCAGTACGCGGGATTTCGCGTTTACAAACGGGCGTGCAAAATGCGCGGGTGTGCGCGGAAATGGAATTCGCTTTTTGCGCGCGGGGCCAAGGACAGGGGAATGCTCAGGCCTGGCCGGCCGGTCGCGTAACTAGGTGAGCATGCAGCCAGGGGCAGTTTGAGGTTTTAAGTGCATCTGCCTCCTCAGAGAACTTTACGTATCTTTTGTTCCTCAAAGCCTGCCAAAAGTTTTTTTGTTGTGACAATCGCTTATCTGTGATTCGTTCGACTACACGAACAAGAAAAAAGAATGTTTTGATTATGTAATAAGTAAGGAAAGAAAAGAAACTATCCAATAATAATTCTAATTTTTGTATTTTAGATCTATGAGTTTATCTCTGTTTAATCTATAGATATCTTGGCTGCTGTCTGGTAAATTCATACTTTGAATGTGATATAACGTTTTAAATGTTTCTTGAACCGTAAAAACTTCTTTAGTAGTTGTAATTCGCAAAGATTCTTGTGAACTCTTTTACTGGTGGTGACGTACTAGGGTGCAGCAGCTCGTAAAATCTTAGATTGAAATCTCTGCAAAATCTCTAAGTCAGAATTGCCTGCTCTTCTTTATGGTTCAATTTCGTATCTCGTGCAAATTTTATAATACTGTTTTATAACAATAATCTTGTTTTTTCTAGAAAAAGGAAATTTTTGCACAATTCAATCATTCAAGTTTTCTTGTTACGACAAACAGAAACAAATGTAGGACAAAAAAAAAGAGAGAAAACTGTAGGAAATTGATGAATATGATATATACGCTGATACGTATTGAGAAATTTGTTACGTTTCTGTGCGCCTCTCTGGTTACGCCATTGGGCCTGACCTCCTCCGTTAAGTTTTTGATGTGGCTGGGCGGATGTGGTGGGCGCTTTTCCATTCTTTGCCCACGATTTACGCGGTCCGGTCGGTCCGAAAGCGAAGTTTTCACCGCGCGAAATTTCATCCGTGACTCGCAAGAATTTATCGAGTAGAATAGAATAGAATAACAATTTATGATACCCGAGGAGCTAACGGAGGAAGGGGGGCCCTTCGAGAGTTTTAACAAAATTTTACATAACATTTTGCGTAAAATAGTTTTGACGTTACCAGGTTACGAGGATCCACAAGAGGGAATAGAAGATATTTTATCCGTAAACGGATCGTAGTAGGTATCCCTCTAGAGATGACATTAAAGCTACTAATTAATAGCAAATTAAACCGTCTCGGTGCCCCGTAACCAGCACAATTTACGTTTCTTCATTTAAATGTGAACAGTATTTTTATTTGTTACGGTGCTTTCGGCGTGAGTGAACATCTCCGGGAATATAATAAACGTGTACGTCTTATTCTATTCCCTAGAATTCATCGCGGTGGAGGACGATGATATTGCAGAAGAAAGCCGCGCGACTGCAATTGTGGGGAGCGCTGTACGCGAGCCCGTTGTCGACGTCGTCGCTCCGAGTCTCGAGTGCGCGGCATTTGCAATTTCTATCTTTTTCCTCGCGGGTCTCCATTTTCTGCGCCAGTTAAATTCAAAGAGCCATTACTTTCGTCGCGAGCGACGGAAAATGCGCGTTCGTCCGTCACCGGAGCCGTCTTTCAGACGAGCGATCCGTGACTATGATATCGATAGAACTCGATCCCGAAAGTGAAGAAGTCGATCGGGGTTTCTAAAGAATGGCTTTCAAAAAATCTTTTCTGCAACAGCTAATAGTTTGCTTTTCGTGCATCGATGAATAACGACTTGGTAAAGAATAGCCGTGTTTCTAACGTATACTAATTTTCAAAACTTATTTTTACTCGTTTTACGAAAATAATGTTTTTATATTTAAAAGATGTTTTTATATATAATAGATAGCATTTAATAAATATATGATTTAATTTCATATTTTTCGTATTTACCTTCTTTTCATCTCTCAATCCAGAGAGCGAAAATTTAAAGTTTATTTATTTGTATTAAAACTCAGTTTAGATGATCGATAACTCACAGCAGAAACCTATATCTATAATTATACGAGATATTCACAAAGAAGTAAAATACATATATCAAGATATACATGCATTAAAGTATGCAAAACACGATACGTGCGATTAACTTCGGACAATTTTATCACGCTTTTTCTAACGAGCGGGTGATGGATGTGCGCGAGAAACTTCAGATTTCTTCGTTTTTTTTTTT
>NW_021848439.1:444142-469556 GCF_003651465.1 Formica exsecta | reverse complement strand
TACGTGTGTAACGATTAAAAATTGGCGAAAAAACTTCGATTTTTTTTTTTTTTTTTTTTTTTTTTTTTTTGCTATTAAATCTCGGAACAAGTCGAAAGCATAGCGCTTCGAATGGGAATTCTGCGCGCAAAACAAGTTTGCGTGGCTGTTTTTCGCCGCGAAACGGCCGAGTGTAAACGAATAAAAGACTCGCGCGGTGATCTTTACCCGCGCACCTTTTTGTTAGTTTCTTCCTTCCATTCTATCTCTTTTCTTTTTCTCTTCTCTCTCTCTCTCACTCTCTCTCGTTCCTTTTAGTTTCTTTTTTGTTTAATCCAGAGAAGCAATCCGCCGTTGAGGCTGAAACCGCTGAACTTTCGAGCACTTTGATACGCGACCGGGGTACGTCGACCGCGTTAACGACACCCTTTGACCCTTCGAATCGCCCCGTCGCGTCGGACCGCAGTGAATACTGGCCCTTAGGGCGTCTGCGACGTTTATGCCAAAAATTCGAGCGAGGATATTACATTGCGTATTACCCCGTTGCGTCGTATAAACCCATTGTAGCTTTTGATGTCGGTCATTTTTTGTCAGAGGATCATAAACGATCTTTGTTATATGTGATGGTAACAAGGAAAATCGTTCATCGAGCTCGGCAATAATCAAGTTATGTTTAATCATCTTAGATTTATATGTATATGAAGATACTCGCATTTTATATTTTCTTTTGTCTCTCTTAAAAGAGTAGGATATTTTAACTCAAGCGATTTGTACCAAGCACCGGAGATATTATCTTTTCATTTCCTGCAACGCGTTTGTAGCTCTTCTTATTACTTCTAATCTTAATTTTACTCAGTGCTGTAATTTTTTCGCGTCTCGCGAAGGCTTAGATGACTACGCGAAAAACAAAAATTTTGTTCCACTTTCCAGCGTGTACCGGATTCGTCCGACGATTTTAATTCGCACGTAAATATGCATATACTCCGCGGTCGCTCTAAATGGCTCGCGCGCATCTACGGGTCGTCTAAAAAATTACGTCCTCTGTAAATTTAATTAAATCGCGTACATGTCCGAAAGGCGACACTTAATTGAAGCTCGCGCACCTGCGCGCGCGTCTCAATTAAGTCTCGCAATTACGCTCGCGTATTTTTTTCAGGTCGTCTAGTAACTCGCCGGTCGATACTCGTGGCCGGAAAATTCTTCGCGACGACTATTATCTCTGGTTATCAAAACGGATAGCATTCGTTTTGCAATCATCGCTGGTTTCGATATAGCCAAGAACAGACTGATGGTTTGTGCACGACGATAGAAAAAGAGAGAATGAGAAAGACAAGATCGATGCTAAAAGATTATTTTCACGATGTGTTAAATCGCTGCTCATTTATCGCTATGTGAAATATATATAAACGTCAAATCATAATGAGTCGAATACTTTAATAAAAAAAAATATTAAATTTCGTATTAATTACTTGTTCTATTATTTTGCTATTTATAGAGAAAAACCTTCTTATCATTTTAAACATTGGTTTATAATTTCTCTAACATAAGTTACAAAGGAAACTTCTATTTCTTCTAATTTTATTTTCTACGGAGTATATATGTGTTAAATATTTAGACAAGGATTGAAGATAATTTGTATACTGACCCTTAGCCAAAATTTCAGCTTAAAATCAAAACTATGCGATGTTTTCGATTATACGGTTCATAAATATCACAAAATAACCCTGTTCTTCTCGCCCATCAGCTTTCATCGACCCTATCAATTCCTATCCTCCAGTTCTCTTCCGGCAATCGTCGCGTTCAATCATCTGTTGGCGATATATATATCAGCCAAGTGTTACTCTCGCTGCATCCATACAATGATACAGTCGTATTGGCAGATTCGAGCTCCTGCGCTTCTGCCTACCAGTCAATTGGATAATGATATCCTTGTTCCTGATCTGGAAATCAGTTTCGCCGAATGGCCGGTTGTTCGCTCTGAATGTCCTGCTCGAATTTCGGTGATCGCGCGATAATTGCTAATTTTTCCGCCACCCGATTCCTCCCCTCGACCATTCGAATTAATTCTCGCATGTTCGGATACGCTCGCTGCCACGAATTACGCTTATCAGCTTGCAAACGAGTATCGTAACATACGCTCGATATTAGCATATCTGATTAAACGTCGAATGTTTTTAGGTAAAGTGGCTCTATCGTATTTGTTCGCGGGATATTGGAAACGGAAAATGCGTTACGGTGAAAATTTTTCAGTTTAACTCTTTTTCGGTCAAAGATATTCTCTTCTTGCGATGCTAATATATTTTTTAAGAAACTTCTCATTCTAAATACTTTTTACTGGAATTTTGATAAAAATTATTTTCTATTCTATTTTGTTTCCTATAATATTGCTGTGTTTTGATAATCAATCGAGCATTTACGTAAAATAATATTTTAATAACAATTGACATCACACATACATACACACATACAACAATATGCTGTAACTTTTGTCAAGTTGATATTGATATTTTCAAAAAGATAGAGAAGATATCATTCTCGTTAGTCACTAACACTCTCGAATTTTTCCGTGGTCAACGATATTGCGGCTCGAAATTTTTTCCACCGAACATGCTCTTCTCCACCTATAGAGAGGAATGTCGTACCGCCATCAAATCCGTCAGGTTCTCTCTTTCGGGAAAATCGACCACAAATTCATCAAAGGATCTCGCATTAAAATTTCGCTCGGGCGTAATGGAATGCCCCGGGTATTGGTTTTTTTATTTTCGTCCGCAGCGAAAAAGATGCCTATATTAATCGCTCATCTCAATAATAATGGATCTGAAAAGGGCAGCCCAAATCCATTCGTTTCGCTACCGTTCGTAACTTCAATCGGGCTAACAGTCACGTCGGCGAACAAACCCGTCCGATTGCTTTTGAAAATATCGACCGATCGCATCGGTTTCACCTACTACGGACATGCGTGTTCGCCAATTCTGCCGATACATCAATGGTCATTGATTCTAACGATACATCGATACCGCATCGGGATTGTTTTGGATACGCGTGACTATGAGGGTACACGGACAGAAATAAGCTTCGTCGAGCAACTTTTGTTCGATTTTCGCGACCGCGTGCATAAAATAAACCGTTCCCGTTGTCGACGCAATTTCGCGACATTTTTCGCGCGTTACGCGTTCTTTTGCGTCCCGACGCCAACGGTTTTGTTTGACTGTTCGCGAATACGCGAACCGGCAACGTTAATGCGAACGTTAATTGGAACACTCGCGAACGGTGGAAAAAAAATTGCAGAGACGCGAAAGCAGCGATTTCGAAATTGCCAACATCCGGGGATCGATAATCGCTCCGCATACTTCCGACTCTTCAACGTATGCCGCTGAACTGTCAAGAACTTACCACGCGACGTCTGAAAAGAAAATTCAATTATTTCCGTCGCGCAAACTGTAGTTCTGAAAACATAAACTGTTTCGACGGAGACACCCGGAAGTTTCTAAAACTGTATGAGAGATGGGAATAACAATCTTAACGAGAATAATGAATGAGTAGAACTATAAGTAGATATTCGATAATTGTGTATTCGTTCTTCGAATTGTGCCTCGGTAGAAATACAGTGATATAATGACGAATAAAAATCTCAATAAAGCACAATTTTCCTAATCGAGATAGAAGAAAAGAGAGATAATATATCCTCAGAAAGGATAATATATTCGAACAGGAAAGATGATAATGCGTCCAATGACACAAAGTCAAAAATATTTTCGAATCGCGTTCGCATGATGTTAAAAAAAAAAAAAGAGAAAGCAAACGCAGATAATTGAAAAAAATAATAAACAGTGCTGTTATAGGCATGTGGAGAAGACTGTGGACCAGATTTCATTATTTTTCCAGCGCTATGAAAGAGGTGGATATTTTAGAACCCGATGCCTTCTCGTTGAGCGGCAATACAAGTTTCACACGACAATTCCCCCAGTTCGATTTACGTTTTGTATTCAAATTTAAATCGCAAGTTATGAGCTCGTCTTTTGTACATATATATATATATAAACATGTGTCTGTGTACATGCATTTATCCATCTGGGTCCATCTGCGATTTGCGAATATACAGATATATACATACACAAACGTACAGTGCACAGTCGCAATGCTCTCTATGATAACTTTTTTTCCCTGTCGAATCTCGGTCTTTTATTAGTCGGTCCGCGCACATTCGCGCGAAACATTTATGTGTGTGTTAATTGAATTCTCGGTATCGATGTTACGCGAGGAAAAAAAAATCAGAAAGACTATGAACTTTGGATGCGCTTCATGAATGAATTGGGTTACCGGTGTAGCTACAGGTGAGTGCAAGAAAAGTGCATTTACGCCCTTAAGCTATAAGTCCATTTCTTTCATTTTCATATTTTTGATATGTAAATAAGAAATGGAACAAAACATAGATACAGTTATAATGTATCCTATGAAAAGAAAAATAACGGAACGTAATATTTTATATTTATTATATTAATAAGATAAATCTCTTTGCACTTCAAAGTTTACAATTTTGGCTACGCTTCTGAAAGGTAATACATAAAGCATTTCTGTGTGTGCGCGTGCTAATTGAACTCCGAGTATCTCGTGAGCGAGGAGAAATAAAACTTGAAAGACATACAACTGCACAATTTTAAATCAAGGTAGTATATTTCTGAAAATCCATCTTCTAGAATCAAGCGTTATTTCCATACCGCAATAAGGGTATAATGGGTAAACGACCTTCGCAATTTAATTGGTAGCATTATGCGGATGAATGTAGGTAATACATTTTTGGACCTTTATGTTGGAAACGACCTGATTTCTTGAGATGAAAATAAATGTGCAATATTTTCGAAGCACGAAATATTTTTCATATTGCAAAACTTTGAGTAACATAAAACTGCATGCTTTGATGAAAGTTTTATCATCGAGAGTCGTTTCCGCAAATTAAAATTTTCAAGTGTGTACCAATTGAAGATTGCCCCAAACTATAGGAATGAAAAATTTTTTTTATTTAGCGACAATAAAATTAGACAGGAAAATTTTTTAAAATGTCAGTCGCAAAATTAAATAAAAATATTTAGAAAACTAAAAGAGGGAGTGATGTTAGGTTAAAATATACATGTGAAAAATAGAAAAGTGTATACAATATACTTTAATAATTAATATACAATTATATTTTTTATATCTCTCTTATGTTCAATTTTCCAGTGAGGCTGATTGCCTATTTGCGAGATTTAATATCGAGAGTCGCTCTGAGAGAATGCAAGTCATTTTCCTCGAGGGTCACTCTAAATTCCATTCATCTGAAAACTTTATTAAGTCGTGCGATGCTTTCAAAAAGCGAAACCTTGATTACACATATACAGGCTGGCGATAACGCGATCGATGTAAGCTTTCCCGGTTTTCCCCTTTCATTCAAATGGCAGCTACACACGTTGCAAACGTGTATTCACTTCGTGTGTAGACGTGCGGACTTTCACGCACATGTATGCACACACGCAAACACGTGTACACGATTGCGAGTAAAATAGATTCGTAGACGCACAACGATTTCAGTTGTAACTTTTTCCTGCGCGCCTTTGCTTTTTTATAGTTCCTCTCGTATACCACTAGATACGGATATTACGCACGTGTACACTCGAATATGTCATTAATATGCATGAACTAATTGAAGGCTGTCGCAGCTACATATCGGAATTGATGCAGTCGTAATAACTTGTCGAAATATACACCGAATTGCTTTCATTTTTCATTCCGCTGTATGTCATTCGTTCTTTCCCATCGCGATCGAAGAATTACGTTGCATTCATTTCACATCAACTCTTCATTATATATGTCCATATTTGTCCAAATTATCACTTAGTTAGCTAATTAATTAATGCACAAATCTTCATATTCTTATGATTTAAATATATACTCATTTAATTAGTATCTTTAAACTGCATTTTAATTTTTATATATTTTTTTATTTGTAAAACTAGAGTATTTTTATATTTTATATAAATATACATAAAAGATATAGTTTATATATTGACATATACATGTATTCTAACTTTTATGAAATTTTCATATATTTCTATCACTTAATATTCTCAAAATTGTTCTATTATTTAAAAAGGGTTTGAAAATGCTGTCATATAAAGCAATCTGAGCATTCTATTCGTGTCTACGTCTATGTCTATGTCAAAACTGTCTAGATAGCTAAGGAAGGTTGTGGGGAAAAATACTTTCGGAAAGCATCATTAATATTCTGTCTGCCACCGTTGTCTAGATCTAGCTACGTTTATGATACATCTATCAACGCATCCCGAACTCGGTTTACACAAACAGAATAACGGTCGAACAGGGTGTGTACGTCTTGGCGAGAGGAAAGTTAAAAGGGGAGAAACACGAGGGCGCACGCGAGAGGAGCAGGAAGCGAACGCCGGTAGCTTTGTACACACGGCTGGATATTTTTATGGCAATATCGCCGCCCCGTTTGTATTCCGACTGTCGGAGCCGCAGCAGTCTATCGACATTCGCTCGATACTGGAGGCAACCGCTCGGATAGAAATATATGGATTGGAGGGAAGTGGCGCGTTGCTCCTTTTCCGACGAGAATGAAAAATAACGTCGCGGAATCTGTTTTCACCGTCCGTTAAAAGCGCAACCCCCGCTTTTTATTCGCGGTCGCGATAACTTTCGCACCGGCGCGAAAAAGACGACGCGACTTTTAGCCCTTTCGCGGCGTGGCAACGCGGAGACACCAAACACGTCGGTTCGGTCGCACCGACGCGATTTTATGGGCGATTTTTTCGCCGGTCGCCGGATAAACGAGCGCGCGCGGTCAGGCAGCGCGAAAAATAATTGCACCGGCGGTAACGTTCGATCTGCCAGAGTCAAGAAATTTACGGAATGGAATTTACGCAACGTTCCACAGGTTCAGAACACGACGAACGTATACACGGGAAATTATGTGAGAGAAAGAGAGAATAGAGTATCCTGGTTAAAATTATCACGGAATTATGCATTTTATTGGCGGATTGAACAGGTATTTATGAAATTCCGTTATTTCATCGGTGAATATGCCGTGCGCAAATGATGAACATTGTGCCACTTATTAACAGATTAGATAATTCTGCGGGTACACTATTGCATCCAAATTGATCAAAGAATCTATCTCTGAAAATCGAAAGCGGATATTCAATACTGTTTTTCTTCTCGCTATAAATAGAATCGCCTCTGTGTACGATTAATATGTATGATTAAACATTTAATTTGGCTTCTCTCTTTTCATACATTATTTTTTTTCATTATTATTTCTATTTTCACTTTTCTAATTCTATCGGTTTCATTGTTCCCACATCGACTCATATCGATACGAATCGAGCCAAATTAACTTTGTGCGCGAAATTAAAATACCAAACTAAAATACTCGTCACTTTTTTTTTACGATATTTCTGTTGCGCGAGAAGGGAATCGATTCCGACTTTGTTGATTCTTCGCAACCAATAGTGCATCATTCAGTTCGCTTCAGTTTCGCATGTGTCCCGCGGGAAAAGTTCGCTAACAAATCGGCCGCAATTACGCGAACTTCATAATTGAGAAAGGGGCGCGAGATGCCGGTTTGTCAAGCCGCTTGTATTACGCGAGAAAGAGAAAAGGAGGGGGAGAAACAAAGAGACAATGACGACGACGGTCGATGAATACTTATCGTCGCGATGCTCGCGTCGTTATCAAAGACGCTCGTTCGTTATAGTCGGCCGCGTAATAATTAATTTCTCGCGGCGGAATTATAATTTCCTTCGCGGCGGCATCTCTCTGTATTCTTCAGCGTTGCCATTCTCGACGACCGGATGATCAGTCTCAATGGTTCCGCAACTTTGAGAGAGCTCGAGACGTCTGTGCTTCAATTTCAAGGTACTAATTTCACACGGAGACAGTACTGCATACAAAATAACTTGTAGAAGAACGATCTCTTCGAGAATTATATACTTGAATGCAACAACATATCCCGAATACATCTCTAACGTGGTCTTCTTTTTTATGAAATTTTCTCCGGAAAAGCGGATCTATATATACAGATTTATCTTTTTGCGGATTAATCTTTTGATTTATATCACGCTGATTAAGCATTATTTTTTTTCAATTTTTTATATTTTCTCATTAAATATCTTGACAATTAATATCGCTAAAATATCGCTCAAATTAGTTTAAGTATTAATCTAGATTCATATGACTTCGCAATGTTTTTTATTCGAGATGCACAGCCTGTAAAAATTCAATACGTATAGATGCTGCTTATTTATCTGTTGAAGAAAGTCGAATTTTTTTCATCGTATTTCAGACGAACGACGAAGGGCGACTTTAACGGCGGGATTTTAACGGCTTATTGTCTCCTTTCGTTCGCAGTTATCGCGGCGATACCTGGCGAGGTATGCGATCGCTGCCACTATATATTACTGAGGCTGATAAGTCACCGGCCCGATCGAACGTGATGCGTTTGTATCCATGGCTTTCTCTCTCTCTCTCTCTCTCTCTTTCTTCTCGGCGCAAGATGCTCGCGACAGATTCGATAGACGGCTCGTGTGACTCCGAACGCGTTGAAAAGCGGAGACAGTGAATTCTCTGATAAAGAGCGTCATCGAAAAAAGGAGCATGTCCTCGGCATCCATGAGTGGAAATGCGGCACGAATTTTACACCGGATATGCGAAACGAGCAACGTTTAATACAGTATATTGTGCAAATCAATTCTCGATAAAATAAAATGGATTAGCATTGAAACGCAACATCCGTGTGCGTGACATTTATTGGTTTTTATAATTTTCATTCTAGAGTTAAATCGTTTTTGAACTTTTATTAACACATTGTATGTCTTCCTCTCCCCCTCCCTCTCTCTCTCTCTCTTTCTCTCTCTCAAAAAAAATATGGATAAGGCGAAGAGATTCACAGAAGGATATCTTTTGAAGTGTTCGATGAATATAATCACATTCTTGTGACATATCGGGTTAAATCCGAACTAATAAGTATCAATAATGAGTGCATATATCACGACAGGATTAATCTTGACATAAAATAGAAAGAGATCAATCTAGTTTAAATAAAAAATACGGAAGAAAACGTTTCAATATTTTTAAACGCGCGACCGTGCCATATATCAGGCGTTCAATAAACGGTCCGGAAACGGACGAACGATCCCGCGGTTGGATTTATGTTCTTCTGGAAATAGCCCGAAAAAATTGACGGCGTGTCACTCTCTCGCGGGAGCGGAAACGGCGAATGGGGAACGGTAATGGTGGAACTTTTTCAAGAAACAGCCGTCGCACTTTTCCGGGCGCGATCGCACCCGGACTCGTCTCGGGTATCTCCCAACGCCCGCCCCCTCTTTTTTCATCGGTCCATTTCCATAAAACGCCCCATGCAATTGCGAGACGTCGCTATTCGATTACAACAAGCTGTTTGTGCGTGCATGTTTTTTTTTTTTTCTTTTCTTTTCAATTAGAATAGCGGACTCGTCGGTTCGACGGTCAAAAACTGAACGAATCTGTACGCGAGTCCATAGGGTCGAAATTATTATTCGCGTAACGATCCGGAACTGTCGGCCGGAAAGGTAACGTTATAAAGCCAACGCGAATCCGTGCGGTTTTTGTTTGCGCAGATTTCCGCGCGACGTAATGCAGCCCAATTTGTGACAGGTTCGGTATATATGCACACGTTGCTTTGCGTGATTATGATAAATTACATCAGCACGAAAAAACAGTGCTATTTCTCTATATATCTTGTCTATGAAAATAACGTGCGATACATATATATTCGAGATTTTTTAAATTTCATTAAAGTATCCTGGAAAAATATTTTAATTAATTACTACAGAGATTTTCTCTTTGATAAAGAAAAAAATTGGCCTACGAACAAATGTTGATGTAAGCAAAGTATAATTAACACAAATTATGGATTTGTAACATGGCACAAGATATTATACGCTACATTCGCATGTTAATCTTTAATATTGTAGTTTACGTAATACAAAAGCACGTTTTCTTCCATTTTCCAGACATTTTTCAATGTGTATTACCTGTATTAGCAGACCTTTTTGCTTACAATGCACCAGGGGGAATTTTAAAAACACAATTTACATCGAACTGTGCGCAGCATTCCGTAAATCCGAGAGGAAGTCCGGTTCTCTCTCTCTCTCTCTCTCTCTCATACACGGAAATTGTTGTACCTTAAATAACATTTTCCAACGGACATTTATGCGTACCGCGCTGACAAAATAGACGGGCAGATTAGCCGACGACAAAATCTACTTAGGCTTCCTCCCCGGACGCAGTTTTCAAACTGTCTCGACTGCTACGTATATTATCTGTCTGTTCGCAGTAGCAGTTGTTGTTCTCCTCTCTCTTTCTCTCGCGCGAGTTTCCTTCGCCTTTTTCCGCCTCGACGAGGCGCCGCGCGAAAATGCAATCCCGTTGTCACATATTCTGTCACACTTTGACAAGCGGCTGGTAGGGGGTGCGAAACGTGTATACGGTTTCAACTTGAAGCGGTTTCTCGCCGAATACTCTCTTACTTCCTGCTTCCCTGATTCTCTCTCTTCGTCATTCGCTCAGCCAAACTCTTTTAAATAGAAGGCAGCTTTTTAACACTTTAAACTCATAGGTGATATCGGTTAACAAGGTATCGCTACGTCACACGCGCGATTCTCCCCTGACAGATATACAACTTTATTCTTTCACGAGAGAAAGCTTCCTGCGTTCACATTATTGGAAATTTGTCAAACACACGACTTTCGAAACTAAAAAATCTTTTTATTTTATTTTATTTTATTTTTTTTAATATAGATGAATAAACCCTATTTTTTTAAAAGGAATTAGAATGTTTCCATTTGAAATATTTGCGTCAGAATTTTTCGATTTCAAATATTTGTAAAGTAAATTGTGTATATACGACAATAAAATATTCCGATTGCATGTCACATGAAATCGAATTGATAAAAAAAGATCGTATCGAGAAGTTGCCGCATATGCTATCATATTCTTATAACACGTGTCCATCTGAATGACAGTCGCTACATCACGTCGGTGATACGCGTTATTTTTGCGGTGGATCTGCCCTAGGGATAACATTCTACAGCCTACTCTACATAAAATTTTACCGATCGTTTTCGATTGAGAATTGACGTCTGTCGACGTTGAACTCAATAAGCCAGTCTTGACGTCGTGTGTACGTCCAAGATCTCTCGGCGAAATCTTCGGGAAACTTTAACTATGGATGACGACAAGCCTTCGCAGCCGAGGAGTCCCATTTCGGCCGCCGCACATGGCTGTATATCTCGCGAACGGGACTTTCAAAGTCGAAATAAAACGCTACCTCGGCGAGAGAGTACAATTCTTACGCTACGACGGAGAATAAAATTCTCGTCGTTTTAGAGAGATGCCTCATAATAAAACTCGCGTTAGCATTTCGCGCGATATTTAATTTTTTTTTTTTTACTCGGACAATTATCGGTACATTCGCGGCCTCTTATTAGTATTATCTCTCTCTCTCTCTCTCTCTCATACACGGAAATTGTTGTACCTTAAATAACATTTTCCAACGGACATTTATGCGTACCGCGCTGACAAAATAGACGGGCAGATTAGCCGACGACAAAATCTACTTAGGCTTCCTCCCCGGACGCAGTTTTCAAACTGTCTCGACTGCTACGTATATTATCTGTCTGTTCGCAGTAGCAGTTGTTGTTCTCCTCTCTCTTTCTCTCGCGCGAGTTTCCTTCGCCTTTTTCCGCCTCGACGAGGCGCCGCGCGAAAATGCAATCCCGTTGTCACATATTCTGTCACACTTTGACAAGCGGCTGGTAGGGGGTGCGAAACGTGTATACGGTTTCAACTTGAAGCGGTTTCTCGCCGAATACTCTCTTACTTCCTGCTTCCCTGATTCTCTCTCTTCGTCATTCGCTCAGCCAAACTCTTTTAAATAGAAGGCAGCTTTTTAACACTTTAAACTCATAGGTGATATCGGTTAACAAGGTATCGCTACGTCACACGCGCGATTCTCCCCTGACAGATATACAACTTTATTCTTTCACGAGAGAAAGCTTCCTGCGTTCACATTATTGGAAATTTGTCAAACACACGACTTTCGAAACTAAAAAATCTTTTTATTTTATTTTATTTTATTTTTTTTAATATAGATGAATAAACCCTATTTTTTTAAAAGGAATTAGAATGTTTCCATTTGAAATATTTGCGTCAGAATTTTTCGATTTCAAATATTTGTAAAGTAAATTGTGTATATACGACAATAAAATATTCCGATTGCATGTCACATGAAATCGAATTGATAAAAAAAGATCGTATCGAGAAGTTGCCGCATATGCTATCATATTCTTATAACACGTGTCCATCTGAATGACAGTCGCTACATCACGTCGGTGATACGCGTTATTTTTGCGGTGGATCTGCCCTAGGGATAACATTCTACAGCCTACTCTACATAAAATTTTACCGATCGTTTTCGATTGAGAATTGACGTCTGTCGACGTTGAACTCAATAAGCCAGTCTTGACGTCGTGTGTACGTCCAAGATCTCTCGGCGAAATCTTCGGGAAACTTTAACTATGGATGACGACAAGCCTTCGCAGCCGAGGAGTCCCATTTCGGCCGCCGCACATGGCTGTATATCTCGCGAACGGGACTTTCAAAGTCGAAATAAAACGCTACCTCGGCGAGAGAGTACAATTCTTACGCTACGACGGAGAATAAAATTCTCGTCGTTTTAGAGAGATGCCTCATAATAAAACTCGCGTTAGCATTTCGCGCGATATTTAATTTTTTTTTTTTTACTCGGACAATTATCGGTACATTCGCGGCCTCTTATTAGTATTAACGCAAAGTTACAAATGTATAATAATTGCAGTTTTGTTAGATCCGGATATTTATCAAGGATTGCTCCCAAAGAAATTTAAAATATATTGATAATTCGTTATTCCGGTGGGTTTTACCGCTGGCAGTGAGAGTAGGGAAATTTAGCTTTCCCACACGCGGACTAAAGGTGCAAGCAAATGTCCGTATACGAGAGTTTTGCTATCAAGAGGGTGGAATGGCAAAACTCCGAAATCCCTGCTCGGAGAGGCTATTGCACGATGGCCGAAATGTAATCTTCGCGTGAGCGCAAGCCACTATACGATATAAAGTTCGTTGTCTGCTCGCAAACCGAAACATCGTCTCGAAATATCCGGTATAGTGCGGCACCATTATCCACCAATTACGCCAATTACCGCGTGAATTCGTGATACGAATGCGCGCCCCGTTGTAACGCGTCGCAGTAACCATTGTAAACACATTAAAATATGATAAAACCTTGCGCGCCCGTGCAAAACGAATCCGATCCTCAGCTTCGTATCATCGTTGCGCGATAGCGGTGACGAACAAAATCGTGCGATATCTACACGGTATGACGAATGGACGGGGGGGGGGGTTAAATAGCGACCGCATGAAATAGCGCTTTTGAAATTCGCCGGGGCAAAACCGCACGTAGGGAGAAGGGGGACCGGGAGGACAGCAAAATCGCGATCTCCCGAAATGTAGGACGACGCGGTGTCAGCGAGTGGATAACGATAGCTCGACGAATCAATCGGGCTTCTCTGATACGCGGCAGCTCGATGAAAGCTCGCCGCGTTTCGTGTCTCGATCGCTGCATTTTCTCAGCTCTTTTCCGTCATGTCAATATTCTCTCTCTCTCTCTCTCTCTCTCTTTTTCTCTCCCTTTTCAGCTTCATCTCTCGCGGCGATGTATTTCGAAGATAGCAGTTTTGCGCCACGTACATTCCACATACTTTGACAAGTCGTTGGTAAGAGATTGCGACGTGTTATATTTTTCAACTTAAGGGAATACATATCGCTTGAAATTTTCCAAGCGAATAAAGTGCCTGAAGAAGTGAGAAAATCGACGAGCTTTTTTTCGCAAAAAACGGAATAAAAAGGCAGGAAAAAGAATTATTTAATATTTATCGGAATTCCATTAGTATCAATTAATAGCGATTATTTATTAAACGAAATGGAAATAAATAAACACGAATAATCGTGCAATTGCGCACAGTGCCATCGTTCTCTCTCGCATATAATTTCCGTATAATTTATTCGTAGTATCCAAATCTCTCAAAATCCTCCTCGTATGAGATGAAGTAATACAATTTACGGACACCGAAATATATCGATATCTTGGTATTGGAGAATCCCTTGAAGACCTCGAAGACGATGCCCTGGCTCACCGCACGTCTTCGGTTCGCCGGTCGAATTCGTCTTTCGGGAGAGAGACAACTCGACACACGTCAGGCGGAAAATCGGATTAGGTAGGTACAAGCGCGGGAGTAGTAGCTCGAGATCGAGACGGGGCGCTTCAAAGCGACCTGTATAACTAATTACGAGTCTTATCTCGGGCCGCCTAAAAGGCGCTGATTAAACGGGGATTCGTCGCGCGCGACACGCGATTGAGTTAAGTGCACAGCGCGCTTTTGTCGAGGGCGAGATCTCGCTTCGAGGATTCGGTCCCCGATATAATGGCGCGCGTGCGCACGTAACGACAAATACTTTTCACGTAACGCTTACAAGTGTTCATTATATGTTTTTTGAAGATAAAACGTCTTTGAACTAAAATACCTTAAATATTTAAAAAAGAAAATCTCCAATTATACTTTTACTTTGTCGAAAATTTCCAAAGAAAGAGCAGATGATATATATATATATAATTGCTTGATCATTTATAAAAATCTTTCAAAAATATCATATAAATCTTCAAAGCATTTAAAAAGATGAGTTTAAGTGCTTGTACATTGAATTGCATGGGATATAGAAAAAATGAAACTATCCTTGATTGAATATATCCAATCTATTGGCCAAGATGCCAATTTAAATTCCGTTTTCAATTATGCTTGACGTTAATTTATATAATTAAATACTTATTTTTAAAATTTTTTGCAATTTTGATCCATACTCTATACATATCGAAATCCCATTTGTTAATATCACAGGAATACAGTTGTAAAACCCTCGAATTAATTGATATTATCGTGCGGACACGCGCGAGTTCTATTTGAAAAAGGTAGAGAGATTATTTACCGCTATCGCACGAATTAGCGATGTGTTTAAACGAGAAGCGCTTTTCTAATATGTGGGTTAATCACTATTACGCAACAGCGTTCGTATGTAGGTCCCGTATATGGACCTTTAACAACGATATTAACGGCCGTTTAACGACTGGTGCGAAAAGCGATCAAAGTGAATTACGCTCCGAACTGTCCGTGATTACTGGCACGGATCGGAAAGGCCTCGCATTCCACTCGCGACGTATAATCCTCGTTAGTACGCGAAATTAATACGAATACCTATCATCCTCCGCATATTCGAACCCTATCATCATCGATCTATGCTGCTATATTCTTAAAAAAATTCAAGCAATTTTATATCTTAATTCTTCGCCAACTCAAAGATTATATCGAATTATAATCTATTTTGTAATATAATTTTTTTCGCTCATATAAAACAATATTTGTTGCTAAAAAAAAAAACTTAATCACAGGTATAAGATAATCCGATTCTCATACGATAAAGAGAGAGACTTTGCATTCATTTTTTCGAAAAAATATGGCGTATTTCCCGCAGCACAGTTTCGGTTGTATACTCTGGTCTAAGAACGCGACAGAGGAAAATCGAATTACTCGTAAACAGTAAGGCGCGAAGGAGAATCTAAATAGCCATCGGGAAATGGGAGTCCCTTCCTTTGCACGTGAACAAAATCAATGGAGCTCTCTCTAACGAGCTAACGAAGCGGCGTGAACGTTTTCACGGAAAAATCCAACCTGCAACTAACGCGCAATCTGGGCATCAAGAATATTAGCATATCGAGAGGTTTTTGAGGGGAACAGAGAGATAGATAGATAGATAGATAGAGAGAGAGAGAGAGAGAGAGAGAGAGAGATCGAGGCAAAATTGTTTTGTTTCTAAAATAATGGACAAAAATCACTAATTTTTTATAACAACTATAAATGCGAGAAAGTAAAGCTCAAGTTTAAGTTTTGTAATTTATTTCAATTCAAGTTTACGTTTTAAGACATATGGAGTCACTTTTCAACTTGAACTGTGCTATCAGCTTTCGCAAAGAATTCAATAACACGATACGTAGCTTGAATTGAGACATCTGAGAGAGAGAGAGAGAGAGAGAGAGAGAGAGAGAGATCGGATGCACACGTTGCGATGGAAGTGAGTGTATCCGGCCGAGAAGAACGGGATGAAAATTTCGCCTTTCGCCTGTCGCGTCGCTTAAATTCGACTGCCGCGATGCCGCGCGCGCTTTCTGCCGATACCGAGCGGAAAATCGGATTACCGAACGGGCACGAGACGGATGAAGCGGGGATTTCGAGGGGCACATTTCGCGAACTGTGGCTACACGCTTTATCATCTATGTCCTCGTCGTAAAATCGCGTCACGCTTCACAGTCGCATGAATTCAGTTGCAATACGCGAGCATCGTCTTCATGTTTGTGTTAGCGGATTAAAAGGAAAATTGGACAATATCGAGTGAATAATTAATAATCAAATAATAAATGCTACAAGAAATAAAATTAATCATTTGTTTTAAACATTTTTGTCGATTATTTGAAACTTATTGCTGATAATTATTAAACAGTAACCAATTATTGAACGCAATGTTAAGAAATATCTTGTACATCCTAAAATATAAAGTGTCAAAAATTGATTCCATCTCGATATCTAGAAAATAATTAAAAGTGCCTCTTTAGGTAATCTCTTTATATAATCATCCGACACGTGTACAAGAAAGATATCTATCTATTTGACGCAGCGTATACTGAATATGCTTGAAATTTTCTTTAAAAACTTTCGAAATTCATATATATTTTAGGGCTTTATATATCACATTCCTATGTTTTGTTCAAACAGGCCGCTTATGTTAACGAACTTAGTCAATCGCTTTTTCGCGATTCGGTGCGTTTTAATGCGTTTTAAAACGATATAATTTATGAAGCAAGTTTCGGCAGACGTCGGGGGAATAAACGCATGAATAAACGGCCTCGGCGGCGTCGAAAGTTAGATCGCGCTTTTATACCCAGCCTGCTCTAGGGCCGCGTCGCGACGCGCAAAATTCGGAGTGTCGATGTCCCATCGTGTGCGCGATATACGAGGCGGAAAATCGGATTACAAACGGTAGACGGACGAGAGCTAGAGAAGGAGAGAGAAAGAGAGAGGGATTTCAAACAACCGCGACAGCTAATCATGCTTAATTACACATCTTACACTCTCGATCGCAGAAAGAGAGAGAGAGAAAACATGCCCCATTAAGAGCGATTCATGCTTATTAGCCGTATTCTGAGAAGAAATTGGCAAATTACAATACATACTTGTCACAGTAACCATAAAGAGCAAAAACATTTTACATATATTTACAGTATCAAAAATTGAATTTATTAGAATTATACCATTTTCGATCTCTGAACCTCAAAGCCTATATAAGCGTACAAAGCGTGCAGCTATATAGAAAAAATAAAATAAAATTGAAGGCTTCTTAAAACAAATTTGAAAAAGACACGAACGCTTATAAAATTGTCATATGCATATTTTCCGGATCCGCGCGTAAAAGTACGAATATATTAATCATATTTCAGTATAAGCGGATTAAATGCTATTTATGCCGACTGTTCCCATGCGGTTTGCCCGACGCGTCGCCATTAAGAAGTATCCCGTACGATGTTACCTATTACCGGAAGGTTTCAGTATAAGCGGATTAAATGCTATTTATGCCGACTGTTCCCATGCGGTTTGCCCGACGCGTCGCCAAGAAGTATCCCGTACGATGTTACCTATTACCGGAAGAACGAAGTTGTCGAAAGGATCGCTCGATTTCAGATTACAATTTTAGTAGTTCGGCAAGAAGTTTCAGGCTAGAGATAAATACGAGAAATTCGTGCCGGGAGCAAACGACGCGATTCACCGCGACGGCATCGGCAACGTGGACGGGCGATATCAGTTCTAAGTAATTAATTCCGTCTCAACGCCACGGCACGGATGTCACTCGATCGGATGCCGCGTTCCATAATTTACGAGAAGAGGAGGCCGGATCGACGATGGTGTGAGTGCAGCTCGGCTCGGGGTCTCATAAATTCTCGCGATGGATTAAGAGGCGTGAACGTCGGCCATCGATGGCCGCTGACGGCAATCTCTATGATACTTATTAATAATAATTAACTGATTACCATAATCAATTAGTTGGTGGCCTTAGCGCGGCCAAGCACGCGAAATAATTTTTGTATAACGAGACACTGCAGGTTGTCGATACTTAAATTACCTCTTCACCTGATAATATAGATTATACAAATTTTATTGACATTTAATGTTTGATATCTCGAAGAAATTTAATAAGAAAGATGATCTAAAAGAGCTGCAGTTATAATGAATTAAAATTAAATTATATATATAAACTAATAACTTTTTACTAAATGTAGATTGTGTTTATGCAAAACGATATAAGCGACAGGGATGTTTTTAAACTGGCCTGATTTTATCATTGCAAACATAAAATATGAGCGCTTGGGACGCCGGACGTAGCGATTGCTCGGAATGCTTCGAATTACCTTGCAGCTTATTTCATTTCGCAATATGTACTCTGATATTGCACTCTACGCGCGCGTAAGCGACTCTTCCCAGAAGACATCGTAAAGCCCGAACGAGCTCGAGAGTTAATTTCTTCGACGATAAAATTGCGTACGATGGTCAACAAATTAGCGCGTTTAACGTCCACTTTGCGACGTAAATTATAGTACTCAACGTGAATCGAAAGCCTCGATGTGGTAACGCTGTGTGATCAAGTGCCAATCTTTCTTCTATTACACGCGCAATTAATTATTTTGAATCTGAAATATTAATAAAATTTTATATAACATTTAATATTAAAACACACACAAACCTATCAAACAATATTTTGATTTTTTTATAATTTTATGATAAATCTTATATAACTTTTTTTTTTATGGATATGTGATTTGATTGACATGGAAAATTCAAAAAACACAGACGTAATCAATTAAAATATTATAAATTCTTATAATTTCAAAGTATTTTACATCAAACGCTTCATGTATTTGTACTAAATATTTTCAAAGATAAATGTGCATATAACCGCTTGGAAAACCCGGTCAGCATAATCGATGGAAGCGGGTTTGATAAAAAATTAAGAATTAATTTTAATTAGCAGCCCCGATCGAGATGTGAAGTGGAAAGTCAAGTTGCAGACAGCTGACCGGCTGAGGAGAGATCTCAGGAGGGTACAACTCTAATTACGATTAATTAAGCGGTCTTATCTCGGACGGGTGGACACGAAAACCAACGGTACGGGGAAGGGAGGAGAAAGGGGATTAACGGCATATTTGCATTTTGTGTGTGTATGTATGTGTAGAATTTTCTCATCCGGCTTTTCCGACTGTTTGTTTCATGGGGAGGGAAAAAACGTTTCTCGATCAACGAAGCGTTGTGTAAACGCCAGCTTATAGAATAAATCTGCATTGTATTCGCTCGTCAAAACATAAAAGGCGTATTCGATCGCTGCATAAATAAGTCCGCGTACGATTCGTGATGTTTCACGATGCATATATTGTATCTATCTTTCAACCGTGACTGCCTGTATTTGCGCAATTAATCGTAGTCGCGATCGAGAAGAATATGCATATAAAGTAAAGAGTTAATTGAAACGTATACGCGATCGAAATATGCTCGATGCAACGAATTTAAATCTAGTAGTGGATAAATATACGTCTCTCGAAAAATTTGAATGTCGATATCCAGACGCTAGAATAATTATGTATTTTCGTTTCGTTGTTTGTATACGTTTACTAAAGCGGCGAATATCTTTACAGAATATCTTCATTCTCGCATTTTCAATTTGAAAGGATCATTAATTATCGTGAATACTAAAATAAAATCGTATATGTTCCTTAAAAGCGCCAAATATTTACAAAGAAAGCAAAAGGAGAACGTCAAGACGAGTTCATGGTTACGTAATGTAACCACTCTTCGTTAAACGCGTCTCGTTCCTCCATATCTCGCGTAAAAATACTCTGTCCCACGAGCTCTCTCTCTTTCTCTCTCTCTCTCTCTCTCTCTCGTTCTCCTTTTCCACGACACGATAAATATTATTTCCCGAAGATTGCAACATCTCTATTACGGGATATTATTCCACTCCGAGTGTACGCTTCTCGAATTTATTTGCGGCGACGGTGAGCGCACTCACCTGGAGACAGGTGCGTCTCTCTGTACGGACACAAATATACGGTGTTTATAGATATTTATACGCGAGAAAGCTCGCATTTCACAACCGGTTTCCGGAGGCTGCATCGACGACGACGACGACGATGACGACGACGACGATGACGTGGGCGAGCTGTACCATACCGATCTATTTCGCACTCTTTTATCGAACGCCGAGCCCGGGAGTTATGTTTCTTTGTGCGCATTCGAGAGCTGCTACGAAAATCCGCAGCTTTTTCACGATTATTGCATCGCATCATATATATATATTTATATATATAAACGGCTCCTACTTTTGTCTCTCGCGCGCGACTCTCCTGATTTTTATTTTTATTATTATATCAACATTTCTATCAAGAGCGTGTCTGTTATTAAACGGTGTTCCTCTGGTAAACTTGAGAAACAGGTGTAAACCGGAGCGACGTAATTACCAACGTTTTTATTACTGTAATCGCATCTGCGGACTGCGTTATGCAAGCAGAAAATTGATATCTTTCGATAGATATGATGAATCTAGTTGAAATTGGGCGATTTTCATATATTACGATGCAACCGGCAACTTTCTAACAGTAACAATGATTTAAAGTATACGAGAATAAGTGCGCATAAAAAGCAAGTGCATGTAATATCTTCGTACTTTAATAAATTTAATGCTATTTTACTTTCTAGTCTTCTCTATCTTAGAAGTTAGAAATTTCTCTCCAAAGTTAGGAAAAAGAGAGGTGCTCAGTAACTTTCAATCACCCTATATGCTTGTCCCACATACCTACCTCATTCTTATCTCACGTTATTTTTCAAATGTCCAATCCACTTAGACGTTAAGGTAACTTTCCGTGTTCTGATTTATGAGATTTATCGAAGAGTAAAAATCCCGTACCATAATGTAAGCAAATGCGCGAGCACAAAAGCGGCGATAAAAATATACAGGCTATGCCGGGAGGCGAGCAAACGCGCGAGAGGCGTAGTTGTTGATAAAACGAGTTTGTGATACGATTGTTTCGAGGGCGATTCGAACTGATCGCTCTCCACCGCGCACTTTACGCTTTATTAATCGCTCACGTCGTTAACGCGAGCAAAAAAAATCCGCCATTAGTTTCGCGTGTGGGGCTCTGGTAATCTCAAACGCGCTATATTAAACGGATTACAACTGTGATTATTTTTTGTTCTTTTTTGTTTTGGAAAAACGAAGCTTTCCTATTATTTGACGCGTCGTCGGATATCACAGACAATGAATTATAGATCGCGAGAAAAGCTCGCGCGAGAATTTTCAAGCTCCATTTAGCTGCAAGAGCCTTTAAAAATTTATCGGCATTGCGGAAAGTAACGAGCCTTGTAATCTGTTCCTTTTAGCCATTACCGCGGATTGTAATCTTCGCGGTGAAAGAAACTACATAATAATTGAAACATCGATTTCACTGCCGATACAATCAAATTATTTATTGATCACAAACAAAGAACATTGTAATTTTAGAATTATGTCACGTTGCAGCTAGTAATTAAACAATCTTCTAATATTAAATAAAATTCAAGTGATTTTAATTTATTAAGAATTTAAAAATACAACATTTAAGATTTAATATACAAAATTTGTTTTGTAATCTAATGGATCATCTATATTTTATTCGGCACGCTCTCAACTAGTAATATAGGGCGTAATGGAATTAACGATAACCAATTCATCTTATAGAATCTTTTGCGTCACATTAAATCGACAGAGCATTAATCTTTCACCACTTTTCCCTCATTATGTAGCGAGGAAAATTTGTGCTCCACTTTATAACAGAGTCTCCTTGATGTGTATTACAGAAAATGGAAGAATTTTTCGAATAATATTAAATTTCGAGCATACATCTGTCTTTCTAATATATCGAAACGTAATTAATTAATTATACAATTTAAAAAATGCATAAAGTAAAAAATATTTGAAGAAATGTCACTATTTATTATCATCAGTTTATTCTTCTCAATGTAAAAAACTTTTCGTCTACCAGGACTCGAATGTAAGAATTAATTTTTTCGTGAATTAAGTCAAATTAGCAATCGAAGAGAAATTTCACGATGTAGTAAATCAATCGAGCAAATATTTTTAATCGAGCGTGGAAGATAGATAAACCGGTGGAAAAATAAATGAAATAGTAGAGAACGTGTCGAAATAGAGATGGATCTAAGCGCGGTTAACTAAAACGCGCGCTGAAATAATATTTACATTAATGACGGCCTGCGATGAGAAGAGCTATGAGAATTCCACGGTGTGTGGCGGTAGGAAGATAAAGCGAAAATGTTGTACAAAAGCGTCTCGGTTTGTGTACCCGGTTGAGATTAACCGATGTTCCCCTGATCACAGTCGAATTACACAAGTTCAAATCCAACTGTGCAATTATTGACTTTCGATTGAGAATTTGGCGAATTCGGTTAGGCGAGATCGGTGATTCGTGATGTGAATGGAAACTGATACCGTAAGCACATGTAAATAAGGAGGCCACTATTTTCCACCGGAAATTAGAACGTGCGCGCGATGAAGCGATTTAAATATGTCGATTTTCAATTTTGATCCGCGTCACTTCGTTTTCCGCGCTGTATAGATCGACTTTTGCTAAATTTATCACGGCTTACTTTATCCACATATATTAGGTCTACCGGAAAGTTCTGTCCGTTTTTGGAATAAAACAAAATACAAATTTTTATTACCGTCAATAAACTTTATTAAATAATGTAATTGCCATTATTCGGAGAAGTATTGTCAGCAACTGGATAATTTAAATACAGCAGTCCAAGAAAAGAGGCCGGCGATGTACAATAGGAAGAACATCATACTGCATCATGATAATGCCAGGCCACATGCTGCTTTGGGGACTCGTCAAAAAAGTGCAGAACTAGGCTGGGAAATTCTGTCGCATCCACCATATTCCCCGGACTTAGCACCCACCGACTATCACTTGTTTTTGTCCTTACAAAACTTTTTGAGGGGCAAAAAATTCAAAAAGGAACAAGATATCAAACAAGCACTGGTTCGCATCAAAAGATAAAACATTTTTCGAAAATGGGATATACAAATTGCCCTCACGCTGGCAAGAAATCATTAATAATAATGGAAATTACATTATTTAATAAAGTTTATTGACGGTAATAAAAATTTGTATTTTGTTTTATTCCAAAAACGGACAGAACTTTCCGGTAGACCTGATAGTACTATATTACAATACATAAATGAAACAAAGTAATAAAAGTTCGTATCGCGGCGGAATTAAAACCAAAAGTCATACATATAAATAAGAATTAAAAGTCTGAATATTAAAATTAGAGCCATAAACTCGAGGTCATATTCTGTGCTAAATATTGCATTTCCGTCCACATTTAGTGCTAATGCAGCCGTCTGATTTTGAGTTTTATTTGTTTAATGTGCGCATAGATACACTTTTGACGCTCAATGTGTGGTGAGAGCACGAGTTTCGTTCAGCTCGCGTTTAATGAGTTGTGCATAAGCCGCTCGTTGCCCTCCGCGTTCGCGATTGCGCTTTATCCGATTTCTCGACCAGGGTGCGCTCGAAAAAAAAAAAAAAAAGACATAAGAATAGCCGGCAACGGTTAAGGGGTCAAGTGGCGGCCTTTGTGAAATTAATGAAAGGTTTCCACGCGCGGACCCCGGGCCGGTCTCTCCGCAAATATAGAAAGTCAAAGCCCATTCGTGTCGTATTACTCCCTTTCTCCCATTCTCGGCGAGTGGATCTTTCTCTCTTCCTCTCTCATTCTCTCTATACTTTCGCGCTCGACCACTTAAACTTCTAACCCGCCGAGCGAGAAAAACTCGCGACTTATTTTCTGAAAGCGCTTTGTCTGCCGCTTAAACACGCCCCGTCGATCGAAATTTCTGACAGAGACGTCTCGGAAAGCCGTCTCGATCGCATTTTGTTTCGCGAACTTTATGCCGGCGAAGAAAAAAAAAAAAAAAGAGGAGAGCTAGAGATCTTTACTGACGAGAACGAAAATGAGTGAATGCAAATCTTTCGTTGGCGAGAAAAATTGCGGAAGCTTATGGTAATTATTGTTTACGCGTGCTTGCTTAGCATTGATTAAAGTCGATAATCTGAAAAGTCTAGAAAGGTGGGACTGAAAAAGAAGGTGAAATTTCAACAAGTTTAACCTTTTGACCTGTGCTCCTCATCGTGATTTTCAAACAATCGCAACCGTATAAGGAATTATTAATCAATTAGCGGCGGATAATGAATAATCGCATTGGCACGTGATTTTGATCGCGAAGCGATTTCTTCAGGATTAAAAGCGCGCCAGGAATCGGCGATTTTTAATCCCTGAATGGAGTCTGCGCGCGCGTTCTTCCGCATCGTGCCATTGTAATTGCACTATCGTATTAAGAATACATGCGCGAATTGTAATCAACGCGAAAATATTTCCGACATGATTCGCCGATGGCGGAATTAATCCGGCGATTTCAACTGCACGATCGCTTTAACTCAACCATTTACAAATATCTCCTGTGCGCGCCGTCTGTCAATATTCCAACGGCGCTGCGATCCTAATAACGCGTGTAATAATAACTGTACGGAACTATTTACTCTATATTCATAGCGTACTCGAACTGTTCCGGCACGCCGATTCCTCGAGATGTACGACCGAACGGTCGATCCGGATTGCGGGCAGTTGAAAATAATTGAATCAGTTAATTGAGGAATCGAGTAAAGTGGCTGAATTGGCCAAAAATGCGGAGTTTTAACCAAAAAATATTGTAACGATATATTTTTATCGGTTTAATTATATATGAGCGTGTAACTTAATCTTAGAAACAAAAAAATACTGAAAAATAACTGAAAAAAAAAAAAAAATGTATGTTAGTCTTATAATAGAATTCATATTAATAAAACAATACGCACGATCCTGTTAAGATTTGTCTTTTTTCCAAAATATAAATTTTTTTCACAGTCTCTGCATCTTGCTCGTAAATCACAAATCGTTATGAATTAATCCTATTGCTCGTGACATCGACGCTCGTTTGTCACGTTCTTCATTGACTCGGTTAAAGTACCGATCAGACAATTTAATGGTTCATAGATCACTAATCCTTCATCCTTCAATTAACGTATTGCCAGACGCGTCTCTCAATCTATTTTCGACGCTCT
>NW_021848439.1:435841-443984 GCF_003651465.1 Formica exsecta | reverse complement strand
GACGCTCTTTCTATCTTTCCCCACAGTTTTCAATATAAGCTATAATTAGATAATCGTTGATGTACATGTATAGCTCTTGACTCGCTCTTGAGTATATCGACTCGAATATTCGCGAAATTCTATTTTCTAGAAATCTATTGCAATTCAAAATTATTATTTTATTAATCGTTTTTAATGTGATCCTTGGTTTGACATACACTCGAGCATGCTGATTATATGCGTCCACATGTTCGCGTCCATTTAATTTTGCATTCTGGTAGATCGCATCGTTAATACTTTATTTTCTCAGGAATATAACGCGTGATAAAATAGTAAAGTAATATTATACATTTATATATAAATATCGAGACGTCTGAGTCGCGCGAACGGCACAGTTTCGATGTTAATAGTTTTATGTCCTCCACATATCTCTTTATTTTAGGCAAAATCATTGTTAATACTTTAAGTGCCACATCTTTCTAAAAATAGCATAATACTTTTATTAAGAAAACTAAACCTGAAATATCTAATAGCACGATATCTTCTTTATTTATATGTGTTCTATATGATTTACTGTATTATATATCGGCTGTATCAACAATATTGCTACAATGAACGAATGTGGGAAAAGTACATAGCGATAAAACCCAATTTTCCACATATTTTTCATTTTTCAGCATATGCAAACTCATCATTCAAGGGATTAAAGGCCGAGTTTTGAATTTTAAAGTTCGCATTCGGAATTAACAACGAAAACTGTTCGACAAAATTTCGATTACTGAAATTTCGCTTCTCCTAATTGAACCTTTTTCTGATCTCTCGAAAACTCGAAATATTAAGGCAGCATCGTTCCCGCTCTCTCCTCTTCCGCTTTGGCTGCCGCATGACATGTTTGCGAGAGGAGGGAGCGTCGGAGTGTCGACTGCACTTTGCAGCTTTTTCGCGACTTCCGTCCCGTTTTTCTCTTCGGGGACCTATCGCGGCAGCGACGACGACGGTGGCTACTTCCGCAATAACGATCGGACACACACCGTCGCGCAACAAACTTGTGCACACGTCTGAAGAGAGAATGGGCGGGACAGCGTGGCCGACCGCACTATAATTATAGTGTTTTCGCTATCATTTTGTCATGCGCTGTGCAATTTCTCGTAAATTATGGCATTTCACGTCTGGCTTGTGTGTAATTTTTCGAGATCGATCTCTTTCCAGATAGAAATTTATCGCTTTGTGATCGAATACAGCGATTTCTCAAAATCGCTGCTGTCCGGATTTCTAAATCGCTTTAAAGCTGTCACATCGTGTCAGCTGAATGTCACATGAGAAGGTATAAGTGTGTATACAGCAAAATTAATAATTTAAATAACGTTGAATATATACATATATACATACATATCAAAAGATATGATAAGGAGTTCAAGGTTCATAAAATTCCTCAGTTATTATCTGCTCTCTCTAATCGCGTACTTTACGCGCCGATATCTTTCCTAAGGTTTTTCTCCAGTTATTCTATACATATTTCTATAGGCATGCTCCATAATCATGCCCCTCTCTATATATAAATTCCGAAATACTATAATTCTCTCCGTGCCATTCCAGATCGTAGTGTTTTGAAAAGTTGGTAACGCGAAGTGGAGGGTCGACGGGGAATGGTTTGTTGCTAGGGGAAACAGCAAAAGAGAGAGGAAGAGAAACAGCGAGGTAGCATCCGAAGAGGGTAGATTTCCGGGCTCTCCTGCTCGCCGCGAGAGCTTGGGAGACAGAGCAGCGCACTAGAGTATCTGCTCCGTCACCAACAGACTTTGGCCCTAACGGAGCGCGGACGAGAAGTGACTACAACAGGCGCGGGTTCTGAAGGACCAACGGGCGTATATATTCTCGGGGCAGAGGGTGGCTCGTCGGGAAGGCGTACGAGGGTGGAATTCGCGGGAAACTCTTTCGGGCGGTCGATCTTGCTTTCTTCTTACTTGTCAGACGCTTGTCGGGTTGATCGAGACCGGTTGAACTAATTAATTCCAGTCACGCGGCGCGAGCGCGATAAAATATTTTGACGCAAATATGCTAGAGAAGAGAAAGAGAGAGCCTTAATATAATTTTTCATATTTAATAATATTGTGACTTTTGCCGCAATGTCTTCTTGACCGTCTATTAGTCGCAAATTATCTCAATACTTTTGTGCTGACGCTGAAATACGATTCAGAGTTCTGAGTCATATACTTTACTGTGCTAAAGATACCTAATACCTATGACATCAGCAAGCAAGCGTTGCATTTGGCGTGTAACGCTTAACTTAATAGTGTACGGTGCTGCAACAGATTGACTGGTTTTTCGCTTTTATCCCAGAATTTCGAATTGTCTGAAGAAAAAAATACTATCAATAGCATATATATATCTCGTAGTGCTTTCAGCTTCGAGAACCGCGCCGAAGATGTTCTATCCCGGGAAACTTGGCGGATTAAAACGGGTAAAGAGGCAACTCGGTGATGTTTGAACGTGCGAGGAGCAAATATAACGGTTCAGGATGAAACAGCTGCGGTGAAAGAAACAGAGATAGAAGGAGAAGAGAGAAGTGACTGAGGTAATGGCGTAAGTTGAAATAAACGAGGACGACGTGAGTTAGGAAGAACAAAGTTTGATTTCGCGATACTGAAATGTGTCGTTGTATGGAATGCGTAACGAGTTCTTATATTCCGTTCCCGGTCCTCCGCGACGGAGTTCCGAGAACGTACACATCGACGTATTTACGGAAGGATGTGCTATTTTGAATCGCGAGTCGAAATTGAATCGCGACTACGGAGTCTCGTTAGGAGCCGTGTAGATATCGAGCGTGTGTTGATACCCGAGAAGCGCTGCGATAATGATGCGCACGTCATTGCATATTTTCGTGCGCGTCGCATTTATATACGCTCTGTCAGCCTGTTTGCGCGACGAAAAATCGTGCAAAATAAATCACGGAATGTTATTGAGCGCGGAAAAAAAGTTTATAAATGATGCAGTTCCATATTCGTACGCGATTCCTCTCTTATTGTATCGCTTCGAACGTGTAAAAGTATTTCCAAATGTACTCTGACAACAATCGATTATTCCTGCGAGAGTAATCTTTTATTTATTGGTAATAACTGGTATATACTGATTACTTATTGACCCTTGAGGCTACTCGCGGTTTATGTCAATAGGAGTTATATCGTATTTTGAGGTTGTTTTGGTTGGCAAAGATTTCATTTTATTCCTTTAGGAGCTATATTTATATCTTCATGTAAAATAAAATTTTAATTGCGTATCTTAGTATAAAACATATTTATATATATAAGATCTAAAATTTATATACAATGCAAATTTAATAAAATATTAAATATCTTTTTCACGATCAAATTAAGAAAAATGCTTTAGATGTAGATGTTGTAGATATACCAATATGTAATTTCGTGCAATTTCAAAAATTTCTTCCATTTTTTTCCATGAAAAAAGAGAAAAGATGACAACAGCACAGTTCGCGCACATAACGAGCTACTTACTCACGTGGGAACAGTTTGCGGGAGATACGTTCGCAACCGAGATAACGACCGAAGATAAAGACAAATGTATCGCGTTAGTCGTGAGTAGGTGGTGGCTGTAGAATGCTAAGGCTCGATTTATCCCTTGACAGCCGAGTCGGATGGCTCTTACCAAGAGTGGCATGGCCGTCTGGGTAAACCTTTGTAATGCGAATAAAGTATGGTGTGGCGTTAACGATATGATGTCTGGGAATTTCTACCGATCATTCGCGTCGCGAAGCCAGAACGAAATTGTCGCAGCGCCAGCTGAACATGCTTCTTCTATCGGTGCAGCGAGAAACAAATCGGATTGCGGACTTTCATCTGGAAATCCGGGGACAGAATTCCCTCGGGCGCATCTTCGAGTCGCAGCCCTGAATCTAAGTAGCTGTTGCGCGACTAATGCGTTCAGATTAGACAGATCGAAACGGAGAAGAAACAATTCCCTCGTCTGCTGAACAGAAGCGCGTTCGCCGTACTTATGTAAGGAAACACGGTGGATAACATTGCCAAATTATGTTTCTCGGTACGGAAACTCTCCCGAGCGAGCACGCAGACCCGATAAATAAACGCAATGCACGTCGTAACATCTCGCGAGAGCAGAAGGAAGGAATAGAACGGAGCGTTTTCATGCATAATTTAGATATAAAATATTTAAACCATCACTTTATGTGCGTAGCTCAAGTACATGTTTAAATAAGATTGTTTGTTTACTTGAATTATATCGAGTTCATATTCCCTCGAGAATTTAATAGCGATAAGAGTTTACAACTGCATAAATATGCATATATATGCATGTAGGATACCGAAAGTAGCTTCTACCCTTTTTAAAATGGTAGATAGGAGAAGATAAGAAAAGCGAGACGGAGGAGGAGTTCAGGTTAATGCGTTCCCTCCGAATAAAGAGTAAGGCTAAGAGCGCGTAAAAAATAACAAATACCCTTGTCGGTCCGTAGATGCAACACGAGATAAAGCCACGTTTAGCATTCGCGAAATAGCGAGGGCGACCCCGCCCTTATGGGCGGAAGTAGGTCTCGTTGACCTTCTTCTTCTCTATGTAAATGTATTTCCCGTGGGTTACTAGGCGCGGCTTTATTACACGTTAAAGCGAGGGCGTGCTCGCGAGAGAGTGCATAAGAGGGACGCGAATTAGAATTTAAATATTTTCCACCGGGTGGCCTTTGTGATCCGAAAGATGCGACTAAATTACCGCAAGTCTTTGAAGAGTCCATAGACGCACCACGGTCCCTGAGGAGACGACAACGTAGCGCGCGTACAGGGTGCGCAAGAGGGTGGACGAGAAAGAGAGAGAGAGACAAGAGAAGCGGGAATAAGAGGGGTTGTAGTAAGTTAAACCGAAATAAACGAGGCAGATTCGGCGTGGGTCACGAGAACAAGGTTTAGTCGTAGATATTGGAATCCGCAGTAAAATTGCAGAGCGCAGCACAAAGTGCGACGAAATTTACGATGCGAGGGGAGGGGGAGGGAAGAGATGGGGAGAAGTGGTCTCCAGGAAATTCCGGAGTACGTTCATTATTGCGTTACTACCGTCTGCTGCAATACATTAGATATATAACGCCATTCGCCTGTAGCGACACAAACGAGTTTTACTTTTGATCCCCGCGAGCGTTCGCTTCTATTGGTCGCAGACGATAGCGATAGGATAGTTGATGCTTGAATGGCCCGCGAATCGAAAAAATCGGATTTTACTGTATCCTACAGAATGAATTCTTTTCCCTTTCGAAGAGCTTTGCACTGAGGATTTTCTTAACTTAAGAATATATAGGGTATCCCAGAGTCAGCGAAGTACCTCTGCTAATTTGCAGATTTGAAATCGTTTGGAGACAATTTTCCTTCAGTAAAAATGTCGAGGTATTAATAATATCTGAGTTATAAGTGATTAAAAAAGAAGAGCTTTTCTAGTCCATTAAAATAAAACTTTATGAAGAATTAAAAGATTACCAAAACTACATTCTCAATTAATTTCAGATAGAGTTTATTTTAACAGAGAGAATTTTTTAATTTAAAGCTTAGTTACAAAGATATATGAGAGATGTCAAAAATTGGAAAGTTGCAAAAAATGATCTCCCTCGACATTTTCGCTGAAGAAAAATCGTCATCAAATGATTTCAAAAATTTGCTATTAGCAGATGGTGCAGTGACCTTAAGACACGTTGTATATCGTGAAACAATTTAATTTTTGTTTATCTAATTAATTAATTTAGAAGATCGATTTAATCAATATAATTGTTCTAATATATTATTTATTATCGTCTATATTTATTTATAAATTTTACTATATTTCATATATACAGATAATACATGTAATCATTTAACGTATAATAATTTAATATAAAAATTTAGTTAATAGCTCATGTACATTTAAAAGTGACATGTATTCGATGCAAAGAACCGAAACGAAAAGCAATTATTTCATCCGACACTATCCATGCATACACCGTAATTTTCGATTTTGCAATAGTCGTCTAATACCCGGATCGTAATACCTAGACACATAATTTTTGGAGAACGGCGCTTAGTGGTGCTTACTTCCGGTAGGAACCAGACCGGAATTGGGCACGACCGAGCATAGCTCTTTCCGATTCGTTCGCGATTGATGGGGTCATTAAATCAAAAAGTCCATTAGGTATCACGAGTTTTACTGTCGCTTTTATATCTGAAATCTAGCTACATTAGCAGACAACGTCCAACTCTTAATTAATCTCTTAAATTCTTAGTAAAATTAAAGAAAAAAGAATTTGATTATTACATTAGTTATATTATTAAAATAAAGAATACAATAAAAAATTTATATTATTTATACATTTCATAGAGATTTTCAATCTTTTATTTTATTTTATTTTTAATATTTTTTGTAGAGAGTGTGTTAATTTTATAAAATAGTAATTACGATAACGCAAATTACGGAAGAGTTACAGATATGGCTAATGTCAAAATTTAGAGACATGTATTTTTTTATTAGAAATTCAAGTATAATCAGAGCGAAAAGAAGTGTCCAATATAATACAATGTATTGTCAAATTTCGGGTTACGATCTGTATCGGAAATGTCAAGTTTCAATAAATTTTTTCGAGACTTTAAATTTGCGATATGAAACGTTCCGTGGGTTTTCACGATCGGTTCCTTGAGAGCTTTACATTCCCACCACAAGCTGCAATTTTGATTTCCACGCTTGATACGCTCGTAAATCGAGCAAATTACGCGCCCGCAGCCGACGCGCGAGTAAAACTCCGCGCACCGGTTATTGGATCTCTTTTCTAAAAACCTTCGTTACGCGCCGCTCGATCTGCGAGCATGGTCGGCTTTGATGTCGATTCGACGCTTCATAAAAGGATCACGTATCAATGAACAGATAGCATGAAAAATTTACGCGAGCGGGATGTATTCTTTATTTCCGCCCACTCCCACGCGGCATAGTAAGAATCCGCCATATGAGAATGAGGGCTTCATTTATCAAATTTCTGTATGGAAGATTATATTTCCAGCGGGGAAATAGGGAAATAATAGGGTAAAAGTCCATTTTTTTTTTTGTACAACATACACTTTCTCTGCAATTTAGAAACAAGATTTATTAAGATTGCGAAATAAATTACGATTGGATGAATGTAAAACTGAAGTACAATTTTCCTAATATAGAAATCAGAGCAATTGTGACGTCGAATTGAATGATATCGCAATATTTCCAATAAATGAATAATCATGATTTTATCATAAGTTTATGACGATTGTTAGATGCGTTGTCATCATGCTTGACCACGGATATATTAGTTTGATCGCCGAACAATATTCCACAGCATTATTCTCATCTCACTGTCACAATTATTCTGACAATTATTGCTCCTATACGCTGCATCGTTTATTCTCGCGAGTAGAAAATAATTAAGTATAAATTTTCAATCATCTACGAAATGTGTGAAAGTTTACGTTTATGCAACCTAGAGATTGAATTTAAGATCAATTTATTATAAAATGTATTCATTGCGATGGATCGAATCTTACGCGTGATCGACATACGGACTCACAAGATTTTCCGGTCTCGAAAGAATTAATTATCAGATCGATATTGCGCGAGCTTGCCGGTATCCTTTGTGAAGCCAGAGTACATTATTGGTTTAGCGAGACGGGCGGACTTTGAGGGTCCCGCGATCTGCAATTCCCCGGAGCGGTCGCGTTGTTCCGTTATACAGAGCAAAGTCAAACCGGAATAAACGAGCGAGATTCGATGTTGGAGAACGAGCTCTCTCGCCGCGCAAGTTCGAGAGAATACCAGTACCAGGCTCCAAATGTATAAAAGGGCGGCGCGTATTGCTCTCTCGGATGCAATACGGTCCTCGGTACGGTCTGGGTGCACCACCTCGCCTGGGTGACCTCCATTATTACATTGTTACATTATTGTGCAGTTCTCCGCGCCGATATCGGGGACTGGTTCGCGCTTTGGAAAACACCGCGCCGAATCGAAGCGAGAAAATTGGAGATAATGATCGCGGACGGGTAGAAAAAAAAACGCGTACCTTTCGAAAAGCGCGAGAGATTCGATTACCGCAGACGAACACGGCCTCTCTCCAATACAGTACACATATATGTATATGTGTACTGGTCTGGACAATATATAT